>NC_046323.1:25946736-26268403 GCF_009819535.1 Lacerta agilis
TTCATGTCGTCATTGGTCACTAGCCTACACAGTTTGACGGCCAGCGAACTGATTCAGGTGGTCACAGTTATCTCTTAATATCAGGCAAATCTAAGAATACTTTCGCAGGCGGAGAATTTGCCTCAGAGAAACCTCCTCATAGGTTTGTGCCACTAAATTCGTAATCTCTAGTCACAGAGCTGACCCCCGTCAAGATGGTGATCAAGTAATGAGCAGGTGTGGCCGGGTAACCATACCGTAAAATGAATTCTCCACACCTGCAATTGCTCTGTAAAGCAAGTGATCACCAGCTGCTTGCCATATTGAAATGTATTCACTTTGCTGAAATAGGCCTGAGGCTTGGCCCCACATTGGCCCGAACAGAGAGTCTTTTTGCTTTGTTGAAAATGCCCCAATTGAAAAAGTGAAAGAGGGAGATGACACAAAAACTTTTTTTTGGGGGGGGGGCTACATTGGGCTGTCTTGTAAACTTTGTTTCTAGTTCATTTGATGAGTTTTTCTCACTCAGTCAAAGCATTTTTTGAAAGGGCGAAAGGCATGCTGATATGGAGTAAAGTCTTGTTCTCAAGAATCTACTTTTCATATATACAGAATAAGCCCGTTATCCACGTCCTGGAGAAACAATTAAAAGCTCCAGAATGATACTGGGATGATGCCTCTTCTCAGCGGTAGTTAGATACAACCCACTTTATTGATAAATATACATCCAGGCTCATAAGGGCTGACAAAAGAATGAAACTTCATTCACTTCCAAATAGAGTGCCTCTGTTTAACATTAGCACAACTTCACATCAGGCTTACATTTCTTGCGTCCTTTGTGACAAGTTTGGGCAAAAGAGTGGGGCAAACAGAGCACAAACTTACTTCATCTAAATCCGTCCTTGGTACATGTTCTACAGCCATTGTGTGTGCACCCATCTATCGGAGGGGAGGGGGAAGTCTAATATTTAGCCAGGAGGGGAGAACCTCAACATTTGTTTAGCACAGATCACATACCTTATTTCGGTATTCCTTATAACCCCCGGATTACGTTGCTTTCCCTATATTGCAAATTAACTAGTGTGGGGATGGGGAACCAGCCAACATACTGCACCAGAGAGATTAATTTTGAAATCCTGTTGAGAGGATGACAGAGACAGAATTTTATTAGCCAACGAAGCATATAATGGTAGATTGTATATTCATGTGGCATCCCCCCTCCTGTTTTTTTTTTAAGACACTGGATATATATGTGAGGTTGTGTAGCATGAAACTTCCATCCAAGCTCATCATTATAAGAATTTTGTAACATTAAGAATTTGGTGCCTGAGTTTGCTTGTTTGCCTCTTCCCTCCTCACCCCCTTTTCATTTCGCCATGTTTTTTTTTAGATTCTAAACCCAAGAGCAGCAGATATTGTGTTATTTCTATGGATTTGGCCATTCTTTATTTATTAGATTTATTCATTAGATTTATATACCTCCCTTTATCCAAAGATCTCAGCTTGGTTCAAAAGATAAGAAAAGCACAAATAAAACCCTTGAGAAGGTGAAATGGGTACAGTACTCTGTAGCAGATAATGCTGCCTGTTGCAGATTTCTAAGTGCCCTCTCAGCAGGGCTAGGATCAGGACCATAGGCCAGCTGCTCAGGCCCCGGCACTTGTCTGCTCAAGTGCCACCAGTTACAGAGTCCCCCGTGGGGAACTTTGGGATGCCTTGTGTGGGTGAGAATGTGGGCGCACACGAGACATAAGGCGCACTCCTTGGAGGAAGCGCCCCTGCAACTTCCTCCACCGAATCCCGCCTTCTACTGTTCGAAGGGAGAGCGCAGGCAAATGTGCCAAAGGGGACACCGGCAGCCTCTTCATATGGCCACTTTATTTCTGGGTTGGCCTGGCAAGGACAGCTGGCTTGATGGGGAAGTGCAGGTAAGCGGCGGAGAGCGGGCAAGCCAGTGGCAAGAAGAGGCCGCGGTCCTGGTCTCCTGCTAAGAGGGAGCAGCCCAGCAAGTCCGCCCCGAGAGACACTGCGTCTTGCTGCCCGCCAGCCCCACTTCCAGGAACCCCTATGCTCTCCCGCAGAGAGAAGATGTGGACCCAAAGAGGCACATCAGCGGATGCTTGCGCAAAGGCCCGATCCCATTTTGTACTGGGCGGCTGTCAGGAGGGAGATCCTGGCTTTCTCCTCTTGGCTTCCGCTTCCTGGCTTGCCAGAATGGGTCCATGGGCGTAGCCAGGATTTATGTTAGCGGGGAGCAGTATTTTATTGATTTACTTGATCAATAGCAAGGCAAGGAGCAGCTGCCCCCCTCCTTGCCTACGCCAGTGGCTGGGTCCCACCCTCCCTTCAATCGCTTTGCCCCCCAGATATAGGGAGCAGTAACCTCCTCCTCCTCGTGGCACCTGCTCATCTGCGCTCTCCCTCCGGCCAAAGGGGCGGAAGGAGGGATCCTGGCCGGAGCAGCCGCCCCGTCCGCCTGCTCCATTGGCCCCCTCTGCCTCGGAGGAGCGGCGGCGGCGGCGGGCGGAAGCGGGTGCCCTCTGTCCCTGCCCGAGGCTCCCTATCAGCCGCATCTCGCCCTGCCTCTCGATCGCGCCTCCGAGGCTGAGCCCGGGGTCAGGGCGAGGGGAGCCGCGGGCGGCCGCTGGGCTGGGTGGCTGCTGGGCTGGCGCGCGGAGGCAGCTCGCATGTGGTCAGTGCCGCCGCGCCGCTAAGCCAGCCCCCGGCTCACGTTACACACTCCTGTATTTATAACCTCGGCGAGCCGCTTCCCCCTCGGAGCACTTGCGCGGGACCACCTCCTTTCTGCCGCCGGCGGACAGCACGCCCGCCCGACGTCAGGAGCATCCGATCGAGGCCCCGCTTGGGCGCACAAGCCCTGGATTATTGGCGAGCGCGCGGCGGCGGCGGCGGCATCTGGTGGCTTCGGGGGTGGCTGGCTGGGAGGAGAGCGCAGCGCCCCGGCGCCTCTTGAACCGCGGGCTTCCCTTCGCAGCGGGGCCGCGGCGCGGAGCCGCGTTGCGCGCCGCCATGGATCACACGCTCTTCGGCTGCCTGCGCAGCCCGCACCATGCCCCGGGCCAGGGCTTGCACCCGTTCTCGCAGTCGGCGCTCGCCCTGCACGGCCGCTCCGACCACATGTCCTACCCGGAGCTCTCGCCTTCGGCCTCCTCTTGCATCATCGCGGGATACCCCAACGAGGAGGGCATGTTCGGCAGCCAGCATCACCGGGGGCACCACCACCACCACCACCACCACCACCATCACCAGGCGCAGCAGCAGCAGCAGCAACACCAGCCTTTGCAGACGAACTGGCACATTCCGCAGATGGCTTCGCCGCCGCCGCCGCCTCCCCCTCCGCCGCCGTCCGCCTCGGCCAGGCACAGCCTGTGTCTGCAGCCCGACTCGGGTGGACCCCCGGAGCTGGGCAGTAGCCCCCCGGGACTGTGCTCGAACTCATCCAGCCTGGGGACCAGCACCCCGACGGGGGCGGCGTGCGCTCCGGGAGATTATGGCAGGCAGGCGCTGTCCCCGGTGGAAACCGAGAAGCGCGCGGGCAAACGGAAAAGCGACAGCTCAGGTAAGCGCGCCCCTCGTGTCTTTTCTTGGGTGGGTAGGTGGGGGCGGGAAGGAGAAACCCACTCCCGGGTGGATCGAGCTGTTGGCGAAGAAAGTGGCCTCATCTGTGCACTCCTTTGGTGAGGTTTAAGTCACCTTTGGGGAGACGTGGAGAGCAGAAGCGCTTGACGCATCGCCTTATAGACCTTTCATCGCGGGCAGAGAGATGCAGGGACCATCAGGTGGTGGACCATAAAATCGTTTGCCGGCGGGGCGGGGTGGAGAGACTCGTTTCGGAATCTGGATTAGCGTGTGCGTCTCTGACGCCAGGGTTTCCATTCAGACCTCCTTTCCCCAGATTTTTGTTTCCCTCCTGTTCGGAGTCGCAGGCTGCTACGCGCTTTTGGAGCCCGTTTCCCTTTAGGACTGCCTAATATATAGCTGAACCATTGCGCAATTGGAGACAAGTTCTATTCCTGGAAGAAATTTGTAGTTATTCTTTTGGTTGGTTTTATGGATTAAGAGGGTACACACAAATATGTAAACAGTTTTATGTCTAAAATGAGATAGTAGAAGAACCTGATTCCTGCCTCTGAAATGCACATAAACTGATAAATTAGAAGTATATGTTTCTCATGTGTAATGCAGATGTTTACAGTACTACTTGTATAATAGATACAATGTAAATTATATCATGCACATAGCACAACTTCTTCAGGTAGGGACTACAAACAGAATAGTATGTATACTATTTACCCACAATAAATTCCACTTTTTTATACCGTGCATAGTCTTGTGTACAGAGCATAAAGCATCATTTAGGAAGAAATAGAAGTGAATTTCAATTTTGATCAAGTAACCAATAATTACATTTCAGTTCTTAAGACATTTACTTGAAAGTAAATTCAATATATTTAAATTTAGTGGTATTCTGAGATCAAATACATTTACATGGATGTTTCATTCACTTCAGAGTTTATTTTATATGTCCTATAGTTTTAAAGGTAAATTTGACATGTGCATTTATCTGTGTTGCATATCTCCTACAACAAATTCTGTGATTCTGTAAAATGTTTTAAATATGTTACAAAATTCCAAGTGGGAAGCTAGAAATGAAAGATGTCAGTCCCATAGTAAAACTGCTAAAGGTAAGATGTGCTTGTGCATGCACACACACACACACACACACACACAGGAAGATAAATGAAGCAATGCTTAGAAAGAGAAAGTAATAGGCGTGTTCAGACAGTATGAAAAGTTCACAAGGACAGCCTTGACCTTGTCTTGTGTCATTTATAATTGCTAGAATAAGTAGTAGAAACCTCATATTTGAAATTGTCTACGTTTTGTAGTTTTGTATCCTTTTTGAGCAATTTTCTGTGCCAGTTATTTTACAGTGTTGTAGTTTCTTATTATTTCTGTCTTGTGATTTATGAAAAAATGTCTTGTTTATCTGAGAACACTGAATTATTTGCAATCAGAAATTGTGTATTTATATAAAGAGTGAGTAATTACATTTTTTCACTTCTGTAAGTTGGTCATTTATTTATTATTATTTCAAGGAGAAATAAATTTTAATTGGCAGAAGAATAAGAAGAATAACATCTTACAATGCAAAATGTTAAGAAAACTGCTCACCACAATTTAAGGAAAATATTACTATTTAGCTTTTATTGAAATCCAAAAACTCATATATTTAAAATTGAATTGCAGTTAGTAACATTCTGTAATACAGTTAACCCGAAGTAAAACACAATCCTAAATGTATTCATAGGAACAGGAATCCTGTTTAGTGTCATATCAAACATGACCTAGAAAAAGCAATTAGTGAAGCTGGCATCCCAGTAATCTGTATAAAATTGCTGGCATAAATTTGTCTAAATTATTGAAATTCTTCACTATTATAGACTCCATTATGCAAATGTTGCCTTCACGGATGGCTTCTGTATATTTCAGAACAGTACATGTAACAAAACATGTTTAACAATGGATGGCAAATACCAATATTAAATTAGTCCAGTTACATAGTTTTGAACATTTCAAAAGGTTTTTTGGCAGAATTTTATTAAGTATATGTAAATTATATATTTTTGTTTTCTGCTTCAAATCGGTGTATCTTTCTGACATAATTGAAATAATGATTTTTTTCGGGGGGGGGGTCACTTTCCCGTACAAATAGAGATTAGATTTCAAATTGCTATTTCATTTTCCTTGAAACCTGAACGCCTATGGGTTAATACCTACGTTAGAAAATTGTTATGTACAAATAATTAGGACAATGCCTAAGGTGTAGATTCTAAACAGGCATGAATTTGTTAGAACCTCTATATCCCAAAGAACTCAATAGAGTCTTTCCCAAAACGTATCTGCGTGTATTTACAGTGGTGCTGACAATGAACAATTGTAAGTAATTTTCTTCATCTGGCATCACTGTTGTACAAATTTTTATTCCATTAGAAATCCTAGCAGTAGCAAAAGCAACGCGTTTGTGTTTTGGTACACTGGTAGCTACAGCTTGCAACAGTAGGTACATTTGCAGAGCAATGAATAGACTTAATTTTTGCCCTTGTCTTGTATTGACTTTCAACAGGTTAAAAGGAACTCTGTATTTGACTGATTGCAGTAGCATCACAGGAAACTGTCATCTGTTTCCAACATGATCTGTACATGATATCATGATGGGAAATTCAGTCATCAAAACTAGCAGACAACTGCTGACAGTTCCTCCATGTGTCCGCAGTAGCTCCCTTTTGATAGTATCTTTCGCTGATGTAATATAACCTAGCATGAGAAAACAATCTTTAATCAGTTTAACTTATTTCCTTTTAAATGATCTATGTCATCAATCACTGCACTTCTTTCATATCAAAACCCCTGAATTCAACACTGTAGTGCTGAGCATTTGTGTAATGATTGTGGGTGTATGTTGCAAACAAATTTAAATTTAAACATTTATTTATTTGCATCTGTCATGCAGAATGAATCCTTACGTATGCTACAGTGTATCAAACAATTTTCATCTCTAGCTTTCTGTCTGCACTTAACTTTATTTCACTGTTGGTTAAAATGTAGTTTATAGTTAGAGGTGAATGCAAACATCCACCATTACAAAGGACTTGCACTTTATAATCAAGCCGGGCCTGTTTAATTCAGTGGTTCTTGCCTTACAAGTAACAAGATGGAGTTTGAAATGTAAATCATTTTATTAATTATTTTGGATTGCTTCTTGACCCAACTGATAAGCTGCCCTTAGAGCTTCTTAAATATCAGATATGATCAGGAAGACTTGAATGGATAAATGTAATAAGAAAGCAATTTTATAAAATACGGAAATACTTTTTTTTTAAAGAAAATATTATTTGATAGCATTTTGAATAATAACAGTTACATATTTAAGAAAGTGCATGCTGAAAAAACATTTTAAAAATAAATAAACAAAAGTCTCCAAGTGGCTGGTCTGTTCTTAGAATTCATTCAATACTGGCAACAAAATTAGGCATTTGCAAACTGTTGAATGCTGAGCCAACTAAGAATTTGAGGAAGGGTGGGCAATATGCAATATGGAAGCAGAAATTAATCTTCAGTAATATTAAATATATTAATCCCAAAAGTAAACGATCACAAGGAAGGCTTATAAAATATCCTCTGCATATTGTAAGTTTTGCTGATCACTTCCTTATACCTTGATGCTAGACTTCCCTGCATTATTAACTGATGAATAAACACATTTTCCATTGGTATCAGTAGGATTTGTTCCTCATTATACCTATTTGGGAAAGCTTCTTAATTATTTAAAATAATGATGGAACTGTTTTTTTCCATGTTCACGAACTATTTTGCAACCTTCAGATACAAACTTAGAATTAGGTATCCTTAAATCAATTGGAATCAATGACTGATAATTCTGTAATAATCTGTTTAGAACCTGGTACATACTACTGTTGCACAATTTCAATTTTGTGATCTGGAGCCTTGCATAAACTCAAGACGTTGTGCAGCGGTAGCATTTGATGGATGACTTCCAAAATATTTGCTATAATTTCTAAGAAATGCCTTTAAAAATACATGCACCAGCATACTTATTAAAAATAACGCTTATGAGAAAATGATTTGATAAATACCTGTTAATAGTGTGATTTTTGTTGTTGATTTTAATGATTACTCTCCAAAGCGTTTTGGTGAATATACACACGCATGTGTAACGGATTCATCAGAGTTCTCAAACTTTTCAGCATGCCTCTACAGTACAAGCACAATATATTTGCTATGTGTGTTTTTCTTTCAGACACAGCTAATTTGTTCATTATGCTTGGTTTTTTTAATTATTATTATCAACAACATATCATTCATCTTGAACAAAAACACAGAATCCTACAGGCCAGGAACCAAAGATGCGATACAGGCGCATCTTAAGAGCTAGAATCCAAAGAATAGCACAACTCGTTCTGCGTTCTCATGGGGGACATTGGGCTTGTGTTTCTCAAACATCACCTCCCCATGCCAAATGGCAAACCACTTTTGAAATTAAGGGGACTTTTAAAAGCACATTTTATATGGCACAATGGGTGGTCTGGGGCTCAAAGAAGAAGAAGAAATTAAAATCCCCACATGTCCCAGCCTTTGGCATACCTAAATTAGTTCTTTTAACCCCAGCCAAGGCCATATGTGTGCCCAGTGGTATTTCCCCCCCACTCCCCCCCCCACACTTTTGAGCAGCAGACTACAATGCCATATTATTACAAGCTGCTTTTGAAAGTTTCCCTGAATTCAAAAGCAGCTTTTCCTGTAGTCTTCGGGGTTGCTTTCCAATATACATGAGCCCAAAGTAAACCAGTTATCACAAAAAGAGAGAGGGAGCAATGTTTTACTGCATTTTGCTGTAGGATTCTAAACAGATATGACTGTATTGTACATACATCTTGATTCAGACCAAAATTTTGGCTTAATTAGATTAATCAAATATTTTGCTGGTAACATGGTAACTTTAAAACAATTCCTGTAAATACAGGGCCAAATAAAATTCCTGCCATTAGGCAGCCTCCTCAGACAACTGATAATGGGTGTCATGAAACGGTAGCAAATTGGCTATTATGTGATTTATTGTGTTATTGCCAGGGAGGCTGAAAGGTGCTAAAGGGAATTTCTGCCTCAAGTACCAAAATACCTTGGTCAACCTTGATGGGGATGGAGAACTTGCTGTCCCACCGGAGGCAGCTCTAAATATATTGGGCCAGCCCTGCCAACCCAAATCCAAAATGTGGGATATGAAAATAAAGCCCATTGATTACAGTAGCACTTATTTCTAGTAGCACATTGTATGTGCGTGTATTCTGCTAGGCATATGGAACTCTGAAACATGCAAGGAAGGGATTTCCCATTTAGAATAGTATGAAACACCTATTCGTGTGTGTGCCTCTGTGATAAGTTCGGAGCTCCTGAATGTGGAAACTGCATGTCTCCTTGAACTTTATATGTATATTGAATGGAGCTCTAGATTAGGATGGATGCATTTAGGGTTGGAGTTTCCTTTTGTGAGTCAAAACACAAGTACCTGCTTTTAAAGGCAAAGAATATTGCTTCGAATATGCTTATAATTATAGTGTGAGGCTAATAATTAATCTTAATTTGAAAATATGAAATGCTATATTAGTTTAAGTTTCTAAACAAGACATTTTTATTCACAGTAAAGTTTTTCTAATTCTTTTCACAAATATTATAATTACGCATTAGAAGATAAGATCATTTTAGTACAAAGTGGTTTTTGAATCAATGTGCAATTCTATGCTCACGTATTTTGGAGTAACCTCCATTGAACACAGTGCGATCACACTTGGAACTATGCTGTGTGAATGATAAAACCCACTACTTTCCAAAGAACAACTTGAGACATACTCTAGAGCAGTCTTCCTCAACCTGGTACCCTCCAGATTTTGTTAGATGACAACTCAGCTCCAAGCAGCACAGCCCCATGATCAGGGATGATGGGAATTGTGGAACCTCGGCAGAGCACTGGGTTGAATTAGGCTGTTTGCATGTATACATAGGATTATTTATATATATATATATTTAGTTTGAACATCTAACCCCCATGTTCCTTGTCTTATAATGTGGTGTGAGAAACTATGATTTAAAACAAAAACAAAAACACAATTCAAAAGCATATGTGGATACTAAAAACAAGTTGTATGCTTTTCTGAATTTGATACATCAAAACAGCTTTAAAATAATTGAAGTGCATTGAAATACTTTTGGAATTTTAATTTGAAAAACTCTTAGGTTGTGATTCTGAACGCACTTACTGGATAATAGCCCTCACTGCATTCCATGGGACTACACTGCTTCCAGATGACTTGTTTATTCAGCATTCATTGTGATTTGTTTACTAGGAGGTTAGATGATGTTGCACCAAAACAAGTGTTATCCCACACTCTCCAATGCATTTCCACAACACTTTCCTTATCGCAAAAGGTCTGATCTTTCAGGGGAAAGTGTATGTTGTGGAAGACTTCCCGATCCACTAATTGGGTAAGCTAAATTTGCCAGTATGAAACTGAATCTCACCTGCAAACAATGACAGTCTAGAAGGATCCTTGCTTCTCAGTAAACTTGCGTAAATGTGCTGTATAATCTCATTTGCATGGAAGAATAGTGCATGGATTTCAATTGAACTTAATTTTACAAATTAGGGTAGAAGATAATACACTGCCTATGCAAACAGTATGAGATTACTTAGTTCAGTATGAGACCATATAAGACAAAGGCAAGTTAAGTTTTGCTTATGTGTTGGCACTTCAAATTACCTACTGTTTTTATGCATTATAGAAATCGAATGCTTATCTAGTTTGGGTTTGTCTTGTAGTAAAATGCCTGTAACTGCCAATAAGTCCCCATCTTTAATCTGAACTGGCTAGTAACACACCCAAGCAAAGTTGCATTCAGACAATTGCACATTTAAGACATAATTGAAGAAAAATGTGTACCTTTACAGTGGTACAATATAATTTTATATATACTGCTGGCCCAGAATAATTTTGCGTCTATCATTTACAAATTAAATTCCTTTTGTTTTATCCTTACTTCTGTTTATCCGTTGTCATGTTGGCAAGCGAAAATAGAACCATAGCAAATTGAGCATTCCTTAATATTTTTAGGGTCAGGACAAATTGCAGTGTGCTTTGTTTTTTTTAATAGAAAATTCCGGGGGGGGGGGGAATCTGCTATATAGGCCAATTTCTAAACATTACAAATAGTTTCCACTGTATTTTAAACATAATGAAAACAATGAATTTTATACATATACATACATACATACATACATACATACATACATATCCTTTATTCGACCGATAGTCAGAAAGAAAGAAAAACAAAACATTTCTCAATACAAAATTATAGAAGTAATAAAAAAACATCAGAGGGATACACAATTAAAATAGGGGAGCACTAGTAAACCTCATACAGATAACCCACATCGAGACATTCGATTTTGTGCTTCCGACACTTGAGCGCCAGGAATGAATTTTATTTTAACCTGTGCTCTTTCCCTCCAACCGTCATATAAAAGCCATGTTGAACAGTCAACCATAGTAAGCAGCAGCTGCTTAAATGCAACTCTGTCCGCTTGCTTTGTGCTCAGAAGAGAATCTTATGCAGATCGCTGCAAATAATGTTAGCAACTGCAAATAGGTTGTTGTTTTGAGCAAGCCTACTGGCATACGTGAGGTTTGCGCAGAGATCAGGAATTATCCTCAATAGCAGTTGGTGATATAAGGGGAAGAAGAGGGGCAACTACCGCTCCTCCCCACTGGGTATGCATGGGCCAGTTTTCTGTACTAGATGAAATACCATATTTGGGATTTATTATTCGTATGGTTCTAAAAACAAGTCTGATGAAGCTCTTCGTTTTCAATATATTTTAATGCGGCAAACTGACTTAGCCATACGAAAGCGAGTAAAGTAGGAAAGAGTTTATCTGCCTTTCAGTACTGAACCTAGTTGTAGGACGTAGGGGTTCTGTTTGGGTGCAGGATACACGGGTGCAGAAAACGCCCGATGGTTCTTTCCTTCTGCTATTAAACCCAATGTTAATAAACAAGTTTATTTTAGATGGAGATCCTGTTGGTATGGCAGCTTTAGTGAACCTGGGATATGCCTTCAGTTTCAGCAACAGGTGGAGAATAGCGGTAGGAGTTGAGGTGCGCCAGGAGAGTAAGGGTGGAGAGTTTATTTATTTTCTTTACTGCAGAATATTATTTTAAAATGTGCTAGTCATTATGCAGAGGCAGTAGTACAAAGGCTTTAACTCCAAAGCTTAATGTTTGTATATTCCTAATGAGCGTGTAACACAATAACCCATGGATGTTTACAATAGAAGGGGGCCTATGCCTCCTATCATTCAGTCTGCCAGCGTTAAAGCAGCTTTTACAGAAGTTGCAGAACCCCTTTAAAACAGTAGAAGAACAGCAAGGAAACCAGAATATTTGAATTAGTTTCAGTAGCTATCCTTTTCCATTTGGATCTACTCCACTGCAGCTCATGCTGTTTTTTTTTAAAATGAAAAATAATAATAACTGGCAAGATAGTTTTTAAAAAAATTGGTCTCATTTAAATAACTAAAATTTGGTTGGTATCCATCTGTCTTGAGAGACAATTGAGGAGTGCACTTTTGGAGGTGAAGTCAAACTGTTGGAAGCTTACAGTGTCTGCTGTGGCTGTAGAGACCACTACAGGAGAAACATGTTTTGTTGTAGCTGGGGCAGATGAAGGTGTCCAGTTGTGCTGCTGCAGATGTGCCATGGTGCTTTTTCTCTTAGCACTCCTCCCAGCAGTCATTCCTCCTCTGGTCACTGCTATGGAGGCATGACCTGACTGTCTCTAGGCACCGCGGTTGTCTGCAAGGGATTCCCACATGGCAGGGTTGATGTTGCCCGACCTTCATGTCACGTTTACAGACATCTTTGTAACATGTCTGCCAGCAGGCCTGGTGGTGCCTGAAGCCAGCTTCCGAAGAACATAGTTTGATTCAACTAATACCACCCAGGAAAACTACCCTGGAAGCCAAATAAGCATATATATAAAAATATATATATAATGCTAATAAGAAACTTCTTTGTGGTATGACAGGAGGAAAAACTAATGAATACACATGCAAGGTTGTATCCAAGTAAGTCGTAATCAGAGTAGAATCAAGGGGCATGACTAACTTAAGTACACTGAAAATGAATATGAATGAAAATACTATGCACCATCAAATGCAGGTGCTGTTCTTTGCGAGTTATCCACATATTTGTAGTCCTTTTCTTGAGCCCTCAAGAGGTTGTACATCCAGCCACTAATAATCCCCCTCTCCAGGTAGATAGTAAATCAGTGGGTCTATAATAATTTTCAGCATTCAACTACAATTTGTACCAGAAATTGAGCCTACCACATTACACCTTTAAAAGGAGCAAAATTGTGCCGTGTAGCTCATCGTCAACGATGTATTTAAAAATCTCCAAAGTTTGTCATGGAATTGAAATTTTGTAGCTTTCTCTGAGTGTATACCGGTGGAAACAATGTAGTTATACATCAATACTTTCATAAAGAAACTTCTTGTTATTCCCAGTTTGAGTATTACAGTAATGTGCATGTGTTAAAATCTAGTACCGGTAAATAAATGGATATGCATGGTACAGCGGGTGTTTCTTCCTCTAAGAAAGACTTTCATGGCATAAAAGGAATATATGGATAGTTTTAAAAACATTTCTGCTGGAAGCAGGGAGTGAAACCATTCTTTTCATGTTCTGTTCTCAAAAATACAGGAGATTTTGCCAGGCTCCTCACCTGGTTATGGGCCAGCTTTTGAACCAGTGGATCTACTGCCAGCTCTTCCTTGACCCCATAATGACCTGTTTTGTTGAGTGGGTTGGTGGTTTCTACTGGCTTTGCAGATGGTAGCTTCCTGGCTGCCTGTGCTTTCAGCAAGTGCAGCGAGGATTTCATGGCAGCAGAACCCTCCTGCAGTAGCGTGGTTTGGGGATTGTTCCCTAAGGCTGCAATCCTGAGTCCAGTTACCTGGGAGAATGGAATAGGAATTACTTCTGAGTAGATGTGGTTAGCATTGTGCTGTAATTCTGTTCTCTGCTTGCCTTCAGTTGGAAATTATCGAATCTATCCTTCATGGTTTCCTCGCTGTGCTTTCTAGAAAAAAAGACACTGGAGGACTTTGATTTACAGTATAATTGCTCTTTGCTATTGGTCTCCTGTAACCAGGGAAGCTATAAACACTTTCCTGTGTCATGTAAGCAACATATTAACTTAGAAACTACTTATTATTATTTTTTTAAAAAGAAATGTCCTTGATTTCAGATTTGTGTATGTCAAATAATAAACATAACCTCACAGTTAAATAGACCTTTGTGTTCTGATCTCGAAGGAGTTCTGATAGACTTATCACAAATGCCTTTGTATTTTTAATGGACAGAGCGATCCCAAACTGTAGGGAGCGAGCATAATTTACACTAGGCTAGACTCGTAATCTGGGGAACCGGTTTCGTGTCTACACTCCTCCACATGCAGCTGCTGGGTGACCTTGGGCTAGTCACACTTGTCTGAAGTCTCTCAGCCCCACTCACCTCACTGAGTGTTTGTTGTGGAGGAGGAAGGGAAAGGAGAATGTTAGCCGCTTTGAGACTCCTTCGGGTAGTGAAAAGCGGGATATCAAATCCAAACTCTTCTTCTTCTTCTTCTTCCATTCAGGAACAAGGCAACTGGCTGCTGAGCCAGCCTGAGCCTGGGGTGGGGAAACAAGCCTTTAAACTAGTTTGACTTACACCATCCTTTTTGCAGTGCAGCTTCCACTGGATTGCTAGTTCATGTGACCAAGCTGAATAGAGTTTGGGATGGGAGTAAGTCTCCCCCTGTTCTATACTAGACCCCCTTTTAGAGACTTACACAAGTATTCGCTCAGCCACCTTCAGCTTACCTGGTTGAGCCCCAGCTGAGCTGACACTTAACAGGATGAAGAGGGCCGGCTCAAGACATTTTGCTGCCTGAGGCGAAGGACAAGATGGCGTCCTCCCCCAAGGCCCATACAGAAGACAGTTGGGCTGGCAATTTAATCTTAACTCAATACTGGTGGAAGGAAAATATAGCCCACCACACTTGAGAGCAGCAGGCTAGCATAGGGGGTACAGGCCACATGGCTCTCATAACTTCAGCATCTGCTGCCTGAAGCAGCTGCCTCACTCTGCCTCATCATAGGGCCCGCACTGTGGGTGAAGGAATTCTGCCTGTATAGCTTTGGCTGAGCCCAGGCCCATCCCAGCTCAGCCAGAAATCTCCCTATTCGAAACTCCACTCACCCCAGAGGATATTGGGTTTGAATGGCCTCCTAAAATACTAAGGAAAAGTACAGGAGCCCTTTGAAGAGATGGATGATTAAAGATTAGTTGGTAGTGGAATTAAGCATAGTAACTCAGCCAAACTGTATTTTTCATAGGTATAGCTGTTCTGTCTTTCAGTTGGCAATTCTGAGTGTGTACTAAGGTGGGTTTAGTCACAGCAATAAAGCTGGTTTTCCTAGACCATCATTGAATCAAGTTGATAATGGGACCTGTTAAATTTTATTCTGCATATTCTCTATGGTGAGTCACTGCAGCACAGCATGATCGCCGCAACAATACTAGCAGTATTGCTAAAATTGCCCCGTATAAGATTTCTGTATAAACATACAACAGAAAGCTGGGTTGGGGATATATATGAAAGAAACATGTTCATGTTAATTGAAGCATTTTAAGTCTATTAATACGATGCTTCTAACTTTTTTTTTTTAAAAAAAGACTGCCGTGTGTGCAAATGAAGAACACTGAAAAATCTGGGATCATAGCAATAATATGACAAAATTTAAATAATAGGATGATTAATCAATGTATTATGATTGTATATTTTTCTTGGGCAAGGAAATGTTTGGCTCTGTAGTTAAGCGTCTTTGCTTTCAGACATTGGGCAGGCTTTGAAGTTTAACCAGGACTAGAGGAATTAGAGTCTTTTGTGTGCATTTTCTGGAAAAGATTACAATGTTCCTGTGAGAAATTGTAAGGCTGCTATCCTGAAGGCAGTGGAACATACTTCTGAGTAAAGATGCAAAGGACCAGTTGGTTTCATGGATAAAAGAGCATACTTTTATAAATGGGCCGCCAGATCATGTAAGTGCCCCATTCGCACGAACAAAAGGAAATAAATTTGCTGGTGCATTATATTTTAAAATAAATGCCAGGTCAATAAATGCTGAACACAGCTCATTTGTTTGAAAATTAATCTATTGCCCTAAACATATTTACTTGTAAGTTCTACTGAAATCAATAAATGGCTACCTTACAGCATGACATTCCCTCTATCTCTCAGGTGACTGGTGAATCCTGGGTTTCTATATTGTCACAACTTCAGATGTTGTGTGGGAAAAACACCAAGATAATGTGGAAGTTGTCATTGTGAGTGTGGTGTGTAGAATGTATTATTTACCGTCGATATTTTCTCCTTTCATATCTTATTATTTTTGAATTTATTAGTACTTTATTAAAACTTTAATAGAAGCTGTGGGGTTTACGTAGCCCTAAGTAAATTGGTTTTAATTTGGAGTATTTGAACAGGTAGACTAATTAGCAAGTGGATGCAAATTGCAATGATCCTATATAACACTATATTTTCATGTATTTTAATATTGTTTTAATTTTGATTCCCATCCCCAGCACTAGTCAAGCACAGCATTTGCTAACAAACAAACAAAAAAAACATTTTCTCAAGTATTGAACTACTGCAATAAAAACAAAGAGTGCTTTGTCAGTGAACACTCTCTTCGTGCTGCCAGTTGAAATTCCTGAAACTGCTTTCAAAGGCAGACCCGGGTAGAGGCATTACAGTAATTTAACTAGAAAAAAGGGGAACAATGAGATCTCAAGGGTGCACAAAAATAAAGATTTTATTGGTGCAACATGTTTTGAAGTATGTACCACTGTTCTCTAGTGAGTTCTGTAATCAAATCATTTGGTACTGAGCACCCCAAAGGAAAAAAATCCTCTGCTTTTTAAGTGCTCCTGAAGAAAGTGTACAGGTATATCAAAACATGTTGGGCCAATAAAAACCTTTGTTTTTGTATACCCTTGGGATTTCCTCTCCTTCCCCCTATCCCTCTTTTCCCATTATTGATGCCTTCCTTCTTCTGGTTTCCCTTTATAATAATATTACCTGGAAGAGACTAGGACATGAATAACCAGACAGTGCCTTGGTCATTCACTGTTAAATTACTGAAATGTCTTCTACCTTGGGCTGCCTTTGAAGGCAATTCAGAAATTTCAGTTGGCTCAAAGTTGGAACACCAGGATATTTACTGGAGGCAGCAGAGTGCATCATATTTATTATCTACCGTTGGTTTCTGTGTCCAGATCAATTTTCCGTTTTTAATCGTTAAGGCCCTAAATGGCATAATACCTTAAAAACGGCCCTCCTCATATGATCCAGCCTGTGTATTTTAACCTGCCTCTAGCTAGGGAAGGGGGAGGAATTCAATTCAGTTCTCATTTAAAGGCAAACTTATCAAACCTGCTCTCCTTGAATTTTGCAATGCAGATCTCCAGCCAAGTGTACATATACACTTACATACTTGCATATACAGTATTAGTGGAGATAGCATTTAAAAATGTATTAGGGGAACTTTCTTGGCAAAATGTGTACATTAGGCAAAGTTACATGCAAAAAAAATCTGTAGGGATTTTAGGAGGAAGTCACACCAGAATGCTGATGGTTTTTTTATGAGTAACTTTAAAAAAAGGAAAATAGCAAATTTCTGTGGAAATGTGTGTAACTGAATTTAATACTGGAAAATTAGAGAACTGAAATTGACAGATCCAATCACCCCTGGCACTAGTGGATGGCTTAGGTGGGGTGCTGCTGATCACCGGACCTTTGTTTGGTCACACCACTGCAGCTTACCTGGAGGCAGAGGTGAAGCAGTGGCAAGGTCACAGAGGTGCAAATGCACTAGTTAAGCTAACCCTCTGCTTCTGACCATGTGTTTCCAGTACACCAACCTTCCTGCTGCCTTGACTCCCTACTTTATCTCCTAGTAAGCAGCAGCAATGTAACTGACTGAAGATGAGGTGAACAGTGGCATCGCATCAAACCATTCACTGCTGCCTCTGGGGCCCTTCTCCCGGCACCCTTGCTGTTTGATACATGGTGAGCAGGTATAAGAGAGAGCCTTTTTAAATTGTGGTGCCCAGAATGTAGAACAGCCTTCCCAAAATGATTTGTCAGGTTTTATGGATTTTATGGCCATGAAAACAATTCCCAGCAAGTCCCCCCCCCCCCCACAGCTATTAGATAGCTGTTGCTATCATTGCAGTTATTTTTATTTTACATGTTTATTGGATTCTTAACCACCTTGATTATTTGGGTACAAATAATAGGAAAAAATATATGACAGCATAGCCTTGTGGTACAAGTAATGGAAGGGGCAGTAAATTCAGGCATTTCTGTTCTGTTTCCCCACTGTGTCTCCTGTGTTGGCAAGGCTTATCTGAAAGATTCTTCACTTTTGGCTGGTCTATAGAAGAAGCATACAAGCCACAGAAGTTTGACTTGACACTATATAAACCTATTTAAGATTCGGTTTTTCTCCTTGGTTTGACATAACTAATTACAGTATGGGGTTATCCGAACAGTAAATTTTATTAAGGTAACTTATAAGATGGGGAAGCATGAATGTCCCCGTTTCTCATGAGAGCTAGTGCAGTAGTCCAACGGGGACTGTGTTAGCTAGAGAAATATATTAAAGTCATAAGCGGACAATGGACTTGCTTGGTAGCCACAGGCCAGTTGTGGACTCAGCCTCAATCTTCCATCTGTAAAGAAGAAATGACATTCTCAGTTAACTGTGGGTAATTGCATGCAGGTTCCCATGCGCAGGGCTACAAAGAGTTGTTGAAACACACAAATTGAAGCCCACTACAAAAAGAGACATTAAGTTATGCTCCACTGCCTAATTTCTCACCCATATGAACCTGCTTGGGCCCAAAGGTCAGCTATAGAAGCCGTGCTTGATATTACTGTAAGATCAGTCACATTAGAAGCATGGGAAGAAGCTGCTTCATACAGAGTCAGACCATTGGTCCATCTAGCTCAGTATTGTCTGTGTTGACTGGCAGCAGTTATACAGCATTTCAGACTGGGGCCTGGACCCTGCCCTCCTATCTGTAGTTTCCTGGAATTAAACCAGAGATCTCTTGCATGCAAAGGAAGGACATGCACTCTGACTGACACCTCCTCTTCTATTTGATCTGGAAGTCACTTGTCTTCCTCTTTGCTTTATTGCTTAATTGTGACTATCTACTCACTCACAGTTTGAGAATTGCTTTCTTAGAAAGCATGCTGGAAATAAACTACAGAAAGGTCAGCATAGTTTTTCATTAAAATAGCCATAATTAAAATAGGACTGCAAGGAACTGCCTGCCAACCTGAGTATAGTTAGATTGCTCAAACCCCGCCGGTATAAATGGCATCCTTTAAAGCTAATTATACTTTTAGCTTGATGATGCCTCATTAATTTTCATTGCGTTGCACAATACAGAGGGAAAAGTCAGCACGTCTCCCAAGCCTTAGCAGACTACAGCAGACTTCAGGCGACATCCACTCAGAATGTAGCCTGGGAATAATTTCTTCATTGGAAATAGAAGGACAAGAATGTTGTGCATAAAATGAAGCTTCAATATAAATAGAGATAAAATCTCCTCTGCTAGAAGCAATTGTTTCTGTATCTTCTACTATTAAACTGTCAGGCCCTATTTAAGAAGTAGGGTGATGAAAAAAACTACAGATATGATTTGGATATCCCTTCAGCTTTGTACATCAACATTGCAAGCCATTTTGTTGCAGTTACACTGTTTCAAAATCTGTTTAAATGAACTGCATTAAATGGCTAGGAATTGACAATTGCTCAATGTGCTTATGGAGAAAAATATTTAGAATTGTACACTTATATGTAGTGATGGGAAAGCTGCCGCATTTCAGCTCAGAATAGGCTAAGCTAACACATTTAACAAAATAATAATAAGAAAATAAATTATTTTATTTCCAAGCCTCCTCATGCTATCATGAACGTTGGTGCATAGGTAGCTCCTCCCAGAATCCCCCATGACCCCTTGCAGATCTTCCCTTCCTCCAAAGCTTTCCCAACAGCAGCGGTGGGACATAGAAGTGAAGAGCTCTGGATGAATGCCAAATTTAAGGACTGCAGCATTTTCCCCCCTGAAAGGGCTGCATTTGCAGTCTTGAGGTGGTAAAAAAAGGAATCAATTATACCCACCTATTGTTTTGTGAATAATTTGTATGAAAATAGTGTGCATCATAGAGGTACCACTAGATAAGAACCCTGCCAGGGTTTGTGCATGCATGTGCATGCGTGCTAAGTACCTTTAAAGTTGGGGTGTGGGGGTGTGAGAGAGAGAGAGAGAGATGAAAAGGATTTCATTTCCTCCTTGCGGTTTTGTGAATGGACTTGAATGAGCAGATTGGTGTTCTGCACAGTTGGCACCATAAGACACAGAAACTAAATGCAAAGCTGACTTGACAGGGGTGGATGTAAGGGTATGTGACACAAAGGCAGAAGGCTTTGCTTGTCCAGCATTTCCAAGCAAGTTCCACTAGTGGTACTAGCAACGAGCACAGAACATGGAAGAACAAGGTCAACGTTGCTTCGGCATTCCTTCCTGAAAGCATTGCGATTGGGGAAACCATTCACTCTGGTTAGAAGCTACACCTACCACTAAAAATTTCCTTCCCTCCACTCTGGTGTCTTTCTTGCATGGCATGCTTCGGGAGATGTTTTAGTTTTGCAGCTGCACTGTAGCCACTGTTTTCATAAATACAATGGTACCTCAGGTTACATACGCTTCAGGTTACAGACTCCGCTCACCCAGAAATAACGCTTCAGGTTAAGAACTTTGCTTCAGGATAAGAACAGAAATCGTGCTCTGGCGGCGCAGCGGCAGCGGAAGGCCCCATTAGCTAAAGTGGTGCTTCAGGTTAAGAACAGTTTCAGGTTAAGAATGGACCTCCGGAACAAATTAAGTTCTTAACTCGAGGTACCACTGTTTCACAATTTCTGAAATTCCCTCAATCATTAAATCAGAGGTCCCCCGCTTCAGTTTAGAGATATCTGCAGAGATATCCTGCTTCATTTCAGACAAACCCTGAATCTGTCCAAAGCTGCCTGCCGTAATTTGGGATTCAACTGAATTGTATGCACAGCCCTATTGTCAGCTGCGAGATGGAGGTGTATTTGTGATGAGACTCATTCCTGGGGACCCTGGAATCATAGTTCCGCATCTTCCCATTAGGCGCGGCGGGTGGAGAGAAGGGGACTACCCCATACATATCATAATCCCTCACTCACCCAACACTATTCAGGACAGTCTCTCCTTCCCTACTCTATCGTTTTAACTGCTTCTTCTACCCTGCCCTCCCAAAATGGGGAGGGAAGAAGCAAAAGCAGTGAAATTCTCATCTGGATCCCAGGAAGCGCCTCCTTCTCCACTAATAGCTTTTCTGATTAGGGATGATCTGGGCTGACTTCTCCCTGCATACAGCCTTTGACGGAAAAGCATGTGCGGCCTTTGGAGGAGTCCCTGCACACTCAGCCCACAGCAGTGGTGTCACTCATGGATGGGGATTTAGAGCAGTCCAGATAGTCTGGCTCATTTCATAGAAATCTGTGGGCATTGGGGCTCATATTTAGCCTAATAACATTTCCCCTACATTACTTTTTTTGTTATAAAACCAAAAACCTTAAGAGTCCAGGCTCCCTGCCACTGTTGCAAATTCCACCCATCAACTTTGCCAACCTGTGCAATTGCACCATTAATACATTTCGGCTGCAGGAGTGGCTAAAATTATTCAGCCTGAGGGCCAGCCCTGGGGCTGCATACGAGTGGTAGATGTGTCTAAAATGGTGTGTGTGGCCATACCACATCCTTGCATACATGTGCACACACAGCACTTTGAGGCTTTTTTTTTAATAATCAAGCAGTGTATAAATGTTATGAAATAAATAAATTAAATAAATAATCTGTACAGATCAGCTGAGGAGGAGAATTAGCGCTCCTCTCTGCTCATCAAACAATTAATATGATGATTAAGGAGATGGTGATTAGCATCCCGATAAGATTCCTGGGCTCTGCCTACCTCAGCACTGCATCTACTTCATTATTGTTTTCTTTTTGTCACCACTGCCGAAATTGGTAGTGTCTAAGATATTTGCAGATAAGATCCTTGCCTAATAACCAGATCCTGTACATTTTTATATTCAGAAGTAAATCTTGTAGTCTGATGGTTTTGATTGGGCTAGAAATCCACTAATTTCAATATAATTTAGGCATGCCTAATTTTATCTGGGTTGCCCAGAAGTCAGTCCAGAGTTACACATGATTATACTTCAATGATTTCAATGGGACTTAACTGGCCAATTTGCTTAGGATCAGGGTATTAAGAGTCTCAGTTCTGAAGACTGTAGCTGAAATGAGAATTAGATCATATGAGTTATACATTGGCTAGTCTATTGCTAGTCCCTAGAGGACTTTTTTTCCATCTCACAAAAACCCGCCACACTGTTTGGCACAAACTAAAGACTCAGCTCAAGAGGCTTCTGTTCCAGGACAGAAATAGCAGGCAGAAATGAGTGTCAGAATTGAGATGCATTTCCACAGTTCTTTGGAGACATTTTTACAACTTTTTGTCTGAGCTACACCTGGCTCTAGCCAGGAATAAATCACCTAATTTTTATGAATGCTAAATTAATCTTACTTATAAAAAGCCAAACTTCAGGGTACTTTTGTGAAGTAAAATAATAATCTTACGGGGATCAGCCTACGATAGTAAATCAAGGCATTATCCAAAGACAATAAAAGGATTTCACAGATGTTTAAGGTCCGCACTGATTTCTTGTAGGCACCTTGTCCATATGAGAGGGACTAAGCAAGGGAGGCACTCAAGTATAGCCTTATTCAGACCAGACACATCTTGGGTGATAGTTGATTTACTGCCAGGTCACTTATGAATCTTATCAGCCATCTCATCTCTTGCCTGTTATCTTAATTCTGTGTGCTATAAAAAGATTGCTTCCAGTGGAGATGATTTCACACAAGGGCTGCTCTACCCTGACTAAGCAAGGGCAGCTGCTGCTAAGGATAGAAAAAGACAATTGCATTTAAACATAACCCATAGCTGCTGCTGAGGATGGGTTTGTGTTGGGGGAAGGCAGCTCATCCACCTTTCTCTTCTTTGGAAGTAGGAAGCAAGGACAAGGTAAATCCTCTTTGTCCCCCTGCCGTTTGTTCAAGGGAGCTAATTCCTTTCCTCGGGATTACGAAAAGAAAAGGGAAAAAAAGGGATAGGTGGACTCGCACAAACACAACACCCATATGAATGTATGCTTCATTGTTAAGAAGGAATAAGAGGCGATGGGAGAGAGGCACAGAAAACATCAGACTGTCCCCTAGATGGTCTGTTTTAGACTCAGTCCACTCCTATGATGGGCCTGGTCCATCTGAAAGCTCTGACTAGATAGAGGAGTTTAATAAGCAAAGCCAAAAGTAGATCTCTAGATTGACTCACTAACTGGATCTCCTCTGCTTCTCATATCCAGCTAAAGTTCTCTTTCCTGTCTCTAATATTTGTATGTGTGTGAGGGAGGGGAGGGGAGGGGGGTGCGGCATTCCTTAAAAAAAAAAAAACTACAAAAAACCCACCCTGTTTTCATTGATGAAATATTGGGTATTGAGTGCGTGACATACTCTGTGGTTTTCTAGCCAATTTCCTAACATTTTTCTTCCAACTACACACTAAAAAGACCTTGCCTTAAATTTGTGGATAACTTGATATGTAATAGCAATAGCTTATAGTATGTTTGAAGTTCTCAAACTTAATGACAATGAACTGTACAAATAAACATGAGATCAATGAACTGGCACCATGCATGACAAACTGTTTTGGCGTGTATACTGTGTACCACGTTGCTCGGGAGATACTTCTAAACGCATGGTGACGTTCAGATCACGTAATAAGCCACATATGATTTGCTCACAGTGTTTTAATTTTTTAAAAGTTACATTGTAACCTACTTTTTTATACATTCAAACACACACCCCTCCTAAGAGCTTCATATGCCCCCCTGGTTGAGAAACACTGCTCTCAAATATGCACCCTGCTAAAAAAAATGGGGAAAAAATAGGACTTTCGGTCTTTATTGTAGTCTTCTGTGCCACAGTCATACTGAAATTAGCCATTCCTCATCCACTCTCAGTAGTAATGTACGGAAGTGAGAGCTGGACCATCAAGAAGGCTGATCGCCGAAGAATTGATGCTTTTGAATTATGGTGCTGGAGGAGACTCTTGAGAGTCCCATGGACTGCAAGAAGATCAAACCTATCCATTCTCAAAGAAATCAGCCCTGAGTGCTCACTAGAAGGGCAGGTCCTGAAGTTGAGGCTCCAGTACTTTGGCCATCTCATGAGAAGAGAAGACTCCCTAGAAAAGACCCTGATGTTGGGAAAGATGGAGGGCACAAGGAGAAGAGGACGACAGAGGATGAGATGGTTGAACAGTGTTCTCGAAGCTACTAACATGAGTTTGGCCAAACTGCGAGAGGCAGTGAAGGATAGGCGTGCCTGGCGTGCTCTGGTCCATGGGGTCACAAAGAGTCGGACACGACTGAACGACTGAACAACAACAACAACATCCACTCTGCCATCACTGTTCAAAAATAATCAGGCAGCTAAGCAGACAACAGCAACAACATAGCCCTACCACATACTCAAATGAGCAAATAAGTAAAGGCACATCATGAAAAATCCAATGCACAATTCACTAGGAAGTTTGTCAGGTGTAGTCACGAATGACACTTGTTCAAGCCCACTGATTTTAACAGGTTACCCAACCCCTCTCATAAATAATGCTCTCAGGCTCCTTCTACTTTTCAAACATGGTAGACAGAAACACCGTCTTAAAAGGGCTCATGGGGACAGAGATTTGTTTATAAAGAAGAATTGCACTGCGATTTTTACAGATGCGGTTCTTTGTTGCTCAGGTGTGTTAGCTTTTGTTACTGTCACTTTGCCTTCATGCTAATATTTGTTGTCAGAATAGTTAGCTCCTTGAACCCAGGATGTTATCTTTAAACACATACTGTATAGATGATAAAAACAATCGCCCAGTCCCTTGCCTTGTCATCAAGGTATAGTGGTTTATAATATTTATTTATGTAATTATTTATTTTAATAAATTTCTAGCCTGGAGAACTATTCCAGAGTTCTTAAGCCACCACTGAAACTTTCTTATTGGTGCACCTGAGGTTAGGGCCTCAGACACTGACCTTAAAGTTTGGGAGAAGAAGAAGAAGAGGAGGAGGAGTTTAGATTTGATTTCCTGCTTTATCACTACCCGAGGGAGTCTCAAAGCGGCTAACATTCTCCTTTCCCTTCCTCCCCCACAGCAAACACTCTGTGAGGTGAGTGGGGCTGAGAGACTTCAAAGAAGTGTGACTAGCCCAATGTCACCTAGCAGCTGCATGTGGAGGAGCGGAGACGCGAACCTGGTTCCCCAGATTACGAGTATACCACTCTTAACCACTACACCACACAGGGAGGGCTTATATGGGGTAGGTGGTGCTTCAGATAACTTGGTCTGAAATCCTTTAGGGCTTTATATGTAAAAACCAGCATCTTAATTTGAGCCCGGAAATGAACAAGGAGCCAGTCCCTTTACATTCATAAGACAATCTGCTACCAATAACTCCTGCATATGTACTTAACATTGTGGTATCTTTTGATTTTAATATATTTTATGGCTTCCAATTTCCCCATATTTTAAAAGATCATCACGTTTACTTCCAAAGTATCAGAGCTCCAAATGACCCTTATTTCAAATGCTGCAACTATATTATCCCTTATTTTTCACATTTGGATCTTAGCAGACTTTTCACTGGCCTCGTAGCTATGGCATTTTTTCTTACGTGTTGATTTTCAGTCTACCCGGCCTCCTACTTTCTTATCCTGTTATTTGCCAAGTAAGGTGGGTTTAGACTTTTTATACCAGTCTATACACCTCTTAAATACTTACTTTGGAAGGCTTGTAATTGTCTGTGCCCATGTACTTATTGAACTTGCTGTCTACTAATAGGCAAGAACTAGTAAATGTAAAGAAATATCTGAAAGGACATCCTGTTGAACTAATATTTTTATTCACCTCAGTGTATTAAATAATTGAGAAGCTAGAAGGAGCTGGCAGGAAAAAAAATGGAAGAGTGGTGGAAAATGAGCAAGTAGCCTAAATATTCAGGTTCTTATGGATGGAAAAAGAGCTTTGCCAGGTTTACAAACATATCAGTTCCGCCATTTGCTCAGTTCCTCATTTTAAGATCCAGAAACCAGTTAAGCACAAGTGTTAGAATTGCAACTCACTAGTTATACTTTTGTTCCACTCTGCAACTGAAGTAGTAGCTAGGATTGATAACTAGGGTCACAGAACTAACATATGAGTTGGACTTTGCCTTGCACTGGTGCATTTGCTGTTGTCGGGAAACTTGGTAGTATAGCTGCTCTATCCTAAGGGCTGCCAATGTTGTCACAACACTGCTACATTGAATTTTCATAGTTAGGGAATAAGATAGAAATGGAGGGCTTTTAATATGAAAGTATAGTCAAGCTAAGTATGCTGCAAATAGATATTTGTTGCGTCACAAAAGCTTGCCAAGTTGGGTGGAGCCATGCGGCTCTAAGCTAAACAGAGCATTTTTCATAAGCATTCCTTCCAGGTTAGTCTACTGCAACTCAAAAATATAACGACAGAATCATCACTCCAAAACGCTGCTGGGAAGCCCCATCCCATCCCCTTTCTTAGCAAAAGTGCTGAAAATGGAAGTGGTGTCCTGGCCACATCCTGACCTAGCTAAGCTAAGAAGCGCTTCTAATGTAGCATGAGTAATTTCTGAAAGTCTACCCAATGAGAAATAGATATGAAAAATGTTTTATCTGTCTTGGAGTGTTCCTTATCCATGTGCTTGGATAGTTGGTAGGAATTGTTCTAATTTAGTTAACCCTATCTATAGATGTGATGCAGGGCTTCCAGCAGAGCTAGCGTAAGCGACCAGTTTTGCAGCAGTTTGGTTGAGAAGGCATACATCAAAACAAAATTAATCTAAATCAAAGATGATATCACTCTGTATTTCTTCTGGGGGGGGGGGAAGCTGTCGGTACTACCCTGTTTCTCCTAAAATAAGACATAGCCATAAAATAAGCCATAGCAGGATTTCTATGCATTTGCGAAATATAAGCCGTTCCCCAAAAATAAGCCATACCCCGAAAATAAGCCATAGTGACGTGGTGCCTCCCATTAAAACAGCCTGGGGAGGCGTGGCTATGCAGCGTACTGATGTGATGCGGTTAAAATAAGACATCCCCTGAAAATAAGCCATACTGTGTTTTTTTGAGCAAAAAAATATATAAGACGGTGTCTTATTTTAGGAGAAACACGGTACGTGCCCTTGAGTACCCCCAGGGGGAAAACACTTATTTCACTTATTGGTTTTCATTGCCTGTTCCAATCAGCATCTTCATATTTAGTGAAAACTGGCAGTTTTGGGCCAGGTGCAGTGAAGCCTTGGGTGGTGGCGCCAAGCCAGGGGAAGGAAGTTGCAAAAAATACAGCACAACCATTTTGGGATTAAGCAGGTTTATTGGCGCAGGCACTGGGTGTGTATCTTGTATCAATCAGCTTGTCTGCTGCTTGATTATTTGGCAGGATTACCTAAAGTTAAGGATTGTCCTATGATGTACATCAGATTGGGGTGACCCTTCCAAAATAACCATTCCGGAAGGGTCATGGCCCATCAGCCTCCATCTGGGCATCCGGACAGAAGCACCTTGCCCTGGGTCCCTTTAAGAGGATACCCTGATTCTTTGGAGGGGTGGAGTGGCTCCCAACACATACACACCCGACTCCCTTGACTAAGGATCCAACTCAGTGCCTTAACTGCCATCAAGTTGTGGCAGCTATGAAGTAGGCACAGCCCCCAGAGAGGCCTAGTTTGTCTGGAGGCAAATTCCTCTCTTGCCCTCAATACAGCAACTAAATTCTTCCATAGCAAGAATCCAGTGCCAGCTGTGGCTGAGTCCTGGGCATGGCTGACTTTTACAGCTTGGGAGCAGAACAGAGGGAAGAAGTTTCCTCTGGTCCACTCCTTAAACTACCCCCCACCTAGCTTGCCTACGATTGGCTGCAGCCACAGCCAATGAAGTGGAAGAGGAAGCGATAGCCTCCCCTGCACCCGACCGCAGCCACTGCTCCCCTTTAGCTGGCGGTAAGTGGTCCTTGCCAAATAGAGGAGACCTGGCAGTTGCTACTGCAACCTCTTTGGCTTTTTCCAAGTGATATAACTATTGGAATATTCATGCCGTTCTCCTTGGAGTGCTGTAATAATAAGGTCCTAAATAAAAGTGTAGATTTTCTTCACTCTGCCATTTATACACATAGAATGTGCTGTCCCCTTTTAATAGGCCTTTGCCCATTTAACGCCTCAAAACTGCTGACAGCTCTGGTCTTTGCTTTCTGCGGTCTAAATTTGATCAGCTATGTTGTACAATTTATCTTGGCTCTCGAAGAGGTTTCATATTAATTTTCACGCTTTATTGCTCCTATGTAATATTCTCCACTGTCTGGTTCTCTAGCTATAGGAACTACTGATACACGTGCCATATTCGAAAAGGTCTATAGCCAACAATTAAGAATCTTTGTGGATGTGGGTGTGCCTTAAGAAAAATCTGAGCATCTAGTTGTTTCCCTTATCGCCTGAAATGATCCCAATATGTTTGCTTTTTTGCCAGATCACATATTGTTTGCTATTTAGTTAATAATTATTAATAATAATGATTCCATACACCTCTCAAGCGATTCACAACATTCAATAAAAACAGCTTTTAAAAAGTTGAAAAGAACGCAGAAAATAGCAGATTACAAAAATAATAGCGAAGAGATGCCCATGGCAAAGACCTAGTCATCCAGCTGGGAAGGTTTTTTTTGTTTTTTTTGCTTCAAATGCACAGGTTCTGAAATGCTAACTTTATTTTTTTAGCATATGGGATACTGCATTTTTATAGAGTTCTGAAAAACTGAAAAAAAATTACTATATGAATGCAAAGAGTGGGAAAGGCTGAATTTCAGAGATATAGAGCACCAGCTTTTACTGTGAGTTGCTGTTAGTGTGGTTAGAATCCAGACTGTGCAGGATGGTGTGTTTGTGTGTGTGATGTCCGCATAACCAATAAATCTGTCATCACCTACTGGCCTCCATTTCCTTTGAAATAAACAAATCACTACGAGACTCTTTGAAGCAGCAGACTTCCAGGAAACACAAAAGTCACTTTTGCTTCTTCCATTGAGATAAAATAGTCAGTAAGTGGAAATGAGCTGCAGCTGAAGGAGTCTGAGGGTTCCTTGCACCTGCTGGAAAGTACAGTAGGTTTCCACACAGCAGGAATTCAAACAAACCTCAGATCATTGCATTTGGCGAAAGTGAACTTCCCTAGCCAAAGGAATGAATTGTAGAGCTTTCAAAACTGACTAAAATAAAGCCAATTCTATAGGGCCATAGGAAATGTGAAAATGGAAAGCAATCTAAAAGGAAACCCAGCTAGGTCTGTCACTTCCATTGAGCTGGCTGCTCTTTTCTTTACACTTTTCTTCACATATTTTTCGGTATCAGGCTTATTGGACACAATACACAATTTTCTCTGCATAATGATAATAATGTGTTGGCAGTTCTCTAGGTACCTTCACATGCCTATTTGTGCCCTGCATGTTCGGGAAATTATTTTGACAGTCCGTTTTGAGTTCTATATGCTTTGTGCAGTTAAATACTTAATTTAGCCACTTTTCACTGGCTAATACTGCATTACGCAAATGTTTCCAGTAGAGCCAGTTTTGGTCACATTGTGCCATCTTCATTACAGAATGAAAAGGGATTTGCAAGCGATGCAGTGTCAAAAAATAGTGTTCTGAATGAAAAGCAATCACCTGTTTAGTAATATTCAATCCTTATTTGCAGTTGATTTACCACTGAAGTATGGAACACAGTGCTGCATCCCAGGAAACTACAAATACATTGGGGGGGGGGAGTTGGGTTGCAATGTTTAACTGATTGATCAATTGGATTAATTGGTTAAAAACTTTCATGAGTACCCCTGATGAATCAGACTTTTTTTAAAAAAAAGTTTTTATTTTTAAAAAGTTATTATTTTTTAAATATATGTGCTTACATACCTAAGGGACCGCCTCTCCTGGTAAGTCCCGTGTAGGACCTTAAGGTCCTCAAATAATAATCTTTTGGAGGTCCCGAGCAACAAAGATGCTAGGTTGGCCTCAACTAGGGCCAGGGCTTTCTCAGTACTGGCCCCGACTTGGTGGAACAGTCTGTCACAAGAGACCAGGGCCCTGCGGGATTTGGCATCTTTCCGCAGGGCCTGCAAGACAGAGCTGTTCCACCTGGCTTTTGGGTTGGTTTCTGTTTGATACTTGCGCTTCATTCTTTTATTGGTGGGCTATTTGAAAATGAGACTGCAGTTTTAATTTTGAATTTGTATTTTAATCTGTATTTTAAATTGATTGTTTTTATGTTTTTGCTGTGATTTTAATTAGTGTTAGCCGCCCTGAGGCCGGTTTTTGGCTGGGAAGGGCGGGGTATAAATAAAAGTTATTATTATTATTATTATTATTATTATTATTATTATTATTAAAACTGGAGATGGTAAGCTGCTGCTTACCGACTCACTCAGAAGGGAGCACCTCTCCTAAGAAGATAACTATGCTTATAACACACATATAACACACTATTACTGACTTTTGTAAAGTCAGCCATAGGCAAGAGAAGATTTACCATGATTCTTCCATTTTAAAAAGGGAAAAGAATACTTTATACATAATTGAGGCATACTTTAAAAATAAAATGCTGTCACATCTAGTTTGGCCCACTGGAACATTTTGAAAGACTTGGAATAATTTTTCTAATTAATGTTATAATGGTGTTTTTGCCTTGTTTCTTTAATTTTATACATTTTACATTCATTATTGTTTTTTGGGGGGAGATATCAGTGCTATGCAATCTGTGAAGGATGTTGCAGAATGCTTTATGTACATGATTCCATTGCTCTGGCATTTGCTCAATATATATCCATTTGCAAGTTTCTTTGTTCTTTTATGTTTGTTTTTATTTCCAGCGAGCGTTGCCGTGTTTGCTATAGGCATTTTGAAATACAAATCAAATTATTTAAACATATATTTCCAGACCTCTTTAAAACGGCTTGAAAATAAATGGAGAAAAAAAGGAACAAAGAAATCTAAATAAGCACAGGTGCACTTCTCAGGAAGCATGAAAGCGATCCTTTAAAGATTTTGAATCATGTCCTTGGGTGATTTATTTGTGTAACTGCTAAACCACCTTACTGCAGGAAGGAAGAAAAAAAAATTAAGGACTATTAAACACTTAACATCATTTTTTATGAACTGCATGGGGCATTGGACACACAACCACAACAAAGGGACAGTCACAATTTCCACCAAATGTATAAATGGTGTCTTTTTACGGTTGATGTGCTTAGCCATGCATCTTTTAAGTTGTAAACTGGGCAGCTGTGAAAAAATGTCTTTCTTAATCAAACTTTTTATTTGCTTGTTGGGGTATTTTGTTTCTGAGATAACATTTTATCTGGATTTTATTTTCAAAACCAGCATCTTTAAAGATTTTTTTTAAAATTATAATTCAAAAAATATATACACACCACCAAAGGAGTTGCTTAAAGCTGCTAACAGATAGAAATGGAAACGTAAAAACAACACAATTAAACACACCTTATTAAGCACACGATTGGAAACAGCAGCAAAAAATAAAACAGAAAGGACAGCATGAGAATCAAAAGCTTCTTTAAAAAAAGGAAAGTTTTCAGTTATCAATACAACACAAATAAAAGATGGCATTAACCACTTGGGGCAAGGAGTTTCACAAATGGGGTGCCAACACAGGAAAGGCCCTCTCATGCATTACTCACAACCTGATCTCAGAAGGGAGCATACAGGCCATAGAACTTCTAGATGGTGGCGGGCGGGGGGGGGAAAGGGGGTGCTAGCTTAGTTGACCCATGTCTTGAGGTGGCCCTTAACCCAGGCATGACCCTGAAAACCTCAAGCCAGCAGCAGGAGTATCGATCAGGAAGCATACCCAATGGCTAAGCCAGAGGTTTTCAACCCTTTTGAGCCCACGGCTCCCTTGACCAGCTGCATTCTTCCTGCGGCACCCCTGCAGGGTTCAGGAGCACAGTTATGTCAGAGCTGGCAGCCTCTCACCCCTTTCCGAACACCCTCCCTTGTGAAGTATTCCCTTCAGCCTCTTCTCCTCTCCCCTCTCTTTAGGAATCCTCCAGGCAGCCACTGCTCTGGTCTCCAAGCTGCTCCCACCCTGCCCCAAAGAAAGGTGCCTGGGGCTGGCGGGCTGAGCTCCCTCACTGGCTTGCTTACTCTGAGGCACCTCAGCTCCTGGCAACCAGCACCCCCTGGCCAGCCCCAGAGGCACTATATGCCTGAGGAACTTGTAGCCAAGGCTGCTGTAACAAACAGCCATACAAACCTTTGGGAGGCAGAGATGCGAGAAGGCGTCAGAGGAGAGGGAGGAAAGGAGAGAGGGACAGAGGCCAGTGTTGCTCACAGCACACTGGTTGAAAACCACTGGCCTAAGCCAAAGCTTACCTACATCTGTAATGAATAAAGTGGTGGTCACTTTCAATCCCAGAACATTGTTGTGTCAATTTGTTCACCGGTTATTGCTTCCCCCTCCCCCACCACCTGGGCATCCTGCGTTGGGGTCTGCAAGCTTGTTTAAAAAGGAAAGTTTTTGATTTCCAGTAGGACATAAATGAGTAGGGGAAACACTCCTGTCTACAGTTCACACCTGGACATTTCATGGCAGCAATCGTGGTGTTTTAAATAGAGTGCAATCCCATTCAGAACAGGGTGGACGGATAGCCTCCTGACCAACAATCCTGTCTTGTCTGGATTTAATTTTAGTTAAAAATTAAGCCGTCATTGACTTCCAAAGCACCATCTACTGAGACCTACCGAAAAGGAGGAGCGAGCACAAAATGGTCCATCTCGCAACCTTGTGTCAGGAAGGTGGTCCAGAAGGATACCATGGTTGGTGGTAATTTACTGAATGGTCCCATAGAACCATTAGAGGCACACTCCCACATGTAGCTCCTGGATAGGAGGCTATGGTTATGTGGGTAAGAATGAAAGATTGCACAGCCATGTAATTCATTCCTGAGTAGATGTTGCTAGAAGTGTGGATGTGCTTGTAAAAGTCACCTCTTTCTGATCTAGAAGCCACACTATCTCTAATCCCAGACACGCAAAGGCCAGTTGTGATTATTCACAGGCAAAAGAAACACACTTCCTTGTTATTGCACCTTCATACGACCTGAGGTCAAGTCTTGGTTCTAGAACTAAGTACCTGGTGAATCCTGGATATACTACAGAACGGAAAGCTTTCTCCATTTTTCAGTGAATACAGAGAGCAGATCTGAGAGTTGGCGATTGCCTGGCAGACCTCTGTTGTTTTTTTAATCAGCAGGAACTTTCTCAGCATTTGTGACTTCATTCCCAGATGTGTGTTTAAATAATGAAGCCAACCCATAGTAAATCCTAATTACAGGTGCTAGGCATATGTGCAGAGAGACATGGCATTCAATAACTTAGAAAAATGAGACTTCTTTTGTGTCATGGATATAGACTGTGGTTGCCACAGAACTCCAGAAAACTTAAAGAGTAGGCATCCTGCATCAAGAATCAAGGCTTTTTCTTCTATGTTTACCTCTTGCTTTTCCCTCTTGATTTCTGCTAGTGGAAGAATCTGAGAGCATGTTTGGTTTCGATATAAAAGCCACAAAGAAACAAGAAGCTGAATTATCTCCAGCACTTCAGCAGTTGGATAACTTGGGGATAGGAGTTTGTAGAGATTTAGCTAGCAGGATTTCATCATGAATAGATTTGAGAGGAAGGACTTGTCATTTCCATAGATGTCTGTTCATCCTTCAGCTCATTGGAATGATGAGATCAATATGTGTCTACTAAAAAGTGGGATAAGGAGAAATACAGATGGTCTTCATACCCCAGAGCTACAAAGTCTTTCCCTTTCTGATCAGGATTCTGCCAAGGAGTAATTGGATCTTGGCCATGAAAGATGACAATCAGTAAAGATATTTTTAAATCTTAATTAGGAAACAGAATTGAATTACATTTTCAAATGCAGCCTTCTTTATATATCCTTTAATCAAAGGAAAGGCAGAGGGTTTCCTTAGAAACATATTCCTGCACTATTTCAGAGTACCTTGTCTGTAGCTGAAAACTGTTTCTCTATGGATGTGTTCACACAAGCATGTTCATCACTCAAGGGCCTGCACATACTAAACCATAGCAGAACATGTTCACAAATCTAGGGCTCATGTGCTCCTGTCTTCTACCATGGCCATGAGATTGGAAACTTCTACTTCCATTTTCAAAAACACCATGGTTTCTTGTTACTCCTTTTCTCCAAACCATTATGTCTTGCTATCTCTAAACCAGTAATTATTGGAAAGACTAAATATAATCAATTGAAATTGGCTGTGACTCGAGGAGTCTTATGTCGGCAGATTCCTATAAAACAAACCTTATAATATGTCTGCAGATTCTTACGTGGCAAAGATATATGGATCATCATGGGTCCTTTGAGCTCGACTTGTTTTTGCTACTTCCAAAGATTTGAAGATACGTTACCTAATATTTATTTGAGGGAACAAATACAGTACAGTTCTGCTTGTCACATCTCTGCTTCAGAGGGGAAAACAAAAAAGTAGAATAAAACGTTGGCTCTTTCGTTGACTGGTAGGTAAGGATGCCTGCTGCCTCATAGGGATATAAGCACACAAAAATACATAGACTGATTCACTTCTCATGAACTGTGAGCTATCGACAAGGTTTCTTCCTGGTTTACTACTCGTGGTTTGTCCAGAGAGACAAACCAGAATGCTGGGTTTCAATATAATGCTAAGCCAAACCTTGGCTTGACTACAGGAAATGCTGCACCAGCAGGGGAGGAATAAAACAGCTGGCCACTCGCCAATTCATGGTTCGCCATAGCTTAGTTAAGCGTAAATGCAAACTGGGCCAGTGTTTTTGCGTTTTGTTGTGTTTCCTTGCAATTTTTAAAAACCAGCAACACAGTAACTTATAATGATGATGTTTAATCCACAGGGAAGCACAAAGATGTTTGTAACTATCTTAAATCGTATTTGGTACAGAGTAAGGGTAGGGAACCTATAATCCTGCACATGTACTCCAGTTCCTATCACCTTGACCAGCATTGGCCAGTGATTAAGGATGATGGGAGTTGTAGCCCACCAACATCTGAACAGCCACAGGTTCTGCTTCTTTGCTATAGAGAATTCAAAGATTTTATCTCACTCACACTTGCAAGTTAGGTAATGAGGCTTAATAGATTAGATATCTTTCCCCCCCTTTTTTTACAAGAAGCCTTTAACCTTTTCTATTTATTATGAGTCATTCAAATGCTATCGGTATAGTTCCCAGATTCCCATTACATCAGTTTACTGTGAGAACATCTCCAAACTGTATCACCATCCATTTCCCCCCTGGATTTCATAAAAGTTTTGGGCAATGGGTTGCATTAGGAAGCCAGGTGTCCAACTTTACAGGAGATAGTCCTGGATGTACATCTTGCACAACATGCTTGCATTAAGTTAATGTTTCTAGTTCTGGATCTAACAGTGTAACAGATAGAAAAGCATTGAAGTCAGGTGGAGTGAAGTAAAAGTTTTGTTTGTGGTGTTTATCTGTAATAACATATTCACAAATGCCAATCACCCGTTGTCAGATGTAGAACATACGTGCACAATGCCAGAATATTGAGTAAACTGATGACAGGACTTCTTCAGGTGGTATGTGTGTGTGTGTGATACATATGTATATGTGTGTGTGTGTGTGTGTGTGTGTGTGGCTGGCCCTAAGTGAAGGCAAAACTATTAACTTTTAACACCAAGGAACCCCTTACCAGTGATTTTCTGTTATAACGTTTCCCAATCTTAATATTTCCTTTTTCAACAGTTCTGAATGAACAAAAATCTAGGCAAAATAAAACAAAAAAGTTCCTTCCAGTAGCACCTTAGAGACCAACTAAGTTAGTTCTTGGTATGAGCTTTCGTGTGCATGCACACTTCTTCAGTTACACTGAAACAGAAGTCACCAGACGGTTAAATATAGGGAAGTCTGGTGACTTCCGTTTCAGTGTATCTGAAGAAGTGTGCATGCACATGAAAGCTCATACCAAGAACTAACTTAGTTGGTCTCTAAGGTGCTACTGGAAGGAACTTTTTGTTTTATTTTGTTTTGACTATGGCAGACCAACACGGCTACCTACCTGTAACCAAAAATCTAGGGTTATTTTTCTTCCACAAATGACAATTTTCAGGTGGGGTAGGGGGGAATGTAACATTTCTTTATAAAAACAGATTAGGAAGGGCCAAGGGGATGTTTTGCCTTACCATTCCACTCATAAATGGTGGAATACTAGGAACACAAGTAATCTGTTTATTCATAGCCTTGTTTACATCTGCAAAAGGAGTCGTTGCTACATACCTTCGCTTCTCCAGAGGCCTATAAATAATGTACAAAGCCAAGTACAATCAGTCAGCATTGTGGAAGTAGTATTGAAATTCAAAGGAATCTTTAAACAAACCTTAGAGTTAGTTGGGTGGCAGCAGGGTGTGGGAGCGAGAGAAGGAAAAGTAATTCTCCATAGGTTTTTTCTAATTTATGCACAACACTGTGCATTCCAAAGAAAAATCAGGCTTTCAGACTTAGGCAGCTGAATGAAAAAAAAAGACTTGCACTGAAAGTTCAATATTGCCTGAAAATATCATTTACATGTAATCTCAAGGTCGTAGGTTTGAGCCCCATGTTGGGATAAATATTCCTGCATTGCAGGGGGTTGAACTAAATGACCCTCGTGGTCCCTTCCAACTCTAGGATTCCATAGAGTTGCCGAACATAGCACAGTTGTAGAAAACTTGCTTTGCATGTAAAATAGGGGTGGCAAACCTCAGAGCCAGGGACCCAAGGTGGTCCTCCAGGCTTTTCTCTCCTACCTTCATGACCATGTCCCCTTCCCAGGCCACACCCTCTTTCCCAAGGGCATATTGGCCCAAGGGTAGGATGTAATGACATATGACGCAGCAACCTTGCTGAAGCAAAGCAGGTTCTATAATAGAATCATAGAGTTGGAAGGGACTCCAAGGGTCATCTCACAGGAATCACAGCTAAAGAATTGCTGACAGATATCCATCCAACCCAAGAGCATTTCTCAGTCTTTTCCATGCAGAGGACTTATTACTTCCTTGTTCTTCCTCTTGCTTCAAACACAGCCGAGAGAAAGGTGGGCTATAGATATAATAAACACAAACACAGACACAAATAATATTTACACCTACATTTATCTATAGAGAGATAAATCTTTTTAATTTGTGAGCTTGGGGTGGGGTTTGATGCTTCATTCCAAAGCCCCCTTTATGCCTTAGAATCCCATTGCATTGCTTTTCATGGTCTTTAGAGGGCTGTGTATATGAGTAGGGGTGTATTTTGGTCACTTTGGAACAGGCCAACTACCCAGTGGAGGGGGACATAGTGGGACAGAATTAGTGGTACAGAGCAGAGAAGATATAGTGGAAGTGCTTTGGATCTGAGATTGCCTAGCTTGCCAGATGGATCATTCAGAGTGAAGGTGCACAGTTGAGGACAGCATTGTTGTGTATGATGATGATGATGATAACATCGTGCCCATCTGGATGGGTTTCCCCAGACACTCTGGATGGCTTACAGCATATCTAAAAACATAAAAACATCAAGCATTAAAAACCTCCTGATACAGGGATGTCTTCTAAAAGTTGTGTCATTCTTTTTATTGAATCTCTGCTAAGCTCAGAAGACATAGGCACATGAGACAAAGCCATGTAAAAGAACTGAGTGGAGGAGTTTCTGCTCTTCAGTGGAAATCTGAGTTAGCTGATCTCCTGTGAATCTTAGATCCACAGGTGACAGCAGCTGGACACAAATCCACATCAAGTTGCTCCTGTTATTTTGTCAGTCTAAATTTGGGGGTTGCAAATAACAGTTTTCATTGTACAGCTCACTGATCTTGCAATTCATAAATTTATTACATATTTGTGTAATGTTGAGTATTGCTCCCGTCAACTTAAATTCTACCCAGCATCCCAAGAAAAATGAAATAGAGCAGTGGTTAGGCTTGCTGCTTCTGGCCATTTGCATTGTGGGCAGAGAGTATAGCCTGTACATCAGAGCCCTGACGTATTAGGCGGGACTGAAGAACAGCCTTTCTCAGGGAAATGTCTTCTTGGGGCCATGTAATGTGGCTGGGCCTTGAACACTCTGGACAGCTTTGCTGTAGGCTCCAGGCATGTGAATCTGTGAGGCAGGCTAAGCAAACCTCTTGGTGAATATAATGAACTGGTCAGCAGCTCTGATGACTTATTTACATGATAAGTCATCCTGGAATAACCCTTTTTAACTTACTCAGCTCTAATTTGTTGACATATTTTACTAGCTAATCAAAAGCTGGAGTGAGTTTAAAGAGAGAAAGATGTGGGTTGAATGACCCTAATGTGGGTTGATTGGTGCTGTGCCAAATCATGATTTATGGTTCTGATGAGTGATTCAGATGAGCTATTTGCCACATGAAAGGTGCAGTCTAGGCCAAAAGAGAAAGCAACTCATCAAGTGCAGAAGCAGTTTTGTAAATCTGTTCTGAAACAATACCAGCCCTGGATGGCCCTCAGATTGACATGACAAAACTTTCAATTAGCCAAACAGCTAACTGCACAATTGAAATTTACAGTGTCTCCATAGGATTCCATAGGATTCCTGCACTTTGGCAGCTAAGTTAACCCTGAGTTCCTTGTGTTAACCAGAATGCGTGAGATACACCTGTAGTTCACACGGGACATTACAGGTACTGTACAGACATTAAATATGAATCAAGTTACTTGGGAGATAGGTCTTTATATTTCAAAAAAGTCTGCACATGGTTTGTCAGGGGGATAATCCCATAGCTAATTCATATTAAAATTTGAGATTCATGACTGTTTGTTTGAATATGATTCACTGTTGCCACATTGGCAGGAGTACCCAGAGGTATTTCAAATCTGCCCAATGGGGTGAGCTCCTGCTGCTCTGTTCCAGCTCCTGCCAAACTAGCAGTTCGAAAGCATGCCAGTGCAAGTAGATAAATAGGTGCCACTGCAACGGGAAGGTAAACGGTGTTTCCATGCGCTCTGGTTTCCGTCATGGTGTTCCATTGTGCCAGAAGCGGTTTAGTCCTGCTGGCCACATGACCCAGAAAGCTGTCCATGGAGAAACGCCTGCTCCCTCGGCCTGAAAGTGAGATGAGCTCTGCAACCCCAGTCGCCTTTGACTGGACTTAACCGTCCAGGTGTCCTTTACCTTTACCTAGTACCCAGAGGGATGTGCAGAGGGACAATGCTAAACTCTTTATGGAAAAAACAGGTTAAAAAATCTTCCAATAAGAGCCAAATGGACAAGCCTGTAGCATGATTGATCTGGTTTGCAAGTTTGCAATTAACAAGTTTGCAATTAACAAAATTTGATGCTAATTACAACTTTCGGAGCATATATTTTGTAAATTATATTTGATTTAGCATTTATGTATTAGTATATTGCTTTCTATTAAATTTTAGAGCATCTTCACAGTAGATGAGTATGTTTGTTTGTTTTTACTTTACTTTCCAGAGTAGGATTTGTTTTTAATGCCTTTGCAGTATAGATTATAATTGACTATACTAAGAAAATAAAGGATGCACATTATATAAAAACAAATGCAAATCTGGATTTAATAACTACCAAAAAGTTTTTTCCTATGGGAAAGCTGTAAATGAGAATGTCAACAGAATGAGCTTTCTCCTCTGATTAAGATAGGGGTATATAATCAGCTGCTAATGATCAGCTACTAATATTTTCAGGATCTCTATACTGTGCCCCCCATGGATGTATATCTCCTTCTCTGCCTCATGGTACACGATGGGGTGAGGGCAAGGGAAGAGAAAAGCACCACATACTTAACAGTGTAGAGTTTTATTCCCATGCCAATTTTCTTTCAAATTTTATTCTCTTGCTCATCATGCTGCTTTAAATGAGCATTTTATATTTGACTTCCTTTAGTAATGTTTTATTTTGAAATGCTTAATATAATATTTTAGTTTCCTTTTAATTATGTTGCTTTGAATGTAAACTTTATATTTGGCTTTCTTCAGTAATGTTTTATTCTGGATTGTTTTATTTGATGTTCTAATATCAGTTGTATACGGCTTTGAGTGTTTTTTTCTTAAACATATAAAAATTAAATAAAGAAGAAGAAGAAGAAGAGGAGGAGGAGTTTGGATTCTATCCAAAACATCCCCAATCCTCAGGGCAGTTCTGACCATTATTCTTTTTTTCCTTCTTCCATACAATCTGTTAGTTTTTAATGAGATTCCACTTACAACTTGGGAAATGACTGCATGACTCAAGGTGTGCATTTTACAAACATACATGTTCTTCAAACATGATGCCTACATATGGGCATTTGGGGGTCTTGGTAGGGTATAGGCATGTCTGGAGGGTGTTTATGGGGTGTATGCTATCCTGTTCCTCCATTGAGCCTAGAAACAAATTTGTGAGGTTATCATTCAATCTGAGCCAAATAAGAGATAATTTGCTATAAGGAAGGTATCAAGACATTACCTTTTGTGTCAACATGTATAGGATTACACTGCTGAAATCCCAGTCTATTCATTAGAGTTATCTGTCTCATAGTTGCAGGTAGTCTTTTTTGGGGGGGGGCAAAAACAAATGTGTGACTCTTTGACATGAACATGGGCAATAAAATCTTTTTTTTTCAGATGTTTTAACTATTAATATTTTACAACCCTTTTTTATTTTTGCCTTCTCCTAAAAGACAGGTAATTCCATTTAATTGCAGGTGGGAAAGCAATTTCCACTGTTCCTTTTCTTTTATGGTGAGTGTTGCACTTCGGGATGATGCTGTAAAAGTAAACTGTGAATGAAATAGTAGAATGCACATACACTGGCAGCCCTGTGGAGTCTGAAAAAAGGGGGGGAAACAGATAACGTCTGGTTATTTACTAACCTGCATTTATGAGCACAGCTGGCCCTTTTAGGTTTCATTTTAATACTTTCTGAGGGGTACTAAGATACATAAAATATGTGGCTAGAGCACATGTAACGGACATAGGTGCACATGTATGATAAACCAGAGAAGGCTGACTCTTTTCTAATTCTTCCTAGCACTATTATAGAGGTTAGCTTGGGTTCAACAGATGAAATCAGAAAGAAAGAAAGAAAGAAAGAAAGAGGATTTAGAAAGCAAACAGACAACTTGAGTCTAGACCATGAAATGGGAAATGATTTGTGAATGCATGGTTAAGCTAGATACTCTGTATGCTACTAATGTGTAATATGAGCTTTTGAAAACACACACCAGGCAAAACTGCTTACAATGGAGACGGAGAAAGCAATGCGATGCGAAAATGTTGGATAATAGTCAGACCATTCATGCTTAATTGCCGCTACAATAGTCTCCTCTGCGTTGTTGCTTCTTTCGGACTTTGTGTAGCCGCCCTAGTTGGAGCAGCCACATTTCTTGGTGAAGCATTTGTGCGTGTTCATAGTACCAGCCTATCTCCTCTTCTTTCCTGGCGGAGAGGATGTGAGGGCCAGACCAGGGGAAGGAAAAGACAGTGACCTTCCCTCTCACTCCTACATGCAAATAAGTTGCTATATAAAGGTCAAGTTAACATAAATTTTAGTACAAACACCAGGAATTAAATGACTGGCATATTTTTTTTTGTTTCATAAGTAAAAGGAGATGTTAAGGATACAGTGAACAAGAGAATATCAAGAGGTTCTTTTTTATGACATATAGATATTACTGAAATATGGACCATGGGTGTAGCATGTTCGTGAAAGCAACTTGATTTTTCAAGTTGGAAATTTCAACAAACATTGCAGAAAGCTACATCAGCTGATGCAGAATACCCTAACCATTCATGTTTCTGAAAGCATTCTTGTTGGAAAGTCCTGTTCCCTCACTGTTCTCTATGAGTGGAGTCTAATGTAATGTATTGGCTCATCCTTCCCAGAGATACCCAGAAATATCAGGCTCAAAAGCTTGAGTTTGCCTATAGCTCCAGTCCTTTCTTACCTGTGGTCTGCCCTTATCTATGTACGGAACCTCTTTGCTGGATTAGGTATTTCAGTTTTACATTCCACCAGAAAAACAAACATGTCTATACCACAAGTTTAAGGGAGGAGGAGAAGTAGCATGAGGCATAACTGCTGAAGACTTGAGTAAAATCCCTTCTCCAAAACTACTAGTTGCACTGGGAAGAAATGGTGTCAATAGTGGAATTTCCTCCCAATGCAAATAACAGTCTGAAAGGAAGGATTTTCCTTAGGACTTTGGAAAGAGAGGAAAGTGTTACATCCCCTGTTCCGTGCCTGCGGCGATCCTGTTAATTATCACCCCCCCCCCAAAAAAAAGCAGGTGCCACATACTTTTTTATTTTCCAATGTGCAGGTTAAATGCAAATTGGCATTTTACGTCATGTTTACTTTGGCCCTCAGGAGCAATTTTAAAAAGGTGTGCATCCTGAAAGCACCTTACTGCTTTCAGTGGTAGACCCAGTTTCTTTCTTCTTAACTCGAATTTTCCTCTTTCTCTTTTTTTCATTCTGTGAACCCACTCAAGGCCCATATCTGTCAAAGATCAGATGGAATAAAGGGTCCCAGTTTTAAGGGCATTTTAATAAAAAGGCAGACAGATGCACCCTAACTGGTATCTAAACCAATAGAACCACAGAGTGGCACAGCAAAGAAGTGATCTGTGAGTATGTATTCCTTGTAAACCAGAGCAGAAAGTTGCAGGCGCAGAGGAACTCAGCAGCAAGGCAGATTTAGCTGCCAGCTAGTCTTAAGCAGAAGCAAGTATATAAACAAAAGGAAGTGCTTCTTCACATAGCACCATGGCTATACTATGGAATCTGCTACCATAGGATGTTGTGATGGCTGCCATCTTGAATGGTTTTAAAAAGGAGATTAGGTACTCATGGAGGCTATGTCTCTCAATGGCTACTAATAATGATTGCTCTGTATTACTTCAATAACCAGAGGCAGCATGCCTGCAAATACCTCTTGCTGTGGAGCTCAAGTGGGGAGTGTTTTCAAGTTCATGTTCTGCTTGTTTTAAGAGAATGCTTTTCAACATTAGTAGTGACTGATTTTTCATCTTTCATGTTTTGATATGCTTTTAATCACTGCTGATACCTTTTATGTTAAGTGGTTTATAAATTATTTAAAAAATAAATAAAGGGAACCCACAGATAGATGGGGGGAATAGTATAGGCAATGAAACTTGTGACACCCTCTTTCATAGCTTCCCTCCCATTCCTTGCTGTTGCCACAGGGATTGGCTCTTTCTGTGTGGAATGATGTGGATAGAAGCCATTAGATTTATGAATACTTCCTTAGAGATGATGCAATCCCCCCTCCCCCAATGAGCCAGTTTGATTGCTCTCCCCATAACCTTTCTATGACCTGCACAGCCAATTCCAAGCAAGGACTCCAGTTCAAATGAATGAGTTCTGAATAAATTAACAGGTCACAAATGGAAAATTCATTTGGAAATCAAACATGTACATTCCCATTTGTTTTCACAACTCAAACAAAAGTGTTTAATTCATTCATAGCCTCCTTCCATTTATTTACTGCTTAACATGCTGTTGGTCATAAGCAAGTGTTTAAGAGGAGCAGAATACTATATGATTTTGAGAAAACCCAGCAGCCTAGATTGTGAATGTTGCTGCTGCCATTCCTGGTGACTCCAAGAGCCATCATGCTGACCATTGGAGCCTTAGAGCTCACAACGAAGCAACCTTATGTCTCCTTTCTTGGGTGTTTCATCTTGCAAAGAATTGGGACTGAGCTGTGCAATATTCAGTCCCATCTCTGCTGTCCTTTAACATTGATGCTTTTGAGCACAACTGATTTGCTGATACAAACTGCCATTGTCCTTTGCAAAATGCAACCACAAGAGCTGCCTTTCAACATAACAAAAAAGGAAAAAGTGAAAAAGCAATAAAGCCATAAAGAAACTCAACCTGCCTTAAACTTTGTGAGCTTTTCAATTTTACTGCTAAGTATGGAAAACTTAAAGCCTACATTCCTTGGCTTACATGCAAGCTATTTATTATTTTTGGTCAGATGGGAGCTTGTGCATTTGTGGATGGGGAAGAAATGGAAACTTGAAAGCCAGCAAAGTCTGAGTTAACATGCACACTCGTATTTGTGGAGAGGAGGGCTCTTCATAACAGTCTTAAGAAAGTTGATTTTACGAAAATAAAGACCTTTCTTACGAATGTAGACAAAGAAAGTTTAGAACAACTCTGAAAAGGGTGTGTGCATTCTCACTCCATATCCAAATATACACTGACAAACCAGTGGCTGTAGAGGTCACCACCTGGCATGTTCCGACAGGCTGTTCTAACACGGGTATAGTGTTGGTGAACCAAATTAGAATGAGTGTGTGTGTGACAAATGATTCAGAAGCCACTTTATCACCAATTGTAATGTGAGGAAGCAAGGAGGGCACAGAGCAATCTCGACAACTGGTCCTCCAACCAACAGGCACTGTTTTGTGAACAGAGAAGTACGGCCTATTGATCAGATAGGTCTGATGCCTTCGTTACATAACTTTTCTCCCAGGCATATGGCTCATTAAACAAACTATGACCTTTTAAACTGTGTGTGTGGGGGGGTATTGTTTTTATTTGTCACTATGCTATGTATTTTTGACTCTGGAAGTTGTGCCGTTGATATCTGCATCAAAATGGCAGAAGGGTTATTGTGAATGGTGGCGACCAAGTACTCTGTTTTAATCTTCTCACAATCATTACCATGCATAACCTATTTTCTATATGCTGTAGTTTTTCATATATATTTAAAAGGCTGAATATTTCCCTAGCAATTGAAGGACGTGGTGCTCCTTATATTAAAAGAAGCTGTATGTCCCTCTGCAAAGAATTGCAACCTTTCTCCCTTACTATACTTGTTAAATTTAAGATCCTCTCTGAGTGTTGAAAGAGGAAACAATACTTGGAAGCAAGTGTGTGTGTTTTTTCCATACTTCCTGTTTGTCTTCTTGAGTTAGCTTAATCACAAAAATCCCTGAAAGTTTTACAGAACTAAAAGCTATCAAACTAAGCATCACCTGATCACTCATCTGTATTTTATGAAATATATAGCAGCGAGTGTGGAGAACAATACAAGCTTTACATAATGCTTTCCTTTAACCTCAGGTGTTATATACCATATGTTAATACTTAAAGTATTATGTGGGAAAGGGGAGTGCATTATGGGGCCCTTTCAGACCCCCCCTTTTGCAGCTACACCTACCATTTGGCATAGGATACAGGCAGCAGAGGAAAACTTGAGGGGGGGGGTTGCCTCAGTTGCAGCAGCTGCAAAACAGATGGGAAGCTGACATGAAATCGGCCAGAAATCTCCTGTAGGTTTTCCACCCATTTTCCACCAAAGAGAAAACAAATCTAGATCCCAAGCTCAAGATGGGATGGAATCTCTTAATCTTGGCTGTTAGAAAAGTGGAAAATAAATTCCTGCAAAAAATAAAACAAAATACTGCTTTGGAAATCAAAACAATCAAACTTTACAGAGAAAGCATACAGAGCAAGTTGATTTTAATAGAAAACAATGGGGAAGGAGTTACACATAACATAACACAAGGCCATGAAACGAAGGACAGGAACCAGTCAAATGTATGCAGGAGTTTAAAAATCATACATCTGCTAAATGCACATTTCCCCCATAGCTTGTAATTGCATAGCATTCTTTGCTGTTCATTCAGTACAAAAATTTATTTATCCAAGTGAAATTCTGCCATTATTATTATTATTATTGCTGTCAGGTATGTGAACCATATTGTACTAATGGGGCTTGTGAGTCTCTCTGGGTTTAGCCAGAGGTAGCTTAGGCTGCTCATATAGCAGAGATGGGGAAGGAACCTGTGGCCCTCTGGATGTTGCTGAACTCAGATCCCACCCCCCACCTCCACCCCCCGGGATAACTGGCCATGCAGAAATCGCATAGCCGGTGTAATGATATTGCTAAACACCACATTAGCACTAAGATTTTATTTTATTATGTCACAAAGCCAGCCGAAGCATTGTCCTAACTCAGGAATGGTGCTGGAAAGCCGAACACATCTCTTCCTCTTTGCAGATCTTCCTGAAAATTAGAGTGCTTTTCACAAGAGCCAAAGATGTTTGTGAAAAGTGACCCCCTTTGCAGTTTAGACCTATAACAAAGGATGAAACCAAAGGGTCGTGGAAAAGATGGCATTTTGGGAAGTTAATTGAAGAAATAGCGATGATGGGGCCATCATGTAAGTGTTCATCTGTAGGCATGTAGGTATAAGGGATGCAAAGGTTAGAAGTTTCGCGTTGTGAGGGTGGGGAAGCAAGAGTCTTGGATATATCATGGTTTGAAGTCCACTCTTTTTTAGAGCATTCTCGAAGAATCTCAAGCAGACATCTTGCACATCCCTGTAAGTACTGTAGGTCTATGAAATTCTGCGTAAAGCAATAGAAGTAGTTAAGTGGGACTGCAACTTGAGAGAAAGCCAGATAATTGTGGAAATGCAGTCACTAAAAGTTTTATAATTCTGTTACATAAGCCTTGTTACCAGGACCTTGTGGTTAATGTCTAACATTTCTATGTACTTTTCCAATTTTAGAATTTATTTTGTTTGTACTGACCTTATATATACCCTTCTTCTCTTGCCGTATTGAATTTTACAACGTGTTAAAGTAGGCAGAAAATTTTAAATTAAAGTAAATATAGTTAAAAAATTTAACAGCCCCAAACATTCACAAGAATAACTCATTTCAATAAGGTCATAGATTAGTCAGTGTTTAATATGCTGGGCATAGAAAATAATGTTTTCGGTATGGTCAGCAGCCGTTAGAGATAATCAGTTTTATTCAGGAATTTCCTGGCTGGTCTTTGGCAAATTATAATCTCACCCTAATCAGTGCAACCAATGTAACAATACAGTAGTGGTGTATCTCATAGGATAATGCAGCAGCTTCCAAATTTAAAGTGAATGATAATTTGTTCTACAGTGATAATCTTTCTTCACCACATAACTTTGTGAGAGCAACTAGCAGCAAGAAAATATGTGGTAATATATTTTACGTGTGCTAGATATTGCGAAAGAATTTCCTCTTCTTGTTTTATCGTGACTAGATAGTGATAGATATGTTTAAAAGATGTAGCTGTAACTGTGTGTCGATGCGACGATTATTTGCTTTTTCATGAAATAGAGACAAGTTTGGATTCTACCATTAGTCAGTGTTTAGTGATAATTTATGCAAGATATTTTACTCTATGCCAGACATTTCATTGTGTCCCAACATAGTCCCATAAAGCAAATGAGAGACTAGAAAGCCAACAAACGATGAGGCGGGGCTAAACAGTCTCGCCATAGTTCAGCCCGGAGGGCTTTGCCAAGAGCAGATGCCGTATGACACATGTACATTCAGTGATATGCAATAAAACTGCAACCCAGACTTTACCCATATGCCAGTCTGCCAAGGAAACCTACTGTTGCTGACAGAAGCACTGCTGCCAAAAAGGTTTTACGGCATAGTTTCTATCCAGTAATGGCAAGAATGTCTGAATAGCGAATCTTCCCCTGTTGCTTAGGTTTCGTGCAGGATCTTTCTGGCTAACAAAATGTGACCAGCTATGCAACTCAGTTTAATAGTTGCTTGCAATATGCAAAGCGTTTTCCAGCGACAACCAAACCACTCGAACTGTAGCAAGTGTCCAACCAGCAGTTTATTTATCATTGGAAAAAATGCTTCAGACTTGCAAAGCTATCACCAGCCAGGTGGCCTTCCCAAACAAGATGCTTCGTGCAAGATGCTGAAATGTGTGCAATGCTGTGTGGGTTCTGTTTTGGGGTGGGGGGTGGGGGTGGGGTAGGTGGCAGAGCTGGCCAGGGTGGATTTGATTTAAATCAAATCGATTTAAATCACGATTTAAATCATGAGTCAGTAAGACTTGATTTAAATCATTTTACAGAAAGACTCATTCTCTTGCTGGTGTAATCTTGATATTTACAACCAGAGGAAGGTTTCATTTTTGGAATAATAAATTTTCAGAGTAGTTTTTACACTTATATCAAAAATTACTGATTTGGTTATACTATTAGAAATACATAGACAGATAATTATGAAATTATTGTGAGGTTTAATAAGTTAACTGTTTATATTTTCTGCTGTACTTTATTGGTAGGAGAAAAACAATCATTTCCTTAATAATAATTTAAGCAATTTATTTAACTAAAACAATAACATTATAGGACATGTATCCATGTTTGTTAACTGATGTGGTTAAACATATTTTTTTTTAATAAACTTAAAACAAATCCTTATTTCCTGATGAATAGCCTTTGGAGTATCATGTAACTTAAATAGAAAACTATCTTTAGAAAGATTTTTCTGCCAAAAGCATTTTATTTTTTAAAAATCCAATTTAAATCAAAATAATCCTATTTAAATAAAAAATTCCGATTTTTTAAATTTATTTTTTTTTATAAAAAAAACCCATTCATTTTTATCTACCCTGGAGCTGGCAGACTGAACACAATAAAGGCAAGTGTAACTGAGCGGACTGTCCTTTGGGCAGGGCAGGGCAGGGCAAGTACAGCCTGGGCAAGCAGATAAAATGGCAGGCTGCACGGACTGAAGATTCAGAGCAGAATCTAGGAATGTGACATACTGTGAGAGCATGGGTGGTGAACATGTGTCGCTCCAGGTGCTGTTGGACTCCAATTCCCATAAACCCCAGCCAACATAGCCAGAGATTGGAGGTCCAGCAATACCAGGAGAGCCACAGATTTTCCCACTCCTTCGCTAGAGCATAAGGAGGAGAACTGCTTGCCCATCCAGTCCAGCATCCTGGTTACCCAGCTATTTCTAGTGCATGAGCCTTTTCCCATTGATGCTCACCAGCAACTGTATTTCAGAGATGTGCTACCTCTGAACTTGCGAGGTTCCATAGACTCCTACAATGATTAGTATCCATTGGGGACTGCACCCTCCATTCATTTTTTTTTCTAATCCCCTTTCAAAATGATCAAACCTTGTGGCCATCATTGCATCTCGTGGCAGCCAATTCTAGAAATCAATTGCATGTCATATGGTGGTATGAATAAATAAGTGCTTCCTCTTGTCTGTCCTGAATCTCCTGACAATAAGTTTCACTGGATGACATCAATATTTAGTCCCCCCCCCCCACAAAACCCCCAAATATTGTAGTATTTCATTGTAGGGAAGGGGGGGTCCAGCCCCAGATAATTTTGTTTCCCTTTCCTGCATGCTTTCCAGCTCTACAATATCCTTTTTGAGATAGAGACCACCTGAACCAGCAAGTTCAGGTCAGACAGAAGACTATAGCCCATCCCATTCCCTAGCTGCATTGACAGTACCAGGAGGTTGAATCTACCAGTAGGTCTCTCATCTGTTATAACAGCCACAAGGCTTGGAAATGCATCACTCATATGTAGATCCATTTATGGCAGGGATGGCCAATGTGCTGCCCTCCACCAGAGAGTGGGCTATAGCTCCTATTGCCCTTACCACTGGCCATCTTGGCTGGGGCTGATGGGACAATTTCTGGAGAGCACCATGTTGCCTATACCAACACACACACACACACACACACACACACACACACAAAATAATAAAGTAAAATCTGGGGGCACCTGTTCATAAGTAAATAAGTTTGCCATTTCAAATAGTAAGATTCTGGATGGCAATGGTGTTTGTCATGCTTTGCCTGAGATTTGGAAAAATAGGACAGGAAAATTAATCAAATGCCTGCTCCCCTGATTAAAACAAAACAAAACACCCAATAAATGATTCTCAAACCAGAAATGCAACCCAGGATAAAGTGCAGATTGCAACAGCTGTTCCTGAGAGACGTCCTCAAAAAATGGCTTGTGCAGGCTTACCTGTTTCCTAACTTCAACAGGTAACAAAGAATGCAACAAAGAATTGACTATTGGAGCACAAGGGACTGCCTTTACGAAAACACTAGAACACAAGGAACTTTTAGGAACGAAGAGGAAGGTGGGGCTGTGATTGTTCCTGTCATTCTTCCCTCAGACCAACAGAGTTGTCTGTCAGCTCCTAAGCACATCTTTTTGCCGGCTTTTAGAGGCAGGCAGGGTGGAGCTGTCCAGCTCTGCCTTCCTTGGTTCCCATAGGATCTCATAGCAGTTGTTGCAGCTACAGGACAGGAAAGGATCGTGATGCCCAAAGCAAACCTGCACACTCAGGGCTTGTAGGCAGCCATTCGAGGAGGCTGATCTGCACTGTTGGAACAGCCTTGCCTTGGTGCACTGCCAAAGCCTATTGGCATTTCCTGGAAGTATATGGTAAACTTTCTCTTTGTACGTGCGATTAGGGAGGAGGGGGAAGGCGCAGGGTTCCTTTGAATTTCATTCTTTGGCCTTCATAATAAGCATTTTCATAATAAGCATTTAGAGTTTGTTATATTTGTCCTTTTTATATCCTGTTTGCCTTTCAACATTTCTTTTAATTTTAAGATGTATATCAGCAGACAGGCCTATGAATTTTCTTTCATAGAAGTTTCCAGTGACTTTGGCAGTAGGGACAATGATTACTGGAAGTTCTCAATGAAAACTAAACGCTTTTCGCTCTACCCTCCATAGGAGCTGGTTATAATCCAAACCATTCTTGTCTGCTTATAAGATCTGCTGTAGTTATGGTGTTCTTTGGCCAACAAGGCCATCTCAGGCATGCCAGTGACTCATCCTTCAGCGAAAGTCATAAAGAGACTGCTTATGAGCTTGTCTGCTTGGAAGTTGATGCAGGTTTCTATTTAAATCAGCAGCTGAAGTGTGAATTTATCTGTGACATTTTTAAGATGGTTGATGAAGCCAAAAGTTGACTAGTGATTCTCATGCTGAACGCTAGCTAATTTTGGATTTATAGCACGCAGCATGCCAAGATTAGAAACAAATGGATATAAAAATTGGGCGGGCAGGGTAATCTGATACATGGGTCATAGTTTGCTTTAGGGCCACTTTGCACATGATTCTTATGTGTAGGAAAATATATGTGAAAAAATAAATGTGTATCTATTTTTCCACATTTCATAGGGGACATGGTTTTTCCTACAAGGCAGTGATGTCCATGTAGGAAAATCCCAATTCATTAAAGCAGGAGCAGTCAGCTAATAATAGTCAAACAGCAATGAGCTAGCTTTCAAATGTTAACATGGGAAAGGCCTTCAGGGAGGTGCCGTTCTTATGACATTGCTTCATTGAGAAAGTTATTTTATAGTAGAAGTTAACTTGCCTGGTGTAAAAAGAGAATATAACATGGGCAGACAGCTCATTGATCCAAAGTGATCACAACCCCAATGTATTTTAGGTTATGGAGCCCTTCTTTGGAGGAATGCTTAGGAAAAAACTATTAGAGCAACCTTATATTTAAATGTTGCAAGTTTAAACTTCTTTCAAACATATCCCAAATGACCTTTACATAAAACAGCATGATGCTAATCATTGCATCCAGACATATTGCATATGGCAAAGAACGCGAACAACAAAAACATCTCTTCCCCATTTTAAACAGGGCGTGTTTGAATGGTGGTTGCATGATGGCTATTTGAGATACCTTTGTAAAGACATCTGTGTAGGTGATTCAAGGTATTTGCCTTAGCAGCCAGAGCTGTACCTGCAGTAGATAAGGAGGACATGGGGAATCAACCACGCACCACTTGTGACTTCAGTAGGCTGTAGCATTGCAAGCACCCATGAATTTGACAGAATACCTCCTGCATCATGTTTCCTGCCTATCCCAATACTTTCTGAATCCTATCTGTACAATACGATCTTGAATGGTATTTTCACCTTGAATGTTTGCTTCCTAATAAAGCATAAATGTATCATGGCTCCTGATTTGATCTTTCATTTATTTCAGATTCTCAAGAGGGGAATTACAAATCAGAAGTCAGCAGCAAGCCAAGGAAGGAAAGAACAGCTTTCACCAAAGAGCAAATCAGAGAGTTAGAAGCAGAGTTTGCTCACCACAACTACCTCACCAGGCTGCGGAGATATGAGATAGCAGTAAACCTGGATCTTACTGAAAGACAGGTATGAATGGAAAATAAATTAATGGAGTTCTAAGTGCAGGCAATTACCTCAGACCAGATCTATCTCGTTTAGAAGTAGACATGATAATGTGTGGAATAGAATAAAATCCTAACATGACATTTATGTTATGCATATACATACTGGATAACATCAATGTTATCTTTGAAACAGATACTTATAAAATCAGTTAGCACATTGTAACAGCCATGGAAAATTAATGAGATCAGTTCCGTGTCTGCCAGAATAGAACAAATGCATTTTCCGATTGTCCTTTTAACGTTCATCCTGTCTTCTGTGGGTTTGTTTTTAAAAAAGTTTTATAAGCATTTACAACACGAATGCATTTATCTTCTTCTCCAGTCCCATTTTTTAAAATAAATCCCTATCCCTCCATATGCACACTCAATATTAATTCTAGCAATACAAATAAAATGGTGATAATGTTGACCTGTGACAAGCATGTTCAGGACATGCATTTCTATACATGTCTGAAACCTGCTTCTGAAATGTGAATGATTGCTGGGCAGGATTACGCAACTGTTAGGGGAATCTTTTCTCTCTTCTGTAAGTGGCCCTGATTCTGTTCTGCAAGAGATTAGGCTGCTGTCAGTCCAGTACGTCTACCACAGAAATGGCCACATTCATCTAAGCACACAGGAAGTTATTATTGAGAAATTAAAATAAGAGGCAAATTTACTCAAGGCTTGTCCCAGAAAGGATGAAGGAGGTGAGAGAGATGGTGAGGGGGTGGGGAAGAGAGGAGATGCCAACAAGCCAAGAGTGGCTACATGGTAATGCTTCAGTGTTCAGAACAAAAGGAATCTGAAGTGCCAGAAGCTGGAAATCTGGAGAGATGGGGAAAGAGGGAAGAAATTGTGGGGGGTGGGGGGTGCTTAAGTGGAATAATACCCCCGTTTGTCCTTATGCTCTGTCCAAAGCCTGTCAAAGGGAGGGAGAAGGGTAGTTGTAAGGGAATGCCTGACTATAGGTTTGGTGTGGGTTTTGTCATGAATAGGAAGGTTACAAAAAGGAGCAGTGCTGTGAGTAACTAATTCATAGATGGCAAGGTGGTGCCTTTATTGAGTTAAGAAGTGGAGGTGATTTGGCTGCAGCATGTCCAAGTGTTTTCAGGCCAGCATATAGAGGACAGGTCCGCTTTCTGTTGTGTGCTCACGGGCTCTGCAAATGCACACTGTTCTAGTGTGTCAGTTCACATTCAGCTAACAGATAACATTCCTGATAACGAAGGTGAGAGAAAATATTGGAGTGGACACCGAAAAGGGATGATCTGGTGCTGCAATAGGGAGAACAGTGCAAGAAAACAGGGAAGTTCCCCAAATATATATTAAAAACAGGTGTCAACTGCTACTGGTGGACAATGCTAACCTGTCCCATTCCTGTTTCTGCCCTTAATCCTGTGCTTAATGATCACCTCTCTCTCTCTCTCTCTCTCTCTCTCTCTCTCTCTCTCTCTCTCTCTCTCTCTCTCTCTTTCAAAACAAAAACAAAAACCACCACCTTCTCCTGATAATATATCAGGTAAATGACCCCTGGACAGTTAAGTCCAGTCAAACGTGACTATGGAGTGTGGCCCTCATCTCTCTTTTCAGGCCTTGGGAGCCAGTGTTTGTCCACAGGCACTTTCTGGGTCATGTGGCCAGCATGACTAAATTGCTTCTGGTGCATGGAGGACCATGACGAGTGTCAGAACGCACAGAAATGCCATTTACCTTCCTGCCTCAGCGGTACCTGTTTATCTACTTGCACTGGTGTGCTTTTGAACTGCTAGGTTGGCAGAAGGTGGGACATAGCAACGGGAGCTCACCCCATTGCGCGGAATTGAACTGCTGACTTTCCAATCGGCAAGCCCAAGAGGCTCGGTGGTTTAGACCACAGTGCCACCTACGTCCCACACCGAACAACACTGATGCGGCTTGAGGAAATTAAGTTGCATGTGTACGATGCCGTTGCTTACATAATGGCACTGAATACAGCACATTCTTGGTGCTTTTCATGTCTCTTCTTAAAAAGAGTAGAGCATGATGAGATGATTTCTGTTTCGCAGAGGCAATTCTTCAAAGGTTTTGATTCAACATGCTGCAGAGGAGTAATGGATCATACTCTTGCTGCATAGCTTGAGATATGTCAGAACCATAGGAGCTCTCAAAAGAGGGAGGGGGAGAAGCCTCCAGAACTGCCAAGACAAAGATGCTTCTTAAATTCTCTTTGATATATAGTTATGGAAGCCTCCAGGGAAATTCGGAATGCAAAGAGCTGGGCTGCTGCTGCTGCTGCTGCTGCCTCTTCTTCTTCCTCTCCTCCTCCTCCTCCTCCTCCTCCTCCTCCTCCTCCTCTTCTGGCTCCTCTTCTGTTTTTTAAATGCGGATAGCAGTTGTACTAAATTAGTTTAAAGTGTTGCATATTGGTCTTTCTTTTTCTTTTTCTATAAACTCCCTTCAAAACCACTTACTTGAGTGGTAGTCCAGGGAAGGGCTGTTGCTCAGTAGGTAGATCACTTGGTCTGCACATAGATCCCCGCAGGATCAATCCTTGGCATCTCCAGGGCTTGAAAAAGTGCTGCCTGAAACCCCAGAGTGCTGCTACAAGTCAGTGTAGATTAAAAAGTCTTCAAACTTGCGTCCCTATGGTATTACCCTATGGTAATTGTTGGACTACAATTACCATAATCTCCAACCTTTGGTGAAATTGGCCAGGGATGATGGGGGTTGTAGTGTAACAACATATGGGAGCACACAGTTCATAGAATCAGAGAGTTGGAAGGGACTCCAATGGTCATCTCCTCCAACCTCTGCAATGCAGGAATCCTGTTGTTGTTGTTCAGTCGTTCAGTCGTGTCCGACTCTTCGTGACCCCATGGACCAGAGCACGCCAGGCACGCCTATCCTTCACCGCCTCCCGCAGTTTGGCAAAAACTCATGTTAGTAGCTTCGAGAATACTGTCCAACCATCTCATCCTTTGTCGTCCCCTTCTCCTTGTGCCCTCCATCTTTCCCAACATCAGGGTCTTTTCCAGGGAGTCTTCTCAGGAATCCTACCCTCAGCCAATCCCTGTGTGGGTTTGAACCACCAACCTTTTGGTTAGCAGCCAGATGCACTGACCCATTGCGCCACAGAGAAGAAACTAATACAGGCCATACGGAGCTAGGTGGACTAATTCTGTGTCAATATAATAAGGCAGTTTCCAATGGTCCTACTTCAGTAGTGCTATACATCAGCTACTAAGAGCTAAAGAGAAGAGGTGGGTATTCACAGTATAAAAAGGGTGGCAAATGTCCCAAACTCACAAAGCCTTTTTATGAAAGAAGTTTAATAATTTTTTTAGCAAGGTTCTAGACCTTCATGGTAGCTAATATTATTTACTTGTTCGTCTACACACACACACACACACACACACACACACACACCATTTTATTGTAATAAAACCTCTAAATATTGAGATAATCAATACAGAAGTTAAAAACGAGGAAACAGATTTAAAAGGTAATTGAAATTAACACTAGTCTAAAAAGAGATTAAAGCACATCAACATCCACATGTCTGGATAAACAAATGTTTTAAGCAGGTGCTGAAAAGGATACAGCGAAATCGCCTGCCTGGTGTCAATAGACATATAGAGTGTTCCAATGAGTAGGTGTCAGCGATCTTTATATAATACCAATAAGTAACATATTGAACTAACTGCAAGAAATTGGCAGCCAGTGCAGAACTCTTAGCAGGCTGACATGGTCTCACTCCTGATAGCAACCGTGCTGCAGCATTCTGCATTAACTGCAATTCTGGTGCAAGGGAAGGTCCACCTAATGAGTGTTTTGCAGAAATCAAATATATAATTATTTAGTTTGCCTACAGAAAATCCTACCTACTCAGATTATATTGTTGTGGTGGTTCATGTATGTATTAACTGTGATTATCACTTGGCTTTAAAGCAAAGGGTTATTTAGGGCCTAATCGGGAGTGATGCAGGACATCTGAAACACAGATTCTTGCTTTTGGGGTTTATTTAAAGACTAAAACTTCCAAGAGGGCAATTCAGATAATAGCCATAGTGCTGGGCGATGGGAAAATGAAGAAGGAGAAAAGGTGACAAAAAGAGGCATACATTTCTGTAGGACTACTTTTTAACACAGGCTGTGCCAAAGAATAAAAAGTTATCAGATTTCCATGAGACACGTCATATACTTATCTATCAGAAAATGTCCTATAATAAGCACTAAAACTTAATAAAACAAATCACATTCTTTTAAAACTCTTTATGTCAAAAATTGATTTAAAAATAGTAATATCACTATCCCTTCCCATTATGAATGAATAGGAACCCTTCCCATTATGCTATTTTCCCAATCGAAACTTGGGCTAATGCTAGCTGGGTGAGGAGGAAGCATTTTAACCCAAAGCTGCATGGGGGGAAAACACAGCCCACCCCCATGCAGAGGTCGGAATCCAAATCATTGCCCACCCTTCCTGCCCCCTGCAGCTTTCTGATTGTTTTTTTAAGCTGTAGATCCTTTTCATAGATCTTCTGTGTCACATCTGCTTTGCCCTTGACAGAATATTAAGAATCAATGTTTCATTGGAGTTAATGAGAAAAAAAGAAAATGGACTTTACACTTCCCTGTTTGATAAATAGATTCTTCAGCTTGTGGGTGGGCGATCCACTTTCTACTGACAACAATGTCCCAGTTTTCAAGTTACATAGTTCTCTCCCCCCCCGCCCCTTTCGATAGGCAGGTTTTACCTGTTCTGATAAATTGTGTGACTATCCATTGGTAAATGAGCGGAGACTCCACCTGCTTCTTCAATATAGGAGGTTTTTTATAATGTGTTGCTGGGAGGGTCAGGAAACCACCACATTTGAAGGAAAGATCACAAGAATTATGGGGTATGGGTTTTTATGTTTTATTTGGTTTCTGAAACGGTGTCCGTTTCCTGCAGCTCTGGCCTTGGAATGTGAGATCTGGTCCCAGTGGAAATGTCTGCTAGCGCTGCCTGTAAGAGAGGCTGTCAAATACAGTTTAAGCTACATATTCACATACACAAACACATTATTTCTCTGGATTTAAGAGAAAGCCATTATTCCAAGGAAAAGAAAACTTGTGTGTGTGTGCGTGCGTGTCAGACTTGATTTTAAAGCGGTGAGGCAAATTCTCCACCAACTGACATGCCGTGAAACTTTATTTATTTTTTGGGCAGCCACCTGCATTGAAGCGAGCTTAGGCTTTGACTCTTGAGTAGAAAAAAAGCTTTGATTCAAACGGTTACCTTTTTACTGTTGCCCTGTATACATTGAAACAATGCCTCTTGTTTCTAGCACCCATATCATATTCTTCCCCAACCCTTCCGAGTTCAGTAGCCTGCCCTCTCCTCAGAATAAAACAGATACAGCTAAGGAACTTTTCCTCCGGTGTCTGCTCCCAAAGAGATGTTCAATGTGCGGTCATATATTCCTCAACCTATTTAAGCAACTGCTAAATCATCAGTCTGGGAGACCTAAATACTAACCAAGTTGTTGACTAAGGGAAAGGAAGCTGTGCTTTTCACACCACGCCAGTAAGCAGATGTGCCTAGCAGATCAGTCCATAACTGGTGATTTAGAAATAGTTCCTTGTGATGCAATAGCTCCTCTCTAGATGAGCCACCTTTTTCCACTGTGCGTTGTAGAGTATATGTATCCTTGAAAGATACAATAAGAACCTGCTCATTAAAATAAAATAAAACGGTTGAAAGAGGAGACTTCGTTTCATCAGATGTTTAGGTTTATCCAGGTCCAACTCATGCTTTTCTGTCAAATGCACAAACCTCTTATGTAGAAATATGAGGATTTTAAAGTCACTTGCTTGTTTGTCCTTCTGTGGCAATGCATTTAGTCCAGTACACTATTATTAATTAAATTCATGTACCACACTTCATCCAAGGATCACAACACACAATATAAAAACACAAAAGTGCATAACATAATACCAAACAAAAGCAATACCCCCACAGTTCAAAAGGTCATATATTGTTTAATTAGCCAAAGGCCTGGGAGAAGAGGAATGTTTTTCCTGGTTCAATCAGGTGCCAGTTCAATCAGATCCATGGGTCATACATCTCTCTTCACAAAACAGTGTCTGTCAGTTGGAAGTCCAGTTGTCAAGATTGCTGTGTGCCTTGCTTGTTTTGTACCATTACAAAGTGGTGCTCTGAATCATTTGTTGCACACACTGATTCTAAGTTGGTTCACCACCACTAAACCCAGGTTAGAATAGTCCGTTGGAAAATGCCAGATGGTGACCTATATGACCTGCCTGGAGTTTGATGCTAAAACAGCATTGATATGTTAAGAATATGTACATACAGTAGTTCCATTAAAAACAACGGGATTGATTTCCAAGAGAATGTGTTAGGCTTGGAACACTTTCAGTCAACATTTCATTTGTATGCTGCCTTTCCATAGTTCAAACCTTGCTCAAGGCAGCTTACAGTAGTACATAATGACAAACATAACTAGAGTGCTCAAATGAAGCATCAAAAAGCTGAACAGTTTCCACGTAAATCACAATAATATCTAAAATAAAGATACAAAAAAATTAATATCGGTAACAGCAACAACCCACCCCACATCGCTAAACAGTACCCCAGCCAAGTGCACCATTGCAGGAAGCTGAACTGGAAGTAAAGTATCTAGACAGATGAATGATCTTACTTAAGAAGTACCTCAAGCAAGTGCTATCATTAGGATGTGGTCTTACTGCAGGTTTGTTGTTTTGGCACAGCCACCATCCATGTTAATCCTGCAGTTCCATTTGGAATAACAACAAATCACATGAAGTTTGCAGATGTAAGATGTGCAGATTCAGGGCACCTGACAGCACAGGCACTTTGGTCTGGAAATGTTTGGGAAGTGTCAATCAGTTTAACTTCAATACTTAAACTAAGTCATATGTGTAATAGACCCAATGAGTTCAATGGACTTAATTAAGTCCATTGTTTGCAGTGGGCCTGTTCTATGACAAATACTGGATACCACCCAGAACCTTTTGCATGTTTAAATTATGGGGTTTATTATTATTATTATTATTAAAAATGTGAAATTGCCTTAAGCAAAAATGTTCTTAAAATACCATTTTATAGATTTTATTTAAAAAAAATATGTGGGAGTTAGGTTTGTATTAGAAAAGATCCCAATTTCAAATTAATAAGCAGCTATTTGCCCCAAACACTTTACAAAAATTGAATACAAAACTTTATATAAAAATTAAGTCTGTTTAATTTTTCAGAAACTGTTAGCATTTCTTTCTCATATTCTGACTTTTACTTCTTCTTCTTCTACTACTACTACTACTACTACTACTACTATTCTCCTCCTCAATATATATATTCTGACTTTCAAGCAAGCTGCTTAACTGTTTCAGATACGCAGGAACTTTAGCAATAGGATAAAGTGTGGGCTTCTAAGAATTTAAGAGAACTGATTTTCAGAATTCACACATCCTTCCTATTGCTAAAATGTAACAGGATCATGTATCAGTTCCATTATTGACTTGTCACGAAATCCAGAGGAAGTTCAGATTTCATCTCTCTGAATTTGATCTGTGGAGGAAATAGCACATGAAACATCCTCTACAGGTTGTTATATTTAGCACATGTGATCTATGCAGTTCAATACTATTTCTGTTTCAGAGTATAAAGGTGTAAGTTGTTCTTTATTATAAAGTAAAAGACAAGAACTTGACAGTCTAATGGTGCTAAACGAAATACATAGGAGACTGGATTTTAAACGAGTGATTTAAGCCATCCGTAACAAAGACTGCATTTTAAAAGCTGTTAAACTAGAATTTTAAAAGTGATGCATTAAAACCCAAAGGAAAAGATGGATTTTCCATCATTTATAAAGTTTGATTCTCTTCATCTGATCATTACGCATTTTTGAAAATACAATATTCATTTGTTAAATATGGCAGCCAAGTAAATAAGATGAAAAATGGAGGTCTGGTTTTATTATTTCAGTGCTTAAATCACTTTAGATTGTTGTGCCTTCTTGACAGCATGGCATTTCAAAATAATTGTAAAATGGAAATTTTAAAGACTTAAGTGATCCTGTGGAAATTACTGGACCCAGTTATTTCCAGCAGGGCAGGGGGGGAAAAACTCATGGAGAATTATTTTGCCAGTGGCTCTTGCAGCTGATTCAAGAGATCAGTTGGTGACTACTACACCTGCTAATGCTGGACTGGGTGAAGGCTAATCAGCTGACGCTAAATCATGGCAAGATGGAAGCATTGTGGGCAAGTTGTATCTGGTTGTTAGAATTATGCAAATTGCCTGTTCTGGTTGGGGTTGTAGGTGTCTGGGGGCACTTCTGAATCCATCACTGCCACTGGAGGGCTCAGGAGTGTCCCTTACCAACTCCAGATAGCACTGCTGCAGTGATCCAGGTGTCAGTTACCTCAAGACTGCAATGTGCTCTACGTGGGGCTATCCTTAAGGTTGGTGTGGATGTTGCAACTTGTGGAAAATGCAGTGGTTCATCTGCTAACTTGAGTAGTTTACAGCAAATGTATGAAACCACTGCTCAAAGTGCAGCACTGGTTACCAATTTGCTACTAAGGCCAAGTTACCAAGCATATAAACAACCTGGGACCTGGTTACCTGACCAGCCTCACCCATATACACTTGCCCAGTTCTTGAGATGTGCTGGAACCTGTGAATGTCAGTCTAGTGACAACCAAGAAGGCCTTTTTCTGTTGCAGACTAGCTTGCAGAATTATCTTCCCAACCAGAAAGAAGGCAAGTACCAACTCTGCTGAGTTTCTGGTGCCTCCTAAAAACATATATTTTCACTCATCCCTCCGCTATTGCTTTTACTGTATTTGTTTGTTTTTATTGTACTGGCATATGTTGTCATCTGTTCTAGTTGGGGGTTTTGTTTTTTTAAAGGAAGGGCATTATAAAATATTTTAAATAAAATAAGTAAAGCTACCAGAGCCAGCTTTTCAAGAACCTGGGTGGAGGGGACATCCTTAGAAGTTTCCTGGAAAACATACTGCTGGGCAGCTTCCTAAATATAAGAGAACCTCCCCTTTTGTACTCCTTCATATCTCTTTGTGGGGTAAAGATTGGCTTTGGATAATTTGCTTTAGACCTCTTTTCTATTGACTGCCAACACAACTGGCATTAAAACCACTAGTGTTGTTTATTGCCTATTCTTCTTCTTCCCTTTCCTTCCACCTGTGTCAGTAAAAAAATAGAGTTTTACTGTTGCTTGGATGTATTCACCAAAGGATTTTTTTTTTTGCCATCCAGTAGTAATTGCCTTCAACCTATTGATGCTAGTGAAAGTCACCTTAAGAGGTGGGGGGGGGGGGAGAGAGAGAGACTAATTGACATATCTTATTCACAGCTTAAAGCTAATGGAAATAAAAGTGAAGAGAAGGGCTTGGGGAGAAAGGGCTTGTCTCATCTTACACAGACCACTTCTTAATTTTGCCAGAAGGCATCTAAATTTAGAGGAAGGCTCAGATGGTTTAACTTATGCTTTCTTCCAAGCCTTACATGTATGTGCTAGCCAATGTAGATTCCCTTAGATTGACTTAGACTCCCTCAGGCTTACTCACTTCCTTAGACTCGCAGGCCCTTGCCAATTTACACCTCTTTTTACATATGACCTTTGCAATTTGGGCCTATTATGTTTCAAGCAGTTTTATCTATTTTTCCATTTCTCGTTGCCATTCCTCTGCAATCTAAAATAAAAGTACAATTACTCAAACACACTTGCACGCTTATAGGCAGAAACAAAAGATTGCTAATAATATGACTTGCAAAGTCCCCACCGTAGCTGTCAACCTTCCTTTTTTTTTAGGGAAATTCCCCTAACAGTACTATACTATATAGTACTGATAGGGAATTTCCCGCAAAAAAAAAGGAAGGTTGACAGCTATGGTCTCCACCCCTGAGTAGAATAATGCCATACAGTTTCTTCCCTATGACTTGTCTAGACTTCTATCCTATTTCCATATTCTCAGTGTGCTTTTATTACATTTTATTCCCCCCCCCCCCGCTGCAAGAGTGCATTTAACTTTCCTATCTTTAGCCACCCTTTGGTTGCCAGACACTACAAATCAGACCAGATATAGCAGTGCCACAAATTGCAGCCAAGAGTGAAAGGCATTTAACTTATTAAGATAATCTTTTCTTATTCCCCCCCCCCTAGGTTCATTGCATTATTCTTAGTTTCCTTGTGCTAGCTCTATTTTCACATGCTAGACTACATTATTTTTCTTCCTTGGACTTGTAAACTCATTCCTGAGATTTACAGAATTTTATGTATGACCCCCCCACCCCCACTAAACTAAGCGCATTTGCCTTCATCCGTCTTCATAAACTGGTCCTTTCCAACTACTGCTGAACATATTTAAGGTTACAGTTCACAAACCAGCTAACCTGATGGGCTTGAGTTAAATAGGCATTAGCTCAAGTGCCCTGTCTATGTACACTTGCTCTGGTTTCACTACACAAAATATGGTTAGTTGCCTACTAAATTTTACTAAAATGGTATTTGAATTTCCCCTAGATTAGATATTTCCCCCCATAATCCATAGAATAAAATCTAATTTTAGACACAGATGAATGTGGGGTTTTTTTGGGTTTTTTTTGAGATGCAGTGTATCCCTGGTCCCAGCTTCTCCTTCACTTCCAGCTATGGTTCAGTGTTGCACTGACCAACTAATATTTAAAAGGGATGGGGAATCTGTAGCCCTCTGGTTGTTATTGGACTACAGTTCCCATCTTCCTCAGCCATTATGACTAATGGTCAGGGATGTTGGGAGTTAAGAGTCCACCACAGGTTCCCCATCTCGGCTGTATATTATTCTATCACCCCCATCCATAGATAAATTTAATCTGTTTCTCTCTTTTTTTTACATTCCGTGCATGCATAAAGTATTCTGTTGATATTTACAGAAAATAAGAACTCATCGGATTTATAGCAGAATGGTAGTCCCAAGCATAGTATAGCTTAATACAGTGTTGGCATTAGCAATACATTGCTATTTACTAGAGGAAATTCATTGCGAAAAGTGTCATATATAATTTTCCACAAAGGACTGCATGAAGAGTACAAACATTATGAGCCCTTGACATTGTTTTTGTGAAAGCTTTTGACAGATGGCGTAACAATATTTCCTAACATCAGAGCAACTAGCAATAAATACTTTCCTCCTTATATTAGGTTTATTTTACTAGCCTGCTTCTTTGGCTCTGATGTGCTGTCGAGAAGAAAGGATGTGCTGCTCAAGTTTGAGAAGCCTCTAACTAATTCAAAACCGCCTTGTCCTAATTCCAGACACTTACATTTAGTTTAAATAGCAACATGAAAACAACACAAGCCATCAGTTTGAATTTAGCATAAAATTACATAGCAAAAAAAAAAAAGGTTTATAAACAATATCTGCAGTAGAACTTCACTTGATTTCCTTTTTTAATTTGTGAAATACTACAACTATAAACTATATGAAAAATTAAAAAAATATGCCATGGCTTCGTTACTGGTGTCGTATAACATTTCATGCTGTGGCTAATCCTTGGTGTTCTTTTTAAAACCCTGAAACAAAAAGTCTGAGGAGACATGAACCTCCCCAAAACATTCCACACTAGACTCTTCCATGCTGATATTCCAGGACTGCAGTAAGCAATATGTGTATTAAATAAGATGGAGAGTGGTCTGTTTCAGCTGTGCAAATGAATGTCTGTGCACCAGTTATATCAACGGTAAGCCAACATATCACTTACTGAATGTTGGTAAAACTTAACGTTAACATTGGTTAACACTGACGGAGAACGCTATAGCTTCTTGGAACTATTTCCCCTCGCCCCCCACTCCAAAACCGACCTGCATGTATTTTTACAAAGTACCGGTACTTGCTAATATATGCAGCTGTGGCAAAAAGGAACCTCAGCCGCCCTCTTAGAAATTATAAGATTGCCATTATCAGTCCTGTGACTATTTTACTGATGTCCTACACTGCCGTTTTGTTTTTTTGTTTTTGATTCAAAGGTAAAAGTTTGGTTCCAGAAACAAGGCGAATGAAATGGAAGCGGGTAAAGGAGGGCAGCATGGAGCCGCTGCCCGGGAGAAGGAACTGGTGAACGTCAAAAAGGGCACGCTCCTTCCCTCAGAGCTTTCTGGCATTGGCGCAGCCAGCCTCCAGCACACAGGGGACTCACTAGCAAACGATGACAGCCACGACAGCGACCACAGCTCTGAGCATGCGCACTTATGATAAGACACGAAGGAGTTGCAGCTCTGTTCTCAGGAAAGACGCGCTAACGCAGAAAGCCTTACACGGACGTAATTGACGGATGCAAGTGACTCTCTCCGCAATTAACAGAACCTTGAACTTACGGTGTCTGCTACTCTTGAATTTTATTATTATTTTTTTACATGAATTCAGTAAGTGCCACACCTTAAAGTTGCCTTGTGAACAGAAGCAGAAAGACAAGCTTGCTTTTGAACATTCCAAATTTGACTGTCATTTTAATGACAATGGGCAGGTATTTTTTTTGCTTTAGCTTGCACTGAAAAAAAAAATGCCATTGCTCTCAACAAAATAAATTTTCAAATAAATAATAAATAACACAGTGCCAACAGAAACATGGTCTAGTGGGTAAGAAATGTATTTTAACTCTGTATATATCTACTTTACGGCATTTTTACTTTTCACATCATTTTTAGCAACGCATTCATATTAGCTGACAGGCAATAGTCACTCATGAGAATAAAATGGCTTCTTTTTGTCTCTATTTGTTTTGTGTCCCAGAGATAGCTACATGCAGGCCACTGTGTTCAGAAAAGAGTCTGCTATGGAATGTCCTTATACCACAGACAAACAAATCTTATGTTGCATTTACTATCAACTGCTGCTAATAGGAAAATATTAAACCTTGCTCTTCAAATTTTCTTATCTTATACCAGCAAAAGTTTTTTTGTTTTTGTTTTAAATAGGATCATGCCTGTCAGGAAAAAGAACCATTGATTCATATTTTTTTTACAGAATTCGTTACCACAAATGTTTTACATGCATTGACATCTTGGTTCATTTCAGCTGCTGGCCACAGTTCATCTACTCCAAAGCACCTGATAAAGTCAGTAGAACTGTGGATAGTAGCTTGAGCTATAAATTGGAATGTTTTTCTCTCTCTACAGTAATGTAATAATATTCAGGTATTATAAAGACAGAGTTAACTGCCTCCATTAATGGTCACAATTTATTAGATAGCTCTGTGTAGAAAATGCAAAGGTCAAGGCATTCCCTCCCCCTTCCAGGCTTTTGTGTACATACAGTGAAATAATACAATCAATTTTACGCAAAACAGTGATTGTACTTTGTAAAGGAAATGTTTAATAAATGATCCTTTTGGAAATAATTCTTGCTCTCCTTTGGAGTTTTCATAGGTAACTCAAAATGTCAGAACTATAAAATGCTCTAAAAATGTACCCTATGTTTGCTTTAGATAGTGCAAACCAGGTTTTCCATATTGGATGAGGCTTCTACCTTGATTTGGGGAAATCCTTTCCTGTAGCAGGAAAAAGCAACCCTTAGCTACAGAAGTCTCCAGCCAAGAACAACAAGAAACATGCTAAACCATTTTTCCAGATCTAAGGCAAATATTAAATGGATATTTTTGTGTGGCATCTTGTGGAAAAGAAGAAGAAATAATGGCTAGTGTTCAAAAATGTGATGTGGGCCAAGCAAACATTATTGCAATTTAAAATATTTAAGCTACATAAGTACTTAAGGCATATAAGAAAGGTGATGATATAACAGGCAAATACATTAATGCAAAATAACATGCTAAAATAAATGCAATTTATCACAATACTCCTCATCTTTTGCCAGTTGTCATGCTTTTCTGCCACTGAACAGTCATTGTCCCCACATCCAAATAAAGACTCAATATATAGGATGAGCATTAATTAATAAAACTTGACTGCTACTGAAACAAACTCCTTACAGTGACAATCCCATCCTGCTTCCAAGCTTGAGATTGGCCACTGTATGGTCCTTGCTCATCAAAGCTAACTGCTTCAAGGAGGCAACAGGCATCATCATCATCGTCAACCACAAGCCATCCTGCCTTTGAAATCCTCCATTCATCACAATGGTACCTTGGGTGATCACCAATATCTTTCTTTTATTGTCCGCCCTATCTAACCAATGCTGATATTGTCTGAGGCTCTCCACTTGCACCTGTATTGTGTCAAGTCAGAGACCTTTCTGTGCTGCATCAGCTGCAGCATGACCTCTTTGTCAATCAAAAACACCAATCCAGAAATAATTTAATACCCCAAAGACATTTTCCTGTACTCAGGATGAAAACCTTGTTGCAGAAACTATTGGACTTGCGGTAAAGGAACAAGCCTGTTTTATATGGGCTCGAAAGTCATTTTCTGGGTGAAATCCTTCATTCTTTTTCTGTAGGAAAAGCATCTCTTTGGGCCAAAAAGATGTGATGCTATATATAATATATATATATATAATATATATAATCAGGGCAATGGCATGGTGAGGAGGTAGGCTTTAAAAATTTGCCCTTGACATGATACCTGCTCTAGGGAGGTCCCCTGGGCACCAATGGAAGATGCCATCCTGATGCAGATATCAGTTGAAGCATGCAGGACAGGGAGGGTCCAGACTGGAACCACACAGTGGCAAATGGTTATACAGTACCCCTTCCACCACATCAGGGTTCACCCCCGAATTCTCATGAAGTACATCTGTTTTTGTACAAAAAACTATCAGGTTCTAATTTTGGTTCAGAGCAGATCAGGTCCTTACCGCAGAACCTGATCTTCTCCACATTGGTAATTTAAGGGAGAGATAGATCTCATGTTGCATGTGCAAGTGGGAGCCAGCAGCTCCATATATCCCATTATAAAGCGGTCTGCACCAGTCTTAATGGGATCCGGCGGGGTGGGTATGCCTGAAACTCCAGATGTCTCAAAGCATCCATGAAGGATTTCACCATATCACTAAGTTGAAATGAAAGCAGCATGGTTTTTCAAATCTTGAACTCCTGCAGTGTTTCTGGGGAAGGCAAACAGCCCAAGCTAAGAACCAAGCACTAGTCCCAGTATTCATGCTGAATTTCCTGGCTTTTGTCCGGCAATCTCTCTTGGGCCAATACATATTTTGGTCTATGCAAACAATGCACATATACAATTTGGGATTACCTTGCAATATTGGCAGTAAAGCTTAACCATTTCTCTGCTGTGACTGAATGCATTACTTAAGGAAATATACTGAATGGATTCTGTACATAATTGGTAAATGTACCAAGTTTATTTTATACACACACCCCGACAAACATTTCAAGGCATTGCTGAGCATAGAGGTACAATGAAGTCCCTAATGCAGCTACTAATTTCAGAAGCCCTAACAGGGCTATTTCCAATGGAGAGAGAGAAAGGAGGTGGGGGAAGTGTGAGCCAAGACACAGTCACTACACAAAGGCACAAGCCTTCCATCTGGACGACCTTTCCCCTTTGTTGTTCCTTCAATCCTCTTGCACATCCCAAGGGAACCACTAAGTTTATAGGCAGGCAAATTCCACGTGCTCCATGGAAATCTCTGGGAGAACCACAAAAAGAAATCTATCCCCTTGAGTGAGAAGTCTCTTATTTACAGGAAGTTTTCCATCTGGAGACAGAATTACTGTCAAATAAGTATTTACAAAACTGCTTTGCTCTCAATCCTCCCTCTCCCCCCTGCTCTCTCCCACCCCAACCCCTTCTAATACAGCTATCAAAGCCTGGAACTTTACAAGTGTTTCTAATCTGCTTTGCTGGCTGATTTATGGAGATGTGAGATAGACATACTTTATGTAAATAGAACTAATAAACATTAAAGCTTGTTTTAAATGAGTGAATACAAGATAATGGCGAATTTGGAATACTGAGTTGTGTCTAAGGCTAAGAACACGGCTTGGCTGACCTTCAAGAAAGGCCTGTGGCATGGAGGAAGACTGCAGTACAAGGTGGGGAATGGTGAAAATTGGATGAGCCAGGTTGTGTGAGAGTTGCACCCCACGCCTTTCCTCAATGTCCCCTGAGTGCAATGGGGGACAGCAGGTTTCACACTTTAGTAGATACTACCCACTGTATTGCGCTTTCTAATATTTGCATGTCGAGAACTGTAATTAGACTTTACGGTCATGGAAATGAGAGACCCCAACTAGGAATAGGTGTTACTCCAAATGATATGTTGAACTGCTAATACAGGACTTTTTAAATTTTATTTTAAGGAATTCTAGTGTCAGTTCTTGATTGTCATTTCATTTACATTAGAGTTAAGTGACTCTCAGCCAGGTGTCTGTTCATGCACAAATGGAGCAAGATCAAGAGCAGGCTGCATAAACAGCATAGGAGGCTGTGTCTCTCTGATCAAGACAGCATGCTTTCCCTTCTACAGCTATAGGATTTACTGAATTTGTTGCAGTTCAAGCTGGCCCTGCACCAGGTAGAGGATGTGTGGGTGGGGGGGACAGTCTCCCTGGCACTCCTCTTGAGCTCTCAGGAGCACAGAGTTGTGTGTGCCACATGGCCTGCTACTAACCTCAAGGCAGGAGTAGATGTAAGTTCCCCCCTACCTCACCAGTTCAGTTGGCTTTTGTATGTGGAATGGAAGGGGGGGGGTGCCATTGTCCAAGCAGCACATTAGGGCAAGCTCTGTTCTCATGCCCATTCTATTTAATTAATTATTAATTACTTTCTTTTTTTCTTTTTTTTTTTCTTTTTTTTTTTTTTTTGTTTTTTTACTGATTAAGTTTGTCCCAGTCACTGCTGCATTCTTCAGGCAGAGGTGAGGCTAACTGTGTGAAGCATCGCTCTAGTTGTCCAGTAAGTTTGTTACCCAGTAAATTTTTCATTGTGTAAAACCGTTTTGTAACCATTTGCTTTGAAGACTGTAACAATGACGTAGGCACTTCATGTGTTGTGCCTTCTGCATGTTCCCCACTAATGCAGATTTGTGGAATTGGTGGTTGAGGGGGGTGCAGAGAAATCCAATACACAAACAATATACCAAAGCCACACCATCAAGCAACCTTTAGTTTTCAGACTGGTGGACACCAGAATCTACTTACCTTGTGCTCTCATAGTCTCAGCACAACTGAAATTTAGAACAGAATGTTTTTGTGGGGGGGGAGGAAAGCAAACTCCCTACAACTGCCCCTTTCTGGCCCATGGATGGGGTGAGTTTTGCCTCCTCCTTGCAACGATATTCTTCTTGGGAAGCAGGAATGGTTCATGGACCATTAGTTCTACCCCTTAGTCCCAGAGCAACTACGGTTTGAGATGGGTATTCTTTTAGCAATACAACCAGTCACTATATTCCCCTGTTTAGGGAAGGAACATAACTCAGTGCTAGAGGATCTGCTTTGAATGCAGAAGATTCCAGGTTCAATTCACAGCATCTCCATATAGGAGGTGCCTGTTCTGAAACTCTGGAGACCCACTGCTAGCCTGTGTAGATAATACTGAGCTAAATAGACAAATGATATGACTTCCTCTGCTCCAATATAGAGGGAGAGGAATCCCTAAATGTTCCTACCTGAAATATTGTAATGGTCTCCTTTGGAGGGCTGGTGTATAATATATATGAAGTTATTTGAACAGCATTTGGAAGTTTTATCATTATTAAGTGCACTAGTAAGTTTTACCTGCCATCTGGAGGCCAGTTCTCAACATTTCATTTTTGACCAGTACTAACATGCAGTAGCTGAGAATTAATTTGTTATAAGCATTGTTTCCTTCAATAGCTATAAACATGTACCTTCCTGGGCATTTTATCACAAATGTATTACTATAGAAAACTTGTTGAACTATTTAGCCTATTTGTGTTTACTTATAGCCTATTTGTGTTTACTTATAGATTTTTCTTTTAAAAAATAATAATAATAATCTTCTGAACGTTTATTACTTTGTTTGCACGCACAGCTGACAAAACAGTTGAAATATGTGGTTGCCAAGATACATTTTATCTTTCAAATTACCTACATAAAAACTTTCACAGGAGTATATACATTCCAGTGAGGAAAGGAGCCAAACCTAAATATACCCACCAGGAACAGAATACAGTATTTCTGTGATTCTTATGAATGCTTACACACAAGCAATTTAAAGAGGAAATGTTTGCATGACCTTTTAATTCATAAAGCATTCCAGCTGGAAGTCAAAACATTACACTACTCCTATTGCTCTGTGCTAAAATAGTTTCCTAAGCATTTGGTTGTACCATGCACACAAGACTCCCAGAAGCAATTTCTGCAATAATTTTGCCATTCAGAAAATTGACTTCGATGTGCTTGGAATCTAGTACAAATGGGACATACAAATTTATGCTGATTTTCTCTGATCTGGCAATTCCTTTGCAGAACAGCAGCAACAATACAGACATACAGGCTGTGCACACATGGCATTTTAATGTGCTTTCAATGCATTCTCTGTGCTGGTCAAAAATGCATTGACCACAATACATTCTCCAAATCCTGAACAGACCTCAATTTTTTTAAAAAAGTTTTAATATGTTTATTCTCTTTGCCATTTTAATGCAAAAATAAAATTTAAAGCTGCAAAAATTTGCATGGCCCTCATGTGTGAACTTTTGCAAGTGGTTTTGAAAAGCACCTTTCCAGGGATGGGGTAAGGGGTTCCACACCTGCTAATAGAAATAGAAATACTTTATTGTCACTGTATCACGTTTACAGTGAGATTAAACGAGTCCCCCTCTCCCTAATCTCTCAGTCCTTGTTACACTCTATTTGCTGCCGTACGACCACCAACCCCGAACGTCAGCTGCAATGTTCCTGTCTTCCATTCAGCAGCCTCATGGCCCATGGGTAGAAACTGTTCTTTAGCCTGTTGGTGCGGCTTATCATGCTTCTATATCTCCTGCCCAAGGGCAGAAGATTAAAAAGTTGCTGGCCAGGGTGTGAGTCATCCCTGAGAATGTTCCTCGCTCTTCTGAGGCAACAGTCTCCTGCGACGATGTCTAGTGGACTCAGGGGACAGCCCATGATGTCTTGTGCTGTCTTCACCACCCTCTGTAGGGACTTTCTGTCCATGGCTGTCAAACCAGTGTACCACACCGTAATACAGTATGATAGAACACTTTCTATCGTGGACTGATAGAAGGAAATCATCAGTTGACATTCACTGTGGCATTGCTGCTGGGACGCGGGTGGCACTGTGGGTTAAACCACAGAGCCTAGGGCTTGCTGATCAGAAGGTCGGCGGTTTGAATCCCCACAACGGGGTGAGCTCCTGTTGCTCGGTCCCAGCTCCTGCCTACCTAGCAGTTCGAAAGCACGTCAAAGTGCAAGTAGATAAATAGGTACCAGTCCTCTAATTAAGGGGGGGGCAGAGGGGGCCTGTCTCCTAACCTTTGGCTGAGACTCCTTAGGCAATCATATCCCCATAGCCTGTTTTTCAAAGGCTAAAGGGTGTGTGCAATTTGTATTGTACCATTCCATAATTTGAACACTGAAAGGGGTTTACTTTCAGTTTAGCTTTATGCAATCACCTAGCTGGCATATAATCATCATAAGGGAGATAGTTAATGCCTAAAACAACATTAGTCAACAAACCTGCTATCTTATCATTTCCATTGTATTGCGTTAAGTAAGAAAACGTAAATCATTTCACATTAGGATAATATTAGGTTAGGTTTTAACATATGTTCCCATATAGTCTCTTTCCACCCTGATGTCTGTCTTGAATTTCTCTCAGTTTTTGCAGACAGTTTGGCTGGTTTCCAACATACAGCGTTGGCTGTCTGGTATGAAAAATGCCATCTGTAGTATATGGAAGTCCTTTTATTAAACAAAAAAAGTGGGCTGCTAATTATTCTCTGGGCAGGTGCTGTTAAAGTGAAGTCATGTGTCAGGCATGGTATAACCTTGGAATTGCCTAAAATTGCCATATTCAGTTGGGAAAGTACAGCAGAACATAAAATGGAATTAAAGAGAGGGTAGAATGGGGAGCTTTTTAAAAGGGCTGCAATGACAGGCTGCTGTACAGAATGGAGAGGAGTACTATGCATTTAAAAAATGTTAATAAACTTTGAGGATGTGGGTTGGCTCGTCAGTGTAAGCTTCTCAACACGGAAGGAAGCTTTTCTGGTTCATTTTTACACCCTTGATTTCGGTTCCTTTAACTTCCAGCTGGAGCTTTCCAAGGAATCTCAAAAACCTTAAAATAAAATTCCTGAATCCCAGAGCCCTGCCCCTCCAGGTGGAAGGTGAACCTCGAATAGTTATTCTTGAATAGTGATGTGAAGCATGGAGAAAGCATGGCACAAGTTCCTTTCCATAGTCTAAAACCCACCTTTCCGTTGTCTAAAACTGCCTTTAATTTTTTTAAAATCCAAAATGTCACAAACACCAAAGGCAATAATAAATAAGAATTAAGTGCTAAAAAGCTTTCAAATAGCCTTCAGGTCCTGCTTGCACGCTTCTCAAGTTGGCCACTGTGAGAATGAGATGCTGGACTAGATAGACAATCTCCTCCACTTATTTACAATGGCTTATTCACTGTAATTCTGTGCTGCTATTCAGCTCCTCCTTTTGTTTGATGCACTTATGAAAATTTTGACTATTTTCTTTGGACAAGATATGGGTTTATAATGGCTGGTTTTATTTAATGTTGTGATTTTTGTATTGTATTCCGTTTTATTATTGTTGGAAAATGCAATTCCATCCATTTTTGTGCAAGCAGCCTTGAGTGGGTCTTACTCCTAAACGTGGCCTATAAACATTTAAAATAATAAGTAACAAAACACTAAACCCACCTTATGAGGGTGCTGTTATGCTAAAAGGCCCAAGCAAGCAAGCTGAAGGAAGGACAGGGTTAACATAATAATAATACTCAAACAAATAAGCCTACTCCGCAGGGGTGTTGCGGGGAGAAACTTGGAAGAAAGGCGGAACATAAGTGTAACAAAGAAATACATTTGAACCAGAGTTTAGCAGGCTGGAACTCAATTACTGTCCATTGCACTTTATTCCACTGTTCCTTCGAGAAGCACATTGGCAAACACGGTTCCCTCTATCCTGAGTTTTATTCTCAAAACAATCAATCGTGTGAAGTAGGTAGGCTGAAAGTCAGTGGGTTTCACCAGCTGTCCTAGTCAGGCTAATCACTAACTTACTTTGAATCTCAGTGCTCAGCTGTGGAACACAGAAAGTGCAGGATACTAACCTCTGAACATGTGCAGGGTGCATATGTTTTCCACACACTTATTGTATTATCTTTTCGCAAATTTAACTCAGTCTACTGTGTACAGTATAAGGCACAGTTCAGGGTTCTGGTTTGTTTTGTTGCCTAGCCCTACCTTCCCGCATCTGCTTAATTTCAAATTGCTACCATCCCTCGGTGGATTTTTATTTTTATGCGATGCCGGATGGGCCCTGGTGTTCTTAATATACTCAGCATCTGAATGTTTCAGTGACTTGTGATAATGAGATGTACACAAAAGGACTGGGCATGCAGCACAACTGAGATTGTTTCCTTTTTGGCAATGCCAGATTCCTGTTCAAAGTTACTATGGAATTTTTCCCCCAAAGATGAGCAAAACATGAATAAAAAAGGCCAACATGTGGTGAGACAACCTGGCTAAAGCGGGAGCCAAGATCTCACTAAAATTAAATGCAGACGGCTTGAGGATAAACTTAGCAAATTACCTCAATGGTATTGAATCAAACAAACCAAGAATAGTCTAGAGAAATGCTGGGACCAGGATTTACCAGGATCTATGGAATGAGTCCTGCAAACTCACTTTTCTGAGGCCACCCACAAGGGCACAACTATTAGTAATTCTACTTATGTGCACTTTTTAGTGCAACTAAGGATGCATCAGATTTTTCTCCTTGTTGTATAACAAATAAAATGTGGGCAACCCCCTTGCCCCAGCATCCATCAACAGATGACTCCTTTCCACGTTACGACTTAAGTATATGTAAATGTCACCTGAATGGATTGGTGAGTGTACAAGTGAGTCTCTACTCAGCTATGTAGCCCTGGGTATCTCGGGCGTCTAGTACCTGTACCTCAGGGTTGTTGTGAGCATAAAGAGAGGCAAACCATATAGGCTGCCATGAGGTCTTTGAAAGAATGGCTAAATGAGAAAAAAAAATAGGTACGTCCTTCACTGCATATACTATTTGCTAAACAAAAAACAAACAAAAAACAAAAAAGGGGGGGACCAAAACCAAGTTCTGTGCTACAGGACTCAGGAAAAAATGAATTCTGTCAACTAAATGAATTATGTAAATCACTTGGCTTTATTTAAATTTACGGATTTTGCATAATCTTTTCTGCTACTGCAGCTTTGGAAAATAGCAAGGAGGATTATATGATGCCTCCAGGAAATCTGTCTTTTTTCATAGCTACAAGAACTAGAAACTTGGCTTTTAAAAAAAGAGAAAGTGGCTGTTCTGAGGCAGAGATTTCACATGAACCTGCAAAAATGTGTTTCCTAAGTATGTTCCCCAATAAAACAAATTGGTAGTATCCACTTGTGTAATCCTTCCCATGTCCACAGATTCTCCCCTGTAAGCACCTTTTATTAGCATTATGGATCACAAAAAAGAGGCTCAAAAGGATGCAGGTTGCATATAATTTGTTTCTGTTAAAGATGCAAATTTATAAATATAATTTAATTTTAAGAAATTTCAACAGCAATACAGCTCACCCTAGTGAAGACCGTGACCAGGTGACCTGTGTGCCTCTGCAGCTGCTAACTGTTGATGGGCAATTTCAAGGCCCTTGTTTGCTCTCCCTTCTTGTGGTTCTTTAAGTTGGACTTGGACCAGACCTTCAAACAAGAGGATGCCTTCAAATACAGTGGTACCTCTGGTGTACTTAATTCATTCCGGAGGTCCGTTCTTAACCTGAAACTGTTCTTAACCTGAAGACCACTTTAGCTAATGGGGCCTCCTGCCGCTGCGCCGCCAGCACGATTTCTGTTCTTATCCTGAAGCAAAGTTCTTAACCTGAAGCGTTATTTCTCAAAGAGAGGATTGCCCTCTGGGCTCATGAACACCCTAAGGGAGATACATGCTGAGGAGTCATGATGTTCCTTGTAAAGTGTAGGTGGGTAATGAATATTGTGTCCATTATCAGACTCCACATTTGTACAGTGTGATTATGAAAGTGCAGCATACACCACTTCCAGGTATGGATAGCCTATCAAGTATTCCCTGGGGAGAAAACCTTAGATTTGGATGCTACCTCTGCCTCCTGATTGAGATTCAGGGTAGCATTTTGTATCCACAGGGCCATGGACTTGTGCCAACCTGATTTATTTCTGTCTACCCTTAGCAAAGGAGTTGGCTTAGCTTCTTCCGCTGGTAGGAACTGTCTAATCTTTGCTTCCTCTGAGAGCAATGGGAACCCTCCAGATGCAAGACTCCTAGGGCCTCTTCAGACATTATCTTTTCCATGTGTACACCTAAATAAGTGCAGTGTGAGCCCAGAATTGGCTGCAACTTTTGTTGTGTGGCAGAGTTTTATGGACATGTACTGTGTGAAACTATTGCTTGCCAAACACTTGGCTAGGTGGGAGGGCCTCTGCAAATAAATGTGCAAAAGCATAGCTATTCATATTTCCAGACTTCCTCCCTGCAATCCCTTGAACTATGTGAATTTGCTGCTTGTGATACATGCATGAGAAGAACAGGCTCTACGGCTGACATACACGCATAAAACAGGGCAGACTCTAAAGTAAGTATTTTACAATTATATACTGCTTTCTCAAGATAAATATATTCAAGGCAGCACACAGCATAAATTTCATCAAAACAAAATCACCTCAATACTCCTGGAATCTTGGATCTAATTGACATGTTTTTAGGGGGCTGCTTCTTTCATTTACAAGACCCTATCATGCCACTTTGTGCTCCTTTGCTGGAAAGGGTGAAAGAGAAATTGAGTAAATAAATCAAAGAACCACAGAATGATAGAATTTTACAGTTAGAAGGTACTCTGAGGGTCATCTATCCAGCCCCCTGCAATGCAATAATCTCAACTAAGCATCCACAAAAGATGACATCCCACCTCTGATTAATGCCTCTAATGTCCACCACCTTCCAAGGAAGTCTGTTCCACTGCCGAACAGCTCCTACTTGTCGGAAAGCTATCCCTGCTGTTTAGTCGGAATCTCCTTTCTTGTAAATTGAAACCATTGTTTGGGTCCTACCCTCCAGAGCAGGAGAAAATGAGCCCAGGACACCCCTATGGCACCCCACTTGTCCACTTTCCCCCAGGATTATGAGGAAGCATTAGTGGTACTCTTTGGATTCAGTTAATCAACCAGCTACAAAGCTACCTAACAGTTACCTCATCCCGTGGCATTTTACCCACTTTCTCCACAATAATATCATGGGGGACTTTGCCAAAAGCCTTGCTGAAATAAAGATACACTACTTCTGTAGCATTCCCCTGATTCACCAAGTTTCTTACTCTATCTAAAAGAAAAAGAAAAAAAGAATGAAGGTAATCTGGCATGACTTGTTTTTGAGAAACCCATGCTGGGTATTAGTAATCACAGCATCCTTTTCTAAGTGCTCACAGGCCGACCTTTTACTTATCTGTTCTAGGACCTTTCTTGGTATTGATGTCAAGCTGACTGGTCAGTAGTTACCTGGGACTTTTCTTCCCCCAGCTTTCTGAAGATTGGGACAACATTTGCCTTCCTCCAGTATGCAGTGACCTCACCTGTTTTCCAAAAAATCTCAAAGATTTTAGACAGAGGCTCTGCGATTACATCTGCAAGCTCCTTTAGTACCCTTGGATGCAGCTCATCAGGCCCTGGAGATTTTAATTCACATAAAGTAGCTAGGTTTTCCATTACCACGTCTTTTCCTATCTTGGGCTGCAGGGAGGGAGCTCCTCGCAACGTTTATTCTGTTATTACCAGGTTGGGCACTGCTATGCTTTTGGGTGAAGACAGAGGAAAAGTAGGTGTTGAGCAGCTACAGCATCTTCTGTGTACCTTGAGGTTGCTGCACTAGAGGTTTATGGGCTCATACGATATTGCTCATCCAACTAAGCAATGTTTGTGGGTGGAATAAGAGCTATGTGAACTAGCTTATGGAAGTGTACGAATTCAACTGTGTTTGTTAAGGACTCCAGACATTACATGATCAGTGTGTTCTTAAACAGCCCTGCCTTGCCAGGTCTTAAGTTTTACATCTCCTGTGTGAGATGCTCTGTTGCTCCAGGATATTAGATCAATATTGACTCAGGGGAAGACGTGTCAGCTTTTGAATCCCCAAACCAACAATGCACGAATACTACAAGCTTTTCCTCCTGGCCTCATGCCAGTTTATTTCTGACACTCCTGACCTTCCTCTCCCTGTGGGATTACACAATATTGTTGATGCTCAAAAGATTAAGAGACAGAAGTCCAAATACAGACATGCACTGACAACTTGGCCAATCTTGCTTAACTGAGCAGTAACTTCACATAACTTATTTGGTACAATAGGTTTGAATAAAAAATATTGACCTCGATAGCTTGGGGCACAAACCACTCACTATTGTGCAATTCCCATGAGGTTTTGCCAGAAAGTTTCCCAATGAGTTGTGTCTTTGGGAAAAGGTGTGCTATAGACCAGTGTTTTTCAACCTTTTTTGGGCAAAGGCACACTTGTTTCATGAAAAAAATCACGAGGCACACCACCATTAGAAAATGTTAAAAAATTTAACTCTCTGCCTATATTGACTATATATAAAGTAATTTTCCCACGGCACAGCAGGCAACATCTCGCGGCACACTAGTGTGCCACGGAACAGTGGTTGAAAAACACTGCTATAGACCTCTATACCAATGAGCAATCTCTTAAGCTTTCTCTAAAGGAATCACTTCATTTCAGGAGTGATTTAAAACTGTTAATCAACAAAGCTACTTTATCAATCTGTTTTATGGTAAAGCCACTGCAACTCTGAGATTAAGGAGGGGCACCAGTCATTAAACCCACAGTGTGGTGATGGGAAAGGAGCTAGATCACCTCTAGCATGTATGAGTTTTCATCCACTCCAACATACTCACTTTCTTCTTAGGTATTGGTGAAGACAGCTCTTGTGATGAAGAAAAAAGGGTTTCAAAACTATACAGAATTCCCCTGATTTTGAGCTGAAATTAGCAGGACATGTCACATTTGTAATGTGCTTTGGACCAATTTACAGAAACAGCACACTTCTGCATCTGAATATATTCACTTCTTAGAAAAAAAGTACTTTTGATGAGTGCATGGAAAAAGAGAAGGGCTTTTGGCTTACTTTTCAAAGTTGACAACAGGCTACTAACAGCTTACATGTCTGTGGAGCACCTGGAAAAATGATTTATGGCAACTGGGGTGCATGGTCCCTCAAGTGGCCTCAATTAGACTTCAAAGTTACTGTGAAATCTTACCAGTTGTACTGAGCAACAATCCTGCCCTCTGGTAGAGAGCCTAGCTGATGCTGAAGCCTGACTCCAGTTTCTTGGTTCACAGGCCAAGGCTACTTTCCAAAGTGCACACAAAAACAGATAATATGAGATCAACCTCTTTGTATATAAACCACACAAATTCTTAGGCTTAATTCTGTGCAGCGTTTGACCTAATTTTATTCAGGTGTGGGGGAGGGGAGGAAAGGCGAGCGGAAGGACTAAAATGGTGGTGGATTGGGAAGGGATGAAACAGATAGGAGTGGTGGAAGGAGAAGGGGGAAGCTATCAGCAAGCAAGCAATTTAGACCTCTGGCAAGAGCAACCTGCCCTTCCCTTGGTAGCCCACTGAGCAGGAAGAGGGAAAGAAAAAGAAAAGAAAAGGTGCTGGCCCTGCTCACACTGAAATATCCAGTCCTGCCCACTAACAGCAAGCAACTCCAGAGCAAATGCAACCCTTAAGAGAGAAAACATTATGCTCCCCTGCAATGAAGGATGTCCCAATGTGAGCAAATGGGGGAATCAGTGTAAACATGGAATTCTAAGCATGGAACTATATATTATCCAGTACAGGCAATGACAGCTTGGTGGTGGCAATTATCAGTGGATGAATAATCCAGGGGGAAAGGGTAACAAAGCATTTGTGGCCTCACACTAATCTCTTTAAATTGTAATTTCAGAAGCTGCACTTTAGAAAAAGAAAAAAAAATCTTTTTTTTTAATAAAAAAATCACAGTTCAGTGTATTGCAACCCATAAATTTACCAGAAGGTGCTCCAGATATGATCACATCAACACAAAAGGACAAACTCCCATAGAACCTTCTCCCAGCCATTTGAGGGAATGTGATTATGGTTGCTGTTTCTATGTTACATTTTTAGGAGGGGTACTGCTGTTTTGTTGTTAAACTTGATGGACTTTTTTTTTTTACTGTGTATGTATATTGCCCAGAGATGTTTTCTATCAAGCAACAAATCAAATCAAATCAATAATAAAAAAATAAATAGATGGCACCACACCATTTCCTTCAGGATTTTTACATGCTTCCTGTGCTAAAGAAGATGAACAGACCAACAGCCTTTATCCATAATGCAAAGAATAATACAAATGGCTTGCCATAAAGCTGATTTTCTATCAGAGACACAGAATAGATTCTATCTCTGTGTATCATTATCCTTTAATATAAAGCAAAATATTACATTTATATTAAAGCCCGCCATTGTCATCAATGAGCCTTGGATGAAATCCTAAATCTCCAGACTTTCCGGAACTGATAAATAAAAGCATACACAGAAAAATCCATCCACATCTTGATCACAGCTGCTGTCAAAACAGTTGGCTGCTCTGGAAGGGTTCCTCCGAACTAAACATAATTGAGTAAATTCCATAGTTATGATATTATTTTCTCAAAGTATAACACTCTCCCTCAATGGATTGGAAACATTCATGACAGTATGTGGAATCCTGTTAATTAGTTCTGGAATGACCATAGAGGAGATAATTAGGACTTTCCACAACAGCTAGGGCTCCAATCCAGAACATTCTTACTAGGAAATACAGTGGTACCTCGCTAGACGAAAAATTCGCTAGGCGAAAGGCATTCGCTAACGAAAGGGCGACTCACAAGACAAATTTACCTATGGCCACCACTCGCAAAACGATAACGTTTTGCGATTCCCCCCCCCGTCAAACCGCGCTTCCTCTGACCGTGCTTCGCAAGACGAAATTTCCCCTGTGCGAAAGCACTCGCGGAACGAATTAATTTCGTCTTGTGAGGCACCACTGTAACTATAACTGAACTATGGTTTGAGCTTACACTTTCCTACAACCCCTTTCCCCTCCAGATATTACAGTGCTGTATTCAGTATTTCCACTTATCACTTGTTTACAATTCAGTTGTGATAAAAAGAAGGAAAGAGGAGAAAAAAGGGGGGGGGGAGAGAAAGAGAAAGAGAAAGAGAAAGAAAGAGGAAATGAAGGTGAAGAGGGGAAATGATATACAGCAGTTTGCTTATTCCATGTTTGGCTCAAGGGAGCTGTGACAAATTGTCTGCAATGTGACCCCTTTTTGAATCTTAACGCAGAATATAGCTGCTAATACTAGGTCATGGATCCAGTTTTGCAATATTATCTACTTGATTCCTTACCCACTCTTCACCATAATGTCCCAGGGTGGATTACAACAATACAATATTACAATGAAAAGGAAGTAAGACAGGTAAAGCAGTTTATACAATTATAAAAACAAGCAGAGGAAATACAAACAAAAGCAGTGCAGCATAGCTTAAACAAAATAGTATTTGTCTTGTCATTGTGATTCTGGTGAACCATTCCCTGTGTTCCTCTATTAAGTCCCAGCACTTCTGAATATGTGTGCAGCCCACCAGGGTATGCACACCCACAATTATGAATGTCTTACCTAGGATTGCTTCCCACTATGCTAGGAGGTGTTGCCTCAGTTCTGCCCCCTGATTTCTTGCTGGATTTATTATTATTTATTAAATTTATTGGTCTTTTTTTAAAAAAAATAAAAAATAAAAAATCAAGGTAACTCAAAGTGACTTCCAATATATAAGCAAACATGCAAATAGGGGAAAAAACATAAAAGAAAAAAAACAAAGACAATCTAAAAGACAATCCTGTTTTTTAAAGGCAGGGTTGAAACATTCCACCCACTTGAAGTCACAGATAAGTAAGAGCCAAAGGCCTGGCAAAAAAGGGAAAGTTTTTGCCTGGCACCTAAAGCTAATGTAATTATGATGCTAGGCAAGTCTCCCGAGGGACATCATTCCACAAGTGGGGAGTCACCACTGAAAAGGCCCGTCCTTGTGTTGCCACCCTCTGGACCTCCCAAAGAGGGGCACATGAAGAAGGGCCTCAAATAGTGACTAAAATGTCCAGGCTGGTTCATAGGGAGAGAGGCGGTCCCTGAGATATTGGCATCCTGAGCTGTACTTTAAATTGGGAAAGCCAATCAAAGCATAGAATTGTAGAGTTGGAAGGGACCCCAAGGATCATCTACTCCAACTCCCCGCAAAGCAGGAATATCAACCAAAGCACACATGACAGATGCCATCCAATCTCGGCTTAAAACCACCAAGGAAGGTCAACCACCTCTCGGGGGAGACCGTTCCACTGTCAAACAGCTCCAGACTAAACATACCCAGTTCCCTCCACCATTCCTCATGAGGCTTGGTTTCCAAACCCTTGATCATCTTGCTCACCTTCCTTTGCACATCTTCTAGCTTGTCAATATAGATCAAATCCAATACATTCTGCAGGCAAAGCAGATGCTTTACCACTGAGCATCCTTCCCCCCACAAAATGTATGATGTAGCCATACAAATTGTGGAAGCCTAACCACAGAAGGTTCGTGCAAGGCTCCCCATCACCCCTTCTCTCTCACCCACCCACCCAGCCTTGCCACCGGATGTTCAGGTGGCCTCAGTTCCTAGAAGTTCCTTTTACCAGCTATGCCCGTTATGTAAACTATTAGTATTCTAGGCCATGGTGATTCAAGCCCTGGTAACCTCAGTTATTTCAATGTCCTTACACTCCAAATGTCCTAATTTACCAGACATGATCCCTATTTTCTCATACGGTGGTAAAATACTCTATTTTGCTTGTGGTAATATTAGAAATGTCTTTTTTTACAAAAACAAAAAACAAAAACCAGCAACAATAAACATTGGTGCACACTAGAATTTTTTCAGGCCTCGCACCTTCCTTTAGCTCCTTAAAGCTCTGAGGGGAGATGAATGCATTGTGACTCTAGAGTGTTTGCATGTGAGTATATGCACCTGGACAGAAATTGCCAGTGCATTATCTTCTCTTCAGTGGTGTCACATCAGAGCAGGAGTGAAGCATAAGATACTAATTGATACCATAGATAGAGGTGGGTATGGTCTCCTGGATTTGAAACTTTACTACGAAGCCTCTTGCTTACTCTGGCTGAAGGAATGGTGCACTTTACAAAACTGGGATGTTTTGGATTTGGAAGGCCATGACAACCGGTTCAGTTGGCATGCCTATCTCAACTACGGCAAAACTACAGCAAAACAAAAGTCCACAAAAGCTTTTCAAACCATGTAATAAGAAATGCCATATACTCGGTTTGGAGAAAATACAAAAGATATCTGGAACCAAAAATACCAAAATGGATTTCCCCATTTGAGGCTATCGCTGTTAAAAAAAAGACAAATAATATAAATGAGAAGTGGATAACATATAATATACTATTAACAGGAAAGGAGGAACAATTGAAGCTGAGAAATTACGAAGAGGTTAAAAAATATCTTTTCAGTTGGTTAGATTATTTTCAGATTAATGAAGTCTATAAGCAAGACAAACAGGTGGGCTTCGAAATGGAGCCCACTAGATTTGAAAAGGAATTGATTAACAATAAAACCAAGTTAGTTTCTCGAATGTATAAACGCCTCCTCGACCTTGAGGTAATGGATGAGACAGTTAAAGATTCAATGATAAAATGGGCACAAGACGTGGGACATCCAATTATGTTCAAGGATTGGGAAACTTTGTGGAAGGTCAATCTGAAAATGTCAGCTAATTACAACATAAGAGAAAACATGTTTAAAATGATCCACCGCTGGTACCTCACCCCCAGTAGACTGTCAAAAATGTATAAAAGCTTGGCAAATGTGTGTTGGAGATGTGGAGCAAACAACGGGGATATGATTCATATGTGGTGGAGGTGTGGAAAAGTTAAAGCCTTCTGGGGGGAGATATATGAGGAATTAAAAAAAAATGATGGGAATATCCTTTACCCAAAAAACCGGAGATATTTTTATTAAGCATGGTGGACAAAGAAATTCCAAACAAATCAAAAGAAGCATTTCTATATGCAATAGCAGCGGCCCGAATTTTGGTGGCAAAAAGTTGGAAAGAACAAGAACTTCCAAAGATTTCAGATTGGCAGAGCAAATTACAAGAATTCACTGAATTGGCCCTACTAACTAATAACCTTAGAGGAAACTCCAAGCAAAAATTTGCCGAAAAATGGGATATATATACGAAATATGCCCAAAAGTATAATAATAATTTTGCCTTCATGCCAGCTTTTGGGTGCTAATAGGAAGGATAAAGAGCTGGGAAATGATGGATGTATAATGTGTCAGAATGTATTGAAGAATACTTAAATGAAGCCGCATTGTTTGGGTTACATTCAATATTAAGAGAGGTAGATGCAAGGGGATTTGACAGGAAGTCTGATCTGTGGAAACAATTTTTTGTGGATATATGTATATAGGTATGTGTATGTATGTGTCTATGTATGGATTGCCTATTTATTTATTTGGCTGTGGTTTTTTTCCCTTTTCTTTATAAGATATAAACAATAAGACATAGATACGACAATGTGGGATGTTAAATTTTATTTAGTAACATTATATAACAACAGTTGTATTATGACTTTTTTTTCTTTTTGTTTGTTAAACAAAATGAATTAATAAAAATTAAATTACAAAAAAGAATCTAAAAATTACCAAAGTACACCACTGTTTCCCTTCAGTCCCCTCACAACCATCTATCTAAACAATAATGCATTACCAAATGTGTTTGAGCTGCACCCATTGTGAAATTAAACATTTTAAAAAAGCATTAATCAGTTTCCTAACAAGTCTTGCTTCTGTAGCCAGGGTTCTTGACTCCAAAGCTCCCAATGTGTATACAGTAATTCGTTCTGGAGCTCTCTATAGAGTTGTTGTTAATGTCTAGATACATTTTTCTTTTGTTTAAAGCATTTCTACCTTACTCTTTAGCTCAAAAGTAGCAACAGCCCTTGTTCTCAAGCTTACAATCTAAAAGACATGCCATGCAAGTATATTAGGTTTGTTCCAGAGTTTCCTCCGATATCCATTACAGTATTTAAAAAAAACATGCCTTGGTTCTCAGCAAAATAATCCTTCAGTTTCTTGTTTATGAAATACTCTTCATAAATATTTGGCTATAGTACATAGCACTAGCTCATTAAAATATATATATTGGGAGCCACAGCCCTTAATCATGTGCAAATTAAAGAGATGGAATCAGATACTGGTTTAGAATGGCTGCAAAGTACTAAAAACACATGACACAACGATGCTTATCTAATAAAAAACTTAGACCCTTTAGCAATCACAGCTACCACCAATTAAATGAATCAAAATAAACTGTTGCACAATCACCCTCATCAGGCTAGGAATATATTTTAATAAATAGCACTATTGCCACATTCTAGACTACTTTAATAAATAGCTTAACTAGCAATGCATCAGAAGACTTTAAAAAATATGGTTATTATTTATTATTTTAAGCTATTTCCCATATTCATGTATAACTTCAAATCATTCAAACAAACTATCCGCAGCTCACGTCTGGATACAATTTCACTTTGCAGTGAATTGCTGCCAAGGCAAACGGTATTGCCCAACCCATTCTAAACCTACCCAAACTCCCTTTATGAGTTTATTATTTAATGCTGCTGCAGAGCTCTGAAGAGACCCAAACAGGAAGCGTCTGGGTGTTTTCTGCTCCTAGAGTGGGTGGGACAGAGTTCTTCAGAGAAAATAAGAATATGAGCTGCCTGCAGATCACATTGGGCCAGTTCCTCAATTTCCTCCAAGAGTTTAGTTTCCTTGGATACTGAAATGATTAGTCAACACTAGAATACTATCCTTTTAGACCTGTGTTCCTTTAATTGTATTGGAGAGACCTTGGGTTCTACAAACACAAAGACATAGGGCAGAGGAACACGTACACATCCATGCACACAAAGGTCCTGTTTCTGGAGCCTGGTGCCTACCGGTAATACTGACAAGTCACAGTTCAGCATTCAGCTCAGTGACTATATGCTGCATTTGCTCTTTCAACTCTCCATCTCCAGGACACAAACAGGGCTCTGATAGTCCTTTGATAATATGCCAAAGAAGAGACCATACTCACATAAAATGAATGCCCTATCACATTGCAAACTGGGGGATGTTGGGGTCCCATTAGTAGAATGTTCCTTCTAAGAGAAAACACTGATGCATTTGTTTCTGAAGTGGTCTGCTTTGTGTGACTTTACCCACCTAATTTTCATGGGAGGCATTTGTGGGAAGTAATATCCACAAGAAAAAAAACCTCAAAGATTGTATCATGCCAAAGAATTATGAATGTTCTCATTTTTAGCTGACAGGACGACTCAGAACATTTTCTATATTTTCCACGGGTTGAATCCAGAGATATGCACACCTAAGGGAACTAATGGAACCTGCCTTTTCCTGCTCCTCCAGACCCTTATGCCAAAAGTCACTCCATTCAGCAATGTCCCCTGGATCTCATGAAAAACTTTTTTGGGAGGGCTACTGGCAGGGAGGAAAGCTTGTTCTCAGCAGTCCCCTTCAGTGCACTTATCTTTGGATCCAACCCCATGTATAATCTATTTTAAAAACCATTGATTCTTGCTTATATTCACAGTGTTTTATACACACAGTCTTTTTATTATCTGCATTTTCCAACATGAGCTGTTGTATACTTTTGAACCCATTTGAACTTTTGCAATAAGTTTCACCTGAGCTGCTTTTAAAGAGACATTATTCACAGAGCAGTTTACAAAATACACATTAAAACATAACCATGTATTTGTTGTCATGACACAGGGACTTTACCCCCGTGCAATCAAAATGAACCTCATAATATAGATAAAAGGGTTGAAGTAAAGGTGTAAAGATAAGCGAATATGCTGTTCTTATTTGGAGCACAGAAAGGGCTCCTGAACCCCAATTCAGTTCAGTTCAGTTCAATTCAGTTCTGTTCAAACATCTCTACTTATTTTCTAAAATGGACTCTGAGTCTACTGTGTCAATATGGACATGCTCATATTCTAATTTATTGTTTGGACAAGCAGAGAGCAACATACTGTAGTTTATGTGTACCTTGTGATAACCAGTTTACTGAACCTCTTAAAAGCTGTTTAAGGTAATAATTGACTTCATAAGTATCAATTCTGCATCTATCAAGTATCATCACAATGTTGGCCTGCAGCAGCTCTATACTGAGGAATAAAATATTCCAGCGAAGCAGGAAGATCGGTCAATTCATTTTATTGTTACTATTAAACATTTTGTAACTGATATGGAAAAATCAATGAAAATTTGCAGATATTATTGCTTGCCTTCTGTAATCTGAGAGGAATTTCCTTTAACTCCAACTGTAAACATTCCTTATATATACCCTCTCTGTTACTGATCTTTGTCTCAAACCTTTGTGCACCATTATATTTTCAAGAAGCAAAGTTCTTTCCTTCCATGTTGCCATGTTGACAAACCTAATCTGGACTCAGACTAACAGCAGAGACAGAAAATGCAGTGATGAAACCATAACAGGGTACTTATTCTTTAGCACAAGGTCTACTTACATAGCAGCACATCAAAGAAATGTACCTGCTTCTGGATTCAATTCCTGTTGCTGTGCTTCCCAGCAAGACAGCAAGCAAGAGAAGCAAGATGCCAGATCAAAGTGCTATAAAATAAGGAACAGGTTGTAATACAGTAAGAAAATTATTGCATCAGAACATTAAACACTACTTTCTTAGGTCACTTCTACGCAATTGGTTATTTTTTGGGGTGGAATTCAATTGCACAGCATCACCATCAGATTCCACAATTAAAGTAGATTTGGTGCTTTTGCACAACAAACCCATTTACATTAATAAATAAATAAAACTTTTTGAAGTAAAGAAAGTGATGGGGAAATGCACTAGAAATTGTGCACTGAAATTGCTTGATGCAGTATCTTATAATTTCTCCCACAAATCAGAACGAATGCTCAATAACCAGTGAAGTTATATAACCCTCCCTGCAAACTTCCCACAAACAAATCGGAATGCTAAATAAACAGCAGTCTGGAAGTGACCTTAGAATACCCTGTCTTTGTAATGTATCAAATTAAAGCTTTTTAGTTGTTATTGTTGCAGCTACGGTGCCTCTCAAATACAAAACAAAACTGGCAATACTACACTGTCACCCCTTTTCTCTACTTTCTCTCTTTGTGTGGACAGGATGCAGGCGTCTGTGGCAGACTTTAGGCTTCAAAATTTCAGTGATGGCCTGTGCGACACCAACATTTGGCACCCCTACCCCCCACTTGCTTTCTATTGCTGGTCATTGTTGCAGCAACCAGCCCAGCGCAGGTGAATGTAATCAAGATCCAGGTGCATTGGGAAGTGTGAACCTGCACCTGAGCATCCGCAATTAGCATATGAAGAGTTAATTAACCTGAAGGTATAGGGCAGTTAATATTATCATTACAGTGGTACCTTGGGTTAAGTACGCTTCAGGTTAAGTATGCTTCAGGTTAAGAACTCCGCTAAGAACAGAAATCTCATGCTCTGGCGGTGCAGCGGCAGCAGGAGGTCCCATTAGCTAAAGTGGTGCTTCAGGTTAAGTAAGCTTTAGGTTAAGAACGGACCTCCGGAACGAATTAAGTACTTAACCCGAGGTACCACTGTATTTATTAAATTTGTATACTAACAACATCCTAAGTGTGAGTTAGTGTACAAATTTAATAAATAAGAATAAGAATAAGAAAGTCCTAATTGTCTTAAATCCTAGTCAATCAACTAATGTTGATGAAGTCAGGTGAATTCCTTTGTTAGGTGATGCCTGGTGGGGCATTAACCATTAGCGCTTCAAACCACTAGCATAGGGGTCATCAAACTTTTTCAGCAGGGGGCCGGTCCACTGTCCCTCAGACCTTGTGGGGGGCCAGACTATATATATATTTTTTTGGGGGGGTGAACGAATTCCTATGCCCCACAAATAACCCAGAGATGCATTTTAAATAAAAGCACACATTCTACTCATATAAAAACACCAGGCAGGCCCCCCCAAATAACCCAGAGATGCATTTTAAATAAAAGAACACATTCTACTCATGTAAAAACATGCTGATTCCCGGACCGTCCGCAGGCCAGATTTAGAAGATGATTGGGCTGGATCCGGCCCCCAGGCCTTAGTTTGCCTACCCATGCACTAGTACAGGGGTCACCAACCTACAGCCTGGGGGCTGGATAAGGCCTGAGGGACTCCTTTATCCTGCCTGTGGCCTCCGCCCACTCTTACTGGCGCGGCGCAGGGACACACTTCGGGTTGGAGGAGCACTGGAAATAGCTTGTGCATGGGCCTCCTCCAACCCAGATGCGTACTGGAAATAGCGTTTGCGCATGCATACGGGTGCGCGCTCCCCCGCCCTCCAGCCCGCCATGCAATTCTTGTTGGTGACACTGGCCGGAGGCAAGGAAAGCTTGGAGACCCCTGCATTAGTGTATCAAAATAACTGTCCATTAGAATACAAATAAATAAAGGAGGTGGAATCAGGAGAGATGGGACCAGGAAATGTTTGTATATTTTTTAAAAATGTAGTTACACATAGGTAGCCGTGTTGGTCTGCCATAGTCAAAACAAAATAAAAAATAAAAATATCCTTCCAGTAGCACCTTAGAGACCAACTAAATTTGTTCTTGGTATGAGCTTTCGTGTGCATATCTTCAGATATCTGAAGAAGTGTGCATGCACACGAAAGCTCATACCAAGAACAAACTTAGTTGGTCTCTAAGGTGCTACTGGATGGATTTTTTTAAATTTTGTTTTTTTAAAAAAAATGTAGTACAAACACTAGCCTAACAATTGGGAAACACTTGCCTGTGAGCGCTCCAATTGGAGAACAGCCTTTACCAAAGGTGTCATGGCCTTCGAAGAAGCAAGATCTCAGGAGAAAAGGGAGAAACGAGCTAAGAGGAAGGCACGTTTGGCAAACCCTCACCGTGATCAACTCCCACCTGGAAACCTATGTCCCCACTGTGGAAGGACGTGTGGATCCAGAATTGGCCTCCACAGTCACTTACAGGCTCATTGTTAAAACCGTGTTTGTGGAAGACAATCTTATTCGGCTGCCAGCGATCGCCAAAGAAGTAGAAGTATGTATGTGCCTGGAAGTCCAGCATGGGTGGCAGAACAAAAAGTGATGCTGCTGCTGCGAGGATAACAAAGCAGGCTTGTTTTGGGTTGCTGCTGCGCGCCTCTCCAAGAAAGAATGAAAAGTTTGTTCAGGTGTATCAGATAAGCCCTTCCTCGCCTCCCTTGTGCCTCGTTTCCACGAAAGAACCTGGGCGATCACGCTGCAACCTCGTAGCAAGAAAGCGAGGGTGGCGGCAAACTTTCGTAACGAGATAACGGGAAATTCCATCCCCGTTGAGGCCAGGTTCGGGATCCGCCCCTAAACTAATGGGTTACCCGCTGCTGGCCTGGTTCGAGAAGCCGCAGAGCTCGATTAACCCGCGCAGTTCATCGATCTATTTCCCAGGCTGTCTGCCTAAACGGGTGGCGTAGGGCCCTGGCAGGGACCGCGTCGGACGCGGCCTTGAGACTAACCCCAAAGGCTAGCGAGGAAAGACCGAGCGAGCGCTTCTCTCTCTCTTTCTCTCTCTCTCTCTCTCCTCCCCACCCCCGATAAGTTGAACTTTCCCCTGAGGGGAAAAAAAGGGAGCGCAGGGCTAATATCCTCTCTGCTCTTTGCCTTGGGCTCGCGCCTCTCCTCAGGAGAAAAATAAAAAAAGGCGGTCGGCGTCGTTGTCAGCAGCTACTGCACAAACAAGGCGAACGCAGTCAAGCCATGGCAGCTTCTTCGCCCGCTGCCCCTCAGCGGGCGCTCCCCGTCTCCCAGCAGCTCCGCGCCCTCTTCTACGCCCTCACGCCGAACGAGAGCTCCTTCCGCGCCGTCGAGGAGGTGCCCGATTACGTGGACAAGGTGAGCCAAGCGCAGCTCGGAGGAGGCGGCGGCCTCGACCTCGCTTGGTTTTTTTTTGTTTTTTTTACCTGAGGGGGATTTAATGCTGCCCATCTCCTCTCTCCCACCCCCCAACCATGCACGAACCCCGAGGAAGCAACGGGGGTGGCCTGCTGTGCTTTGGGCTGTGGAACACACGTCGTGGAAACTTCTCTTGGGCTGCCATAGGGTTGAGGTTTATCTCAGGGGTGAGGAGAAAAAAGGCTCTTTTGGGGGGGAAGTGCTGGCGAAGCTGTTCTGTTTCGTGTGGGGCAGACCTGGGGCCCAAGGAGCCGGGGGCCCGATGTGTCTTCGCCCCCCAAATAATTTTTTTGAGCCCCCCACCCCAATTAATTGACATTGCCAGCGCCATTTTCCTAGAAAAAGAGGGGCCAGATTTCCCCCTTGTTCCCTTAGAATGGCAATGGCGCCCACCAGAAAAATGGTGCCCACTGGGGAAAAAAAGCCCTGGGCATTGTTGTTCACATGGTGTCTTATCTATTTTTCAGGGTGGGGATTACCTGCCCCCTCCGTATTTTATTCAAGTTGGTAACCCTTCCTATGGTACACACTTTGCATGTAAAAAGGCCCCAGGTTCAGTCCTCAGCATCTCCAGGTGCTGGGAGAGACTCCCATGTCCGAAACTTTGGACCAGGGCAGACAATACTGATATAGGCAGCATGGGTATAGCCAGGATTTTTGTTGGGGAAGACAGTCGGATCACCCCCTAAAGTTGATGATGTTTTGTGGGGAAATCACAGGTAAAAAAATACCCCCCATTACAGGGGCTGGGGACGCTTTGGTTGGGTGGGTGGGTGGAAACCTCAATTGACTGAGTACTTTTAATGCTTTTCAGTAGCTTCGCCCATGCTTGGCAGCCCACTGTTCTGACTGGGCCTAAGGCAACTTCCTGTGTTCCAGGCCCTGACTCTGGCCTGAAATGAATTGGATTTTAATATTGCAGAGAGCAGGTTGGCACCAGGTTTCAATAAGAATGATACAGGAAATTCTGAGGAAGCCCAAATAAAAAGGGGAAACAAAAATGGACTGGCATTTTAATACCAAGTGTTGGGTGAATGATGGGAGGGGGGAAGTATCTATGACTGTTTACCTGGCCTTCACCCCCAAGGTCCCAGGATGGGCTACAACAATTAAAACAACTTACCAGCACAGAAATAAGGTAGGTCCTAAAAATATTTATATCCCAAGTGTCAAAAGCCTGGATAAAGTGGAGCACCCAGGCTCCCACAATAAGCACACATACCTGGGCAAGTCTCATTGAATTCAATGATTTGTATTCAGTTAATCTTTACTTGGAGTAGACCCACTGAAATTAATGGGCCTAAGTCATGACCATTAATTTCAGTGGGTGCTCTGAATAAAAGTTAGTTGAATAGGACCAGCCCACCCATAGGATCAGACTATTGGCTTGCAATTATGTCCCCAGCTGGGAAGGAATGTTTATTGTTGTATACAGTATACATATACAGTTGCACTTTTATGTACTATTGTTGCCCTGAAATAGAAGCACTTTTCAGATTGGAATGGACTATAGGTCCCATAGTGGTAGAACACATGATTTACATGAATGTCTCTAGTTCCTGACATGGTTACTTAAAGTAGTGGTAGCTAACATTCTTTGGCCCAAATAATGCATGAAGAATGGAGGATATCTTTTCGTAGGGCCGCATGGGCAACACACGTGTGTGTACACATATACACACTGCACTGCACCCTGCACACACACATACAGGCAGGCACAGAGCAGAAAGTCACATGCAGGTGTTCTCTGTTTCATGCACGTGCAACATGCAGGCAGACTCCATCCACCTTGCCTCATCCCCCTGCAGGTTGATCTGATGAGTAGGAGAAGGTAGAGATCTTCCCACTCACCAGATACCTTGCTCTCTCATCTCACTATATCAGTTATCTATCCCAGTCCTAGTTCTGGAATGGCATTCTGCAATGGGGATTCAGTGATGGGAAGAGAACACAAAATCTTAAAAGGTAAGGGCTTGGGAAAGTTGCCTGTCTGAGATCTTGGAAAGCTAATGCCAGTCATATATACAGCAGTGGGTGAGCTGGATCAGTGGCCTATTTGTTAATTCAAACCGGCTTTTCCAGGGTTCTTGGTCACTAGAAAATGTGATATATATATATGAATTGTAGGATCTACACACACATTGTATTGAGCGTGTGGCGGTTGGGAGTGATAGCATCATGTGTGATCCTCCTCTCCTCTCCTCTCCCCACCCCCACATATGAAAAGTGCTAGAATGAAATTTGGATCTGAGAACCTAAATTCTACTTCTGCTATGAACTTTTGTGAAAAACTAGATCCCAGAGTCTACTCAGCCTCATCAGTATAGCTTGCAGTGTGGAATAACTGCAGTGCCTATGACCTACTATATTTTCTTGAACGTTCATATGCTTTTAAAATACCATTTGCTTCATAAATGTCATGTTCAAGTTAGGATTGGTTTCACACCTTCAGACACTTCACTTGATCTCCTGTCTCTTGATGACTCAGCTATATGTGTGAATTGTCTGTACTGAAAATACGTTGTTACTGAGTTTCTGATGTAATACAAAATAAAAAAAAATCAACCAACAACAATCAATTTATTTATTTATTGCATTAGCCATATGGCCATAGCACATAGTGAGAGACCAGGCAGTGACCTGTCACGATTATACATAGAATACTACAGATACAGTTAAAACATCAAGTGTAAAATCATACTGAGTAATACAGATAAAATAAACAGCAATAACAGGGCATGTCGACCGTGTCTATGTCAGGACGTTACATAGGACTAGGGCTGAGGTCAGTTGGCCAAAAAGGCGGCCCTGAGTTTCAGGGCCTGTAATATGTGGATGGCCACTCCACGTGAAATCAGGGGGTTGGCATCCGCCAGTAAGTATTTCATGTGGTCATCGTCCCGGGCGATGATCAGCAGGATTAAAAGGAAAAGCCTGGGTCTTGCTGAGACATATACTGGGCAGTAGAAGAAAAAATGAATAAAGTCCTCTATCTTTCCCTTGTTGGATGGACAGAGTCGAAGATCCAGAGGAGTATTGGAAAATAAACCCTGTAAGAATGCTGTGGGGATGGCATGAAATCGAGCTAGTGTGAAGGCCCTTCTTAGTGTAGGATTTATCAGGTCACTCAAATAGTGGGCCAGAGATCTAACTACCTTCATGCGAGGGAACCATGTGGAGAGTCTGGCCGCGTTAGATAGTTCTAGATCGAGGGCTGCGTCCCCAGCAAGATTCCAGTTGCAAATTTTGTCTTTGTCCCATGAGGATAGGGCGACGAAGTCTGGAAGGGAGTAGTGATCGCAGATGGTCTCCATTCCCTTTGACCAGGTGCTACTGCCGGTAAAGGCTAAGAAGGCTTGTTTGGCTAATAGAGAATTTGGAGTTTCAGCAAGTGATTTGTAGTAGTTAATTATCCTGATAATGGGCTCTTGCTACGATGGATGGTAGATCCAGTTCCATTCTCAGTTGGGCCACCATTGTCCCATTGGGGAGGCCCAAGATCTTTCTTGCCAGGAGGTTTTGCAGAGACTCCAGTCGTTGGAGGATATTCAGGTTCCACCCCCATATTTCCACCCCATCTAGCAACATTGGGGGTATTTTACTGAGGTAGATCTTTCTGATTGGCACCACCAGCTGCCCACCTTTTGCGAAGAAGAATTTCACCAAAGCACCTGTGGTTCGGCAAGTGGCCAGAATGGTCATGTTTAAATGGGCTGTCCAAGATGATCTGTAGTGGAAAGTAATGCCCAAGTATTCAAAGACCAAGCATTGGTCAATGGTGTGGCCCGCGAGAATCCATGATGGATTTGGTTTTATCGTGCCGAAGGGGATAATTTTGGTTTTAGAAAAATTAATTTTTAGGAAGTTTTCTTCACTAAATTGCATGAGCCCTCTCATTCTGTTGCTGAGTCCCAACTTTGTTAGCGAGAGGATTGCCATGTTGGCGTATAGTAAGATGGGTATTTTTGCTTGTTGCAAAGAGGTTGGTTAAAGGCTTTGATAGCTGTTATTATATCATTCATGTAAAAATTAAAGAGAAAAGGAGCCAAAAGGCAGCCTTGTTTAATGCCTCTGGCTAGAGGAAAGGGACGGGAGAGAGCGCCAAGGGGTCCAAATTTCACTCTGGCAGTTATATCCGAGTGAATTTCCATTAGCAGCCATAAGAGCCTTTCTATTAATAGAATCAAAGGCAGAGGATAGATTGACAAAGGCAACATATAGCTTCGAATTGAACTTGGTTTGGTATTTGCCAATCAGAGATTGGAGGACTAGGCAGTGGCCTGAAATATTGTGGCCTTTCCGAAAGCCTGCTTGTTCAGGATGGAATAGGCCAGTTGGTCAACTTCTCAAGGAGAAATCTGGTGTAGATCTTGTTAGTTATATCTAGTAGGCTGATAGGCCTGTAGTTGGTAGGGTCTTGGGGATCTCCTTTTTTGTAAATTGGAATGATTATGCTCTGTTTCCAGTCAACCAACAACAATATTCCTGCAAAACTACATGACACAGGGGTAGCTTACATACGATCCTTTATGATGCTAACTTAATCGTAAATGAGACCGAGTTGAATGGGACATGTTCCTAACAAATGAGAACAGAATTGTGCTGTCATCATCACTTGTAAAAATGTGTAATGCTTATCCAAGCATGTCATTTTTACAATATGCAGATGCGATGGTAGCAAAAATAATGTGTTTTCAAGTATAAATCTTTACTAGGAAATAAGCACTCTGTCGTCTTTTATTGTTGACTATCTTGTTTTTGTGTTTCTTTTTCATTTTAGGCAACTCCATGGTTCATTACCCTGATTCTTCTAGAGTTTATTGTTAAGTGGGCTCAGAAGGGATCATCAGCTCGGGTCAATGACAGCATAGCGTGTCTCTCTGCAGGGGTCCTGTCTCGACTTCCAGAGTGAGTCCTCTCATTTGCGTGGTTTGGCTGATTCATGTTTAGGGGAAAATAATCCCCTATGGCAAATACTAGCTTTCACTAACACAAAAAAGCTAGTAGGTTGGGTTGGATGTGAAAGTGAAGTGTGAAATTGAAGGCATTTAGCTTCTCCTGCTGCCACTGCACTGCAGGGAAACAATCAGTGTTGCCTCCAAAGCTAGGCTTTTGGTTTTTTCTTCTCCACTCGTTGTAAGATAAGAACACACCTTGGCTACTACTCATGTTTTGTTTGGACAGAAACAAACAACGAGCCTGGGTTTGGATGTAGCCTAATGTTAAGCCAGACCATGGTTTGCTTCTTTGCAGCGCAGCTGCACGAGGAGCGTGGAAGGAGCCCAACACCTACTGCTTAAGCAGTGAGCACATTAAACCAAAGTTTATTTTATTATGGGTTAATGTAACATACAAACTAGGCCATTGAGGCATGCAGCTGTTAATACAATATGTAGTTTTGCAGGAACTGGTTTTCCACATCTGCATCTGAAAGTATTTGTAAATGACTAAATAGACTAGACTAAATCAGGGGTTGATAACCTTTTTTGGACCATTGGGCACATTTTGAATTTTGAGAAAGTGCTGTGAGTGCCAGTCCCAACATGGCTATCGTGGCGGACATGGCATAACACAAAATGGCTGTCATGGGGGATCCATCATTGTTGCTGGAAGCTCCTGTGGTTGCAAGGGAGAGAACTGCTTTTTATCATCTTTGGCTACAATGAACCATGCATTGGTATCCTTGAGAATATATTACTGTAATAGTCTATGTGGGGCTTCCCTTAATATTTGAAGCTGCAGTTAGTGCAGAATGCAGCTGCTGGGTTGCTGAATGATGTGTCTGGCCATGGCCATGTAACACCATTGTTAACAGAACTGCACCAGTGTCCAGATTTGCAACTGACCTAGTTTAAGGATTTAGATATTAACTTAAAAGACCCTAAATAACTAGGGCCTGGGTTATCTGAGCAAACACCTTCTCCAACACATATCTGTCTAGTCACTAAGTTCATCCACAGAGGCCTCCTGTTGGGGCACAGCCTGCAGACATCCATCTGGCATTAGTGACGAAGAGGGATTTCTCTGTGGCGGTATTGACTTCTGGAATGGTCTTGCTCTATAAATAAAGCATGCTCCAACAATAATGCAGTTCTGGCACACGCTGAAGGCTTTCTGAAGGAATCCATTCCACTGTCGAATAGGTCTTATTGTCAGAAAGTCCTGATAGTTAGTCAGAATCTCCTTTCTTGTAACTTGAATCTATTGGTTTGGTTCCTACCTCCGGAGCAGGAGGAAACAAACTTGTTGCCCCTTCCATGTGTGACAACCCTTTAGACATTTGAAGATGACTATCATTTCTCTTCTCAGTCTCCTCTTTTCTAGGTTAACATACCCAGCTCCCTCAACCATTCCTTATAAGACTTGATTTCCAGACCCTTGATCATCTTGGTTGCCTTCCTCTGCGCACGTTCCACATGCTGCTTCCCTTGCATGCTTTGTTCAAATTGGGTACTACTACTTTAGTTCATAGTTGACCTTACATCTGAACTAGCAAATTGATTGGTGCTTGCTAAGCACAAGTCATAGTTTGATACAGGGAGTCTATGGCCCTGCAGTTGTTCTTGGACTCCAGCTTCCTTCAGCCCCAGCCAGCATGGTCAGTGGTTAGGGACAACGGGAGTTGTAGTCCAGCAACATCTGGAGGACCAGAAGTTCCCCATCCCTGTATTAAACAATTTACCAAACATTATCCATTGTTCTAGATGAGTTATGAATAGCAAAGCTAACAGGATTAAAAATTAAAACATTCCTTTGTCATTTCTTATCCTAAAAAGCAAGCAAACAAAAAATAGTAAGTTCCTTCCATTAGAGCTTCAGGCAGCCTTCCCCCCCCCCCCAGCAAATACATAGTAAGGAAGTTTGACAGAAACTGTTAAAATAATATTTCAGCAGAGCTCACTGTATCTGGGGAAATAGTAGTGTAAATCATTAACAGCTGAGGGTTAGATTAACGCACTATTGATGATATCCTCTCCTAGGGACTAATTTTCATCTTCTCGGCTAACCGGAGAAAGTTTCCCACTTCCTTGGAAAGCATGTGATTAGTATTAAAATGGTGACTTGCAATACATCAAACCTGTAGTTGGAACAGATCTTCAGACATATAATCAGAATACCTTTTTAGTTGCTGTGAAGAAATTTGAAGCCATGGATTTAAAATTTAAGTATGTAATGCAAGTTTTAAATTCTCTTAAAAGGGGGAAGAATATTGCGGCTGCAATCCTAAAAAACTTAGTAAGTAAGGTCTATTGGACACAGTGGGAATTGCTTCCAAGTAAGAATTGAACAAAAACAAGCATAGTAAATTGCTTAAGGATAATTTAAGAGACATTTAAAATTCATGTAAATGTAAAGCTTTAAAGTTTGTTAAAACCACTTTAGAAATGGAAACTTGGGATAGAAACATTAAAGCTCAGTTCTCAGGAATAAGTCTCACTGAACTCAATGGAGCTGTTCCCTTCTGTAAGTAGAGGGTTGCCAATCATATCGAATTCTTGCTTTTAGATAGTACTGAAAACCTTGACGCTAAAAAAATTTACAAATAAAATTTGCCTTAAGTCTTGAAAAGTTTTCAGTGAACCAAGCAAAACAATAATCATTTCTCCCAAAATAACTATATATATGCCAGATATGAATATCAACTACAGTTCATGCATTAGTTCTTATATTGGTTCATTTCCCCCCATGAAATTAAGAACTACAACTAAATGTTCACAATAACATTTTGGTAGATGTGAAGTATGTGTGTGTGTGTGTGTGTGTGTGTGTGTATAATATTCTTATATTCAGATCCTAAACTGAAGTCTCATTTATTTGAAAGGAATGAACTTCCATGGGAAAATGTAGGATTGCTGCCTGCAGTGTATTGTCAGAAAATACTTTTCAGTTGGTTTGCCAATATACTTTTGTATATAGGCTGTACACTTAATATTGTGTTTTTTTTTAGCCATGCCTGCAATGAAGACTTCCATTTCTAAAACCAGAAAAAGATATAGTTAATGCTGTCAACTTAATATAACTCTCCACACTGAATTGACTACAGAAAGAGGGGAGATTCCTATTGGAATTTTTTATTATGTGTGATTCTACATCTTCCTTTGTTGATAACCTTTAAAATTATGCAGCTGTTTCATATTCATTTTTTTAAATAGCTGAAATTTATTTAACCTATAAGGGCTGCAATTCTTTATACGCTTACCATGGAGTATATCCCATTGAAAACAATGGTACATACTTTTGTGTTGGTTGGAGTTTTATTTTTTATTTTTAAGGGAAACAGCAGAGATTTAAAATAACAATAAGCAAGCGTTTACTAGGCTCTGCTAATAGTATTCAAAACTCTGCCATTTTTGTGAATTGCTCTTAGCCTAAGGTTACTTTATAGCCCGTTTTGCATATTGAGGGTAGAAGTGGATCATATTTGCCTTCCTGAGCGAAGTCAGGGAATAGAACTCCCACTCCTTCCTTCCCCTTTCCGCCACCTTGCGGAAAGTTTGGCTTTGTATTGGAGTGTGAAAAGGGAGAAAAAGCCTTGACTCTAGCATGTCAAGCATATTTCAACTCGATTTGTGTCAACTCTAATAAGTTGGTTGACAGAGTAATAAATTGGTTGTCAGCTCGAGAGCTGGCAACTGTCCAAAAAATAAAAAGGGGATTTCAGATTGCAGGCAAGCTCTTTTGCTTTTTCAACCTGAGGTTTCCAAAGGCTGCTGCTTCTCCCTCCTTTTTCGTAGAGAAAACATTAGGAAATGTTTGTTATTTTACATTTTCTAGTCGTTTTCCCATTGAGAAATGTAAATTTCAATTTTAAAGTAAGTCTGTAGACTTAGTTATGGTGTGTGCTGGTGACTTCTAAGCAATCTCTGTGAAATAAGAGTGGTGTGGCCAGCTTGTACCTTTGTAAACCACACTGAGGTTTGTTTGTTTGTTTGTTTTTTACAATCAAGTGGTGTACACATTTTATTAAATAAATAATATATTTCCCTTGTGCTGATAAATGCTGCCTGTTGTTATTAGACAAGAACAGTGTGTTTGTGTGTGTGTGTGTGTGTGTGTGTGAGAGAGAGAGAGAGAGAGAGAAAGTGTAAGAGTGAGATTTTGCTCCATAATCAGAATCAGCAGAACATGCATAGCTGCTCATGGTAAGCATAAGGTGGTAAAAAGTGTCTGTCTTTCTAATTTTGTGTTATGCCATGCTCTCCATGGCAGCCATTTTGTGCCCCACAGCATACAAAAGATTCACAATGTGCACACTTAATCCAAAAAGGTTGGCAGCCCTTGTTATAAGTGGATTTCCTATCTCATATTTTATTTGTGTCATAGCTTCTGGATTTTAGTCTTTGAAGATCCAGCTTTTCCTAGTAGCCCCCTTTCCTTTATTCCACAAAACTAGATAGCAATTTATGGATTTTTCACACATTATTTATCTAACCTTTTGCAGAATCGCATATAAGGGCTACATTACTTCAAAATAGGTAGAAATTAAAGCCAAGTTGGAATCTTAGTGAATTTTCCTACTATTTTGCAATGAAAATTTGTCAGAGGTTCTGATTCTACTCACATTTCTTGGAGCAAGTGCCATTTACATAAAAAAGTTTACTTCCAAATAAATAATCAGTTTAATTATCTTCCATTTTTTTTCCTTGAAACCCTTATTGAAGGGGGGAGTGGAAAGTTTTGTTTGTTTGTTTGTTTTTGAAAAAAAGTGTAAGCATTAAATAACTGCTAGGTTGTTGACTTTCATAAAATATTATCCAAAAAGACATACCGGTAAGTAGCTGTAGATGCTTTTTGTGATATAATGAATTATTCTTATAATTCTAGCTATTATGTTTCATTTTTTGTAATCCATTGATAAATGAAAAATATGCACAATTTATTTGCGTGACTTTTCAAAACAAAACAAAACCATTTCTTTGCAGTTAGTCTGAATTTTACACTCTGGCTGCAACCCATGGAAAAAAAGGACTCAAGGGCAAAATGAAAGTTCATAAAAATGGAGGAAATGTATCTGTTCATATTTCTGGATATGCTGCAAAAGCATTACATTTCTTTTATTAACAAGGCCAAAGTGAGAAAACAGTATCCAGTGGCCACAATCCAACACAGAGTCAGGCACTCTTAAGCCCTTTTGATTCAGTGGGGCTTAAGTCCATGTAACTATTCACTGGATAGTGGCCAATAAATGATAACATTGTGTTGCTGGATCTCCCCCCCCCTTTTTTTTCATTTCCTGGGCAGTGAAATGATGTTGAGAATACTTTTTTTTTTTGTTCCCTTTAGACTAGCATTGGTTCTCTTCTCGCCAGTTGTCTGTATGATTAAGAATTTAAGCTAAGACTTGTGAATGCCTCATGCTATAAATTGTAAAAATATGGTTGGTCATATAAAATCATCTTTAACAATATCTGAAGAACAGGACTCTTATGAAAATTAAACATTTTCCAGGTGTTTTGCCTTAGAAAATGGCAGGTTCACCTACCATTGAAAGTTGCATGGAAATTCTCGGTCCATCAACTGCCAAAGTGAGGTTAAACAGATATCTTGCGTGGAAAATCAGGGCAGCTGTTGGAGGGCTATGAGTGAGGCACAGGTGGACTATGACAGCCAGAGGTGAAAGAGGGTCCTCTCATTCTCTTTCTGAATTCTTTTTGGCTTTTTGAATTGTAACCAGGAAACACTGCCAATTCATTTCCCAAATAATAGTTTAGTGTTAACACACTTTGATCATAGTGATTCTTTGTAGCTAGAGGAATCAGGTGGGCAGAGCATTACAGGTAATTTTGGGTCAGTTTAAGATCCCAGCACCACAATAGCAGCAATCTTAATACTGCTGACTGCATTTATTTGTCTTGTTTGTCATTTTTTGACTCTTTAATGTTCCCTCTGCTCATTGGGCCACTGCTTCTGTAGATTCAGTTTGGTAGGGCCCTGTTGATTCGATTTTGAATAATTTATCTTCACCTTTTTTTTGCATTCCTTATGAATTTGTGTTTATTGCTTCAGCAAGTGTTCTTTCACCGCTTTTCTACAATATTTATTTATTTACTGAATTTATATTTACCTATATTTACCTTGTTTTTGGCTCCTGAAGGAGCCCAGGGTGGAAAACAAATCCACAAGCTAAAAACAAAAACATTCTATTTCAGTTAAAACATTCTTAAAAAACAATTACAGTTTAAAAAGTACTCCATCAAGTGATCTCAGGGAGGAGCAGTATTCTTCAGCCACCCAATACTGGAATGTTTTCAAATTCCTCCTGAGTATTAGTAATGATGGAGACCTACAACTCTCTAGGGAGGGCATTCCACAAATGGGGAACCGTCACTGAAAAATTGATGCAACTGAGTAGTGCACGTGGCAGCACTGCCAAAAAGGACTCACTTGTTGATTGTGGGGTTTGAAATGGTTGAGAGGAATCTTTTAGTTTCTTTGGTCCCAAGCCATTTAGAGCTTTATACGTCTCATTTGTCAATGCCTCCACATCCTTGTCCAACACAGCCTTTTCTGATTCTGATGGAATGGAAAGATAGAGCTGCTTATCATAGGCATACTGATAACACCACCCTCCAAGTCCCCATACGACACTGTCCAGTAGTTTCCTATGGTGTTAAATAGCACATGAGACTGAATGGACCCTTGATGATTCTGAAAGGCATGGAGTCAAGCAACAATCTCCTAGTACTTGGGAGTAAACCATATTCAACTTCTTTTGAGTAACTTTCTGCTGAATAAAAGCTGAATAGAATTGGGCTGCATGTTGAACTCAGAAATTTTCTTCTGAACTATGCCTTCCAAATTTCAGAGCTTTGTCTAGAAGCTTTGAGCTGGCAATATACATCTATGTGTGGGACAACTATAGACTTCTGGAACTGCCATGGGACTCACCGTGGACGTGGTATTTGACATTCCTTGGAGTAGATTTTGGTTACTACTGGTGCCACCGTATGGCTCATGGTAAGATTTGTTTTGCTTTTTTATTTCTTGTATATTTTTTATTTGTTTTCTCAAGGGATGCTGATGAAAGCACGCTCAGCTGATGCTGCCAGGAATGTATAAATCTTCTCTTTAACAAGTTGCTCCACCACGAATGCCATTTTGGCCATGAGGACTGTCATCCTGTCACCCAGGACCAGACTACTTATAGGCAGAGTAAGGTGATTTTTTTCAGGCAATAGACACTGGGGGTGAAGTAGTGACAACAGTCTACCCCTGCTATACCCCCTCAGCATGTTTGCAGGCTGTTTTCACTCTCCTGAGCTGTTAGTGGTGCTGCTTATCTTCCTGTACTCCCTAGTCATGTTCCAGTGCATCACAGACAGTACCATTGGAACAGGAAAGCTGAGAGCCAGGCAGCTCAGGCTACAAATGCCAGATGGCATATGTGTGCATTGTTCTGCTCCTATTATGCATGTGCTTCCTGCTGCTGTTGCATTTGTTTGAGGAATGGTGAATTGAAGTGAGATGTTCGAGGACAGAGCTTTGTGTCCCTCAGCTGCAGTAGAGGATGTTCTCCTTTCCATAGTGTTAGAAGTATGATTCACATACCAGTCCATTTCATGTTTCCATTTCAGTTTATGGAATGGAAGGGGCATTATTATTATTTTCCTTTCTAGGCAGCAAAATGTTTTGGGCTAGACATGACTGGATGTAGGCAAGTAGACAGAAACCTCAGAGGCAAGACACAGGCAGGCTGGAAGCTGCAAATGGTAAGGTTTGTCTATGTGAGTGAACCATTGCGAAGATAAAGACTTCACTTGTTTGGAAAATAACTACATTTTGTGAAATTCCCCTAAATTGTTGAATTATCTTTATTTACTTGAGTAAAATGCACCAGTGAAAAGTTTCAAAAATGTATTGGCATTTCCCTAAGAGTGAAGTCAGATGTAATATTCTGAGAGCAGTGTGGCCCATTTGGGAGTGTCCTCCTCCCTGTGTTCAATTTGAAGGTTTATTTCTTTTCTTGAGTTAGGTAGCTGGGGTACCCAGCATGCTTCTGATGGCCTGGTACCCATACTGTTGCGAAGAAATCTCTTCCCCTTACATCCACCAGTCTTTGGAACAATTTTGCAGTTAAATATTTTCCTCCTTTTAATTAGCAAGGCAAAGATGAACGAACACACACACACACACACAATTAATTTAAAAATGAAAAAGATTGGCAGCCTTCCTGAAGCGTGAAAGGTAGGGGCTAAAACTGAATGGCCGTATAAACATTTAATTTGCTGTTATATATGTTTGTATTTTAAATAATATCAGTCACCTTTAAAGTCCAAAATGGCCTGGAGTGAGGTGGAACATATGAACTTGCATGTAGTTAAAGATTTGCTCTCTGGCTCATCCATTCACACAGATCTGATTGGTAGTTATCAGAAATGGGGTCTTCTCCTTGGTGACATCACAATTATGAAATTCTCATGAAGATCTGACAAACGCCCTGTCTTCCCCTTCTTATATGGGTGCTTTGAAACTTTATTTTTTGAAATAAAAATCAGGCATATTTGCTTTTTTTTAACCTTGCTTTTTAATACCTCTGTGGATTTCTACTGTGTTATTTGATTTCCAGAATTGTTTAACATGCTTCTTTAAATGTAAGCTGTTCCAGAACATGGGTTTGAAAAGGAGGGTATAAATTATTTAATAATTTTAGGCCAACATGCCTAAAATTAGTAGGGGAACCTTTTGGGGTTAGCGTGAACTTTTGTATTTCCTTCAAATGATAGGAAATAGAGATTTCTATTCAAAGGGGAAACATTACGAAATCCTCAGATGTGTGGAAAACATTGCTGCGGATTTAAAAACTATAAGGACAGGTAGGAAATTATGATGGGCTGTTGAACTGAGGGGAAGGGTGGGGTGGCTCCTGCCGCTGATGAGAATGCTTGTGATGGAAAAAGGAATGGGGTCAGAATCGGGCTAGAACAATGCTGGGAGGGTTTTTGAATTAAGAAGCAGAGGAAGGAGGCAATCGGACATACAGCAATCCTATGGGGAGGAACTCCAGACTTCATTTAGAGAGAGGGGTGGGTGGGAGATGAGGAAGTGCATGGGAGATGAGACAATGCTAAGGGGAGGGAATATTCATCATAAGGGGTAGCCAAATTCTTTGTGTGGGTGTGAGAGAGATGGGGAATATTTTTCATCAACAACAACATTAACTGTATTGGCAGCACTAAGATGTCCATGATTTCCATTATGAAAAGCTATTATAATACATCTCATACTGAGCACATAATCCTATCCCGCAATTTGCATTGACAGAGAGGAAAAGAAAATCTGTTCAGTTCTGCTTGGGGGGACGGGACAATTGCCCTTGAAGAGAACACTGTTGAACTCCTATTTTAAATTATAATTAGACCATTTCATTGCAGGCAATACGATTTTTAAGGTTCAAACTACATGTGACACTCGGTTGCATGATTCTTTCCCCAGATGATTTGTTTCTTTAATGCAAAGCAGCCTTGGAGGAGGCTGTGATCAAGAGCGGGGAGAACAGTAGGGGGGTTGTTTTAACTCCTATCCTTCCTGCCATTAGTCTGCTGAAAATCCTCCCCCCCCCAGCTGCTTTCCCACCTGTGGGGAGAAAAGAGATTAGGTCCTGTCAGGGAATGAAGCACACAACTATGCAGTGACAGGATGTGTGCATGGTTCATTCTGAAACAGCCTGCTCACTACTACACTGGATGGGTGCCAATTCAACAAGGTACAATAATCTCGTGCCATAATAGCCACACAGAATTGTCAAGGGAACATCTTTACACTGTGGCTGAGGAAACTATCCAGTTCTGTTCTCCAGAAGTGTTCTATTTTGGGCAGTTGTATAGGTAGAGGACCACTGTCTTGCTAGTGATTAAACTAGCAAGTGAAGTGGAAAAACAGCAGTGAAAAGGAGGTTACTAGTCAGTTTGGGGCATCCAACACCATGTGGGATTGGCAAGATACGGTAATGGCTGCTTGTGTTTTGCAAACTATCAAAGGACTCAGGAGAGCAATGCTTCCCTGACTCTTCAATGACAAGCCATTCCATGTGAGGCTGTTGAAGAGCAGCAATGTAAACTAAAATGAATGTTACACTAAACATATATTATTAGTAACTTTTTTTGTAATTTGCTTTCAGCTTAAAAAAACAAACAAACCAGAAAAGAGACTTCAAAAATGTATTAGAAAGTGCCTTTGAACATGTGAGCCATTGTGAAAAAGCTCAATAGATGGCTTTTCAAATTTTTGCAGACCCAACGATTTTAACTTTCCTAATTCTGAGGCTTTTAAAAAAGGTGGGAAAGCTTTCTGTAGAGGGTGACAGTATAAGGTTTCTCATCTACTGTAGTTACATTGTTAGTCTTATGTATATTTTGCTTGGTTGATTACAAATACAGTATGTGATGTCTTTCCCCAGTGGCCAAACATTTTTTTTTTAATTTTAAAGGTGCCAAAATGCTTTTTAGTTCAAGAATGGCAGTGCTTTCTCCAGGATACTGGAGTGTTTGCTAGGTGATGCAAAAACAAAAATGGATAAAACAGATTTATTCCTCTGCACTTTTCACTTGCACATGAGAAGCTCCATGTTGGGCAAAAGATTCTTGCATTGCAGAGCGTTGGACTAGATGACCCTCGTGGTCCTTCCCAACTCTACAGTTCTGTAATTCTGTGATTTTTTAATCAAACTGTCTGGAGAGAATCACTCAAACCGTGAGGGCAAACATAGCTGCTGTTTCAAGTGCTGGCAAAGTTGGCCTCCCCCTTGGTATTTTTGGTTCTGCTTTGTTTTTAAATAAAAGAAATTCTTGGCCATTTAATCTCCCCCCACCAGAACATTTGAAAAAATTCACTCTGCTAAAGTTGCGCTTTACAGGGGAATGGTGGACCCCAGAAAGAAGTGTGTGTTTGAGGGAGGAGATAATTTTAGCCTGACATAAAATAATGCAACATTTATTTTAAAAAGTGGTATTAGTATCAGAATTGTCTGTGCTGAACTTTAAAACTTAGCTACATAATAAAATCAAATGTGTCGGTTGTATGGCCCTTGTAGTTTAGATGCATCAAGTTAAACCACAATAAGAAGACTTCAGACTACTTATATTTATACTTACTGGCATCCCAGGGAAAAAGGTAAAGTTCAGTTTATAGAACCTGGGCAAATAAGGATGTAACTTTTTCTTTTCTCCCTTGGGCTGAATCTCAGCTGAAATAACTGACAATTTCTGGACTTGCAGGAGGAAATGATGAGCTAAGATAAATATCCAGATGTTTGCTGGCCAGATGGATAATGTTACATTTTGGAAGACAATGGTATACCTGTGTCTCCTGACAGGAAGTTGTAAACACACACTACCTTTTTATCTCTTTAGTCCTGATGAAAGTTTGTCTCACTTTTTTAAAAAAATATAAAAGTGTGCAAATTTTTATAACTGAACCTACACCGGTTCCAAATAAGAAATCCTTGCAGCATGGAGGCACAGTCTTGAAATGGTGGCTGCATCTGTCGAAGTTAATTTAACACTCTCTGTGCATTGTTTTCAGTTCACGGGAGACTTGGCTTCCAGAAGTGCCTTTCCAGCATTAGGAGATAGGTGTGCCATCTTTCCCCATGCTTCCTAGGATCTAGTCTCATGCTTCAGGTTATTTATGTCAAAAACTGCAAACCTTGACTTTTCACCTGTCCACACCAATTCAGCCCCACCCTTTAGTCGTTTGGTTACATTTCAATCAAATTATTGAAAGTAATATTAAAAAGTAATGGTTTTTATCCAAAGTTAGTCATACTCATAATAGACCCATTGAAATGAATGAGCATGACTAATTTACGTCCATTAATTTCAGAAGGTCTACTCTAAGTAATAGTGGAATACCACCCTATGTAAATTATTCAGCAGTGTAAACTCATATTAAGTATAGCTTCTCAGCTCCCAGAAAGCCACATATGCTGGTTTTTCATGTAGTCTGGATGCATCCAGAAGGTGGAAAATAGTGTTGAGGTGAAATGGAGGGTGCTTTAAAAAACAAAACAAAAACAAACACTTTAGACTCTTAAAAAGCACCCTCTTTTGGTTAATTTCATGAGGTGGCTATGAATAGGATGAAGGTGTTTGTCTGTGCAGATTAAGGGCTCTGTTTTCTGCCCTCAGTCTGTATTGATTTTCTGACATCAGGTATAGCCAGGTCTGGGGAGAGCCTTAGCTCAGTTTTAGAGCCATCTGCTCTGCCTGCAGAAGGCAGGGCCGTCTTTAGCATATACTCCGCTGGGGTGCAAAGATCTGCCCAGTGAGCCCAAATTAACTTTTATTGAGCTTTTTGAGGGAGGGGGGAAGCTGTTGACCTTTTTATAGGGGGGGGGCAAACTCAAAGTTGTTGAGCTTTTTTAGGGAGAGGAAATACGGAGTAACAGGAGGGGACGGGGACATTTGCTCCATTGTTTTTCACTGCCACTGAACGAGAGGTATACAGTACATTTGGCACCCCCCAGAATTTGCCGCCCAGGTGCCTCACACACCTTGCACCCCTGGGTAAAGAGGGCCCTGGCAATCCTTGGTATCATCAGGTAGGTCTGGGAGAGACCCCTGTTTGAAATCTCACTGTCCGTCAGAACTCAGCTAGATGGACCAGTGGTCCAATTCAGTACAAGGCATCTGCCTGTGTTGCTATGGTTACGTGATTTAGCGATGTCATGCTGCGTATGATAACCCTGATTGACTGGAATTGCATAGTCAGCAAGGAGGAGGGGATTTTAAAAACTGGTGCCAAAACAGCAGCTGATTGAGGTTGTAAATGACAAGGAGCAAAAGATAGATGGAATGGTGCTATTTAAAAATGAATTATGTTTATAAACCACTTAGAGGTTTTTTTTTACAGTTTAGCAGTATCCAATTTCTGTTAAATAAATATAAATAAATAAATAGAGGGGGGAAACTTGGTACAGCACTGAAGAAGCTTAAAAATCCTAGGGGTTGAATTTTCATGTCCCCCTCTAAATTGTTTTATGGACAGGTCTGTAGAAAGCTTTTTGTTGAAATAGGGAGTTTCCAGCTCTTTAAAATGTGGAGCTATTTAGCTATTTTAATGGTTAAAGGCATGAGCACTTGCAGTTGTGCACAGTGGCCTGTTTGCTCCCTTTGTCCTGTCACTTTGTATTCAACCATCTCTCCCATGGGATTGAAAGGATATATCATCCTAAATAAAATTAAAAGGTGTCTCAATTTGCTATTCTGGGTCCACGTAGAAAAGTGTTGTTCATCTGTTGCTAGCGAATGAGCATTGTGTCTCCAAACTATGCTTTGAGCTAATTACATTTTAGGCCAGATGCTGATGCAAATATGATGCTGCACCATTGAAAGAAAAGAGGAGGGGAAGGAAGAGAGAAGGTGCAGTGGAACCTAAACAGTGCTTCTGATTCCCTTATCAGAATAAGATTGGGCAACATTATGCCTGCACTAGTCCTGGGTCACTGATTCCTACTAGTTTCACATCCTGCATTTTCTTCTTTTTATCCCATTCTTCTTTTTATCTAATCCCAGGAGGATTGCAACATGTAGCCTAGGAAATCTTGACTCTTGAATTGTTATCTGCTAAGCAATAAAACAAGCACTATTTTGTGTCTGGTTTCCCACCACCTGTATTCTTTGAAGAGAAGCTAAGTATCATAAAATAAGCAGAATATGTATTACAGTTGTATATACAGTGCATCGGATTTTGAGATTCCTTGCAGATTCCCTGATACTTCTGTTAAACATGTGCTTGGCAAAAGTTGGGGTGGGGTGGGGGCTACATTGAGTCTCCCCACCCCCACACAGCTACATTCTACAGACAGTATCTGTAGATCAAAACATATTTTAGAAATAATAAATCATAAATAAAATTGGTCAGGAGAAGGTTATTATTCATATTACTTTTGTTTATCCCACATTTAGATAATACAGTATCTTGACTGATACCATCTTACTTGATAGTATATTCCTCCCATCTAACAGAATACATTTCCATATAAATATGGAATCACAGGATCATTTGTTTGCATGAATGTATGCACTATTCATTTGCCCTTTCCCAAGACTAGCATGTACCAATGTTGTTGTTTTTTTTAACCTGCACTTTCATTACAGCTGATAACTGTGTTTTTAAATCCCTTATGAATTGGCAGAGACAATGTTTCCCATTAAGTAAAGCATTTAGATTAGTGATTAACTGTAATTATGGGAATACACTTAACTTCCTTTGACTTCCTTAGGATTGCATAAAGTACAAAAGTTGATCTTTCTAGCAACTGATTACAGTATGAAACATAGATGGTGTAATTCACAGAATCATATCAACGCACTATAATAAAGGTCTCCCTTTATAGAGAGCCCCTCAAGATCTACATATGATTCTATCCTAAACAGCCATGTTATTAGAGCTTATTATTAAAAGGGATGCATATAAGGCATATGACACAGTATCGATTTTAAGGCTTTAGTGCACAATAGCACCAGGAATCTAAAATTAAAACTGTTATTAGAAGCAGTTGAAAGGATGCACTGAACTGAAGCTGTGCCTTGCAATCTTGGCTATTGTTATATTATTGCAGAGTCCCACAGGCAAGCCTAACATGAACAGTACAGAGACTTCACATCCTGGCTCTTTTGATTCTTTTGTCCGCCCTCCAACCTGCACGGCCAGGAACCTTCAGTTGAGAAAGATTTATGAAGCCCTCACTAACAGGGTCAACCCTGTTATATCATCAGAGGGATCCTTCTTAAAAATAATAACATCCATCCACAGCTCTGTAGGGTGGCCTTTCTTGGCATCAGCATTTTGTGTTTGTCTTAACAATCTGTGCACACAAAAGCTCACCCCCCACTCCCTTAACTCCAGTGAGAACGTCTATCAATTCTGTTAGGCACAGTAGCTCAGGTTCTTGTTATCTGTCAGCCCTGTGTCATCTGAGGTAACTGATACATTTGAGAGGTGCTGTAAACTTCAAAGGGATAGAATTGTGCATCCTGAGGAGACATGCTTACTTAGATTTGGAGGCTTCCACATCAGAAGATATAAACAGAAGGAACTGACTGCTTAAGAAAGGAATTTTTCTCTCACACTTACAAACCACTCCTGCAAATAAGCATGTTAATTAGCGTACATTGCAGATATTCCAAATTGCCAACCAAGCTTAAATATTCACAGATGTACTGTAAGCTAAGTATTTTTTAGATAGATAATATGTAAATGATGGATCATCTCACTCACATTGACCTTCCTTGCAGTACCAAGCTTAATCGTTCGGCTGAACTAATCAAAATGCATTGTTGTTCATAAGAATGACAAAATAAATGAGGATATTATGTTTTCGTATTGCTCCCTCATAGACAATGGCCTTTTATTTACTGTGGTTTCATAAACTGCTTCTTTGCAGTCAGCCTTTCAAACTAATTATGTCTCTTGTGTTGGGGGTTTAAACAAAAGAGAATATATTCCTGGGTACTTAGCCAGGGATTTTGGAGAGTTAATACTCCCACTCTTCTTTGTCAAGTGCCATGGGGATTTCTAACATCCGCACAGCAGACAGGAACTTGGTTTTATGCCTTAAAAAGTGGATGGATTTTTTTCCACCACATAATCTGTACTGCAATTACCAATAAAAAAGTAATATTTAAGTACTATAAACTGAACAATCTGCAAGCAGGTCTTTTTTTTTTAAAGTAAGACATGAACCCTGAAGTAAAAAATGGGGGGGAAAAGACACAGGGAATTTACATCAAGTTTCACAGTGAATATAGAAATCACCAAAATGGATAGATGGCCAGGTCCTAAGGCTATAAGGAAGGGCAGGGGAACTGTGTGTGTCTTTGAAGCCCACTCCCTTAAGCATTGTAGGCCATGTTGTGTTCTTTCTGCTGTGTGTTCTGTGGCTTCTGCAGGGTGTGCACCTGAATCAAAGCTCAATGGGTGTTCTGGGGCACATACCTTATTGGCAAGTAATATCATGCCAGTCACGTTGATCTGTGAACTGGGCCCCCATGAACTTTAGCCTTTAGCTTGCAAAAAGGACACTAGTCCTTTGTGATGGGTGTGAGTGTATTTTGTGGTAATTTCTGCCCTCCTTTCCTAATTCAGTTTGCCTCTATGCAAGTCTTTCGTATTACTTTTCACGTTCTCAACTGAGAAACCCAACTTCTGGAAATGCACCAAAGTTTTAACAATGCATCGGCAAGGATTCTGTAATCCGTTTGCTTTAACTTTTATTTTTGTCTCTTCACTCAAATCTGTGAATGTGAAGAACATTTGCATTTTATGTATGCAACTATAATGACAGTTTAATTTATTTAGCTTTTCCCTTTTCTTTTTAGTCCCGGTGTTGTTTTTTGGATGACGGGACCAAACAAGATGAAAAGTGATGTGGAATCGCATGTTGTGTATTTTTTTTTTGGGGGGGGGGTTTAAGTCTTGTGTCTCCCCCCCCCATTTATACAGGTGAGCTTGAGGAGCTATTTGCATTGGGAATCTGTTGTGGGGAAATAATTAAATTTCCCTTCCCTGCATACCACAGTCCTGATCATGCTCTTCCATTGCTGCCATTTAACAGCAGATATGTGAAAAACATATTTGACATGGTGCCAGGGCACTCCCACACAATATTTGGGGGCAGGGGGCTGCCCCCTACATTGAGGAGGTCACCAGGCACCCTCCTCACGCCCCAGTCTCCACCTGGCAGCCCAGGTCAGGGCTGGGAAGAATGAGGGAGATACTTGCCTTCACTCGTCCCAGCCTCCTCCAAGCAGCCCAAGAGCTGCCAAACTGTATTTATGCTTGAGAATTTTAAAGCAGAGGTCTGCAGCAGTAAAAATTGAATATTGAGGCAAGAAAATAAATAATTAACATACTGAATAAACCCAATAAATATGAGCTACTGGGGTGTCTACATTAAGGCTGTTGCATAAGAGTTAGAGCATAGGTTGTGTTTACTATGGGGAAACTGCCGAAAACACTCTCTCTGGAGAGTTTACTATCAACTTCTAGCAGGGACCTTAAGATTCTCCCTATGGCACTCTGCAGTCTAGGGAGGTGAAATGGAGAACTTTCTCTGAGGAGGACCCCTTAGATTACATTCCTTTTGCATATGTGATAATTAAAACTGACTCTTAAAATGGTTCTTGCTATTTGCAGTTTTTATAAGTTGCTTGTATTAAATTTGCTGTCCAATTAATTTACTTGATAAAAATGTTTTAAAGCCAGTCAATTTAACCAATGAATCAACCAAACATGTCAGCCCTAATAAGAAGCCATATGTCCACAGGGTTTTTCTGCTGTTGCTCATCTTTTAAACAATTAAGCAACCAAGAAGAGCCCTTCGTGTTATTTATCCATCTTGCAACCAGACAGACCAGTTAAGCCAAGTTCTTAAAGCATAGCATCTTAGCATAAAGGAAACAATTGATACTTAAGTAAATAAAATTTTAAAAAACTGATCTCGTGAACCTGGCTTTAAAAATTGGCACAGGACACCAAGCAGCATTGCCATTAGTGTTGACAGTCTGTGATGTGACCAGAGTCCCAAAATTCAGTGGTTGTTTTGCTTGGCTCAGTTGAAGCATCACATTCCTCAGGCTTTTGCACCCCATTGACTGTACTGGTGACAAGATCTTTAAGTCACTCAGCAGACTGAAAGTCAACAGCTATTACACATATTGCTCACATGTGCTAAACTTTACAGTCTGTTTTGCCAAGCATTTCTTTTAAAATCCTTTTTTTCCAAGAGCATTTTTATTTTTAAAAAATAGATAGCAATAAGCAATTTCTTTTATTTCGTGTTTGCTTGTTTGTTTAAAAATTCGTTGTCAGCTAAATAGTTATATCCTGCGCTGTAAAAAAAATATTCCAAAGGTGTCTGCTGAGAGAACTCTACTGCTGGAGGACTCTACTGCTATATCATTCCAGTTTTAGTATATGTGCTGCTGGAGTGAGCATGGACTGCCTTCTTTGGAGTCAACGTCCCTCTCTCAACTCAAAATTCAGGAAGCATGTAACATTTACAATATTCATGTCAACAGCAAAAAAATATATAAGAACAATTAACTTGAATTATTTCTTAGCTTTGGAGTAATGTTAAAATTATACAATACTATTAATTTGATGAACATCTCAATTATTTACAAACCATTGTTTGTATGAAAGGAGAGCACCACGACTGCCACAAATAATAATCTTTGACAGTGCCAACTATATGTGACTTACATAATGCAGACTTACAATACTAAGTGATGGAATCATCTCCTTTATCTCATAGCATACTTCAAATCACCTAGGTGATGATTTGCACCTCTACGTAGAAACTTGTTTGAATGAATAGATTATTCTTACTAGACTGAGACACTAGACAACACAGCTGCTTTTATAAAACACATGTGTGTACTATATGTACATTGCTAATTGCATATTATTATCATTATTATTATTATTACTATTATTTGTTAAATTTGTATACCACCCTTCATCAGAAGATGAACCAGGGCAGTTCACAACAGAAAAATACAAAATGAGAATACAACGAAAACAAGAAGTAACCAATAACACCTCTTCAATGAACACTTTATAAAAGCCATATAATGAATACTTTATAAAAGCTATATAATGTTAATCAGCCAAATGCCTGGTTGAAGAGAAACATTCTCACCTGGCACCTAAATATGTGTAATGAATGCATCAGGCGAGCCTCCCTGGGGAGAGAATTCCACAAATGGGGAGCCACCACAGAAGAGGCCTTTCTCATGTTGCTACCCTCTGACTTCTTGTGGAGGAGGCACACAAAGAAGGGATGATGATTGCAAAGTCCAGGTTGGTTTATATGGGAACAGGCAGACCTTGAGGTATTCTGGTCCTGAGCCACTTAGGGGTTTATAGGTCAAAACCAGCACTTTGAATTGGGCCTGGAAACTAAGTGGCAGGCAGTGCAGTTGGGCAAGGATCGGTGCAATATGCTCAAACCACCTTGCCCTGGTGAGAAACCAGACGGCCTAATTCTGCACAAGTTGGAGCTTCCAAACTGTCTTCAGAGGCATCCCTACATGTAACACATTGCAGTAACCTAACCTAGAGGTTACCAGAGCATAGACAACAGTAGTTAGGCTATCCTTGCCCAGAGAGCAACACAGCTGAGCCACCGGCCGAAGCCAATGGAAGCATAGTTTTTGGCAAAAAGAGTCATATGATGACTTTTTCCCCTCATAGGTGAAAAAGGTATTTGTGGTAGAATAATTAATATTAAAACCTTTGACCATTAATCAAAGTGAAGGTAGTAGAACTTCCTATGGTAAATCTAGGACAATTGTTTATTTGCCTACCTCAATGTTCAATATTATTTGTATATTTTTCTCCAAAAGGCATGTGCTGGCAAAGTGCCAATTTACCAGCTTTTCTCTTGTGACAAGTAATTAAACATTATACTGGTTATTACTAGGTATATTTATCTTTCCTTCACTAGAATTGGACCATTTGTCTTCTGAAAGGGGCAGTGCCTGCACATTTTTCTAAGTGACATTTTTGAATTACCAGTCCAACATTTTCCACCCCACCCCTGGGTGTTTTTCCCCCCCAGAAGTAAGTTCTGTGACATTAGTGGCATTCCTTTTCAATAAAAGTGAGCGTCATATTGCAGACTGAATATGAACTCTGAGCAAGGAGGTTTCTGCTTCAAATCTTTCCTCAGCTGTGAATTTGCTGAATGCCCCTAGACAGTTTTGACATCATGTCAAACAATAGTTAAGGAAGATTAACTATGGTTTTGTGCGTAACTGAATGGACAAAACATAATTTAAAGTCATTGCTGCTGCTCCTTCAGGGACCACTGCACCTAAAATGCTGACCAGACAGAAAGTGATAACTAACTAGCAGCTTCCATGGTTTACCTCGGAAGTTCACACTGTGGTTTGGGTTGTAAGCTATGGTTAGTGCAAACTATGGCTTGGTGTGATACCTGAATTGAGCCACTGACTCTCACTGCCAGGAACTGTCAAGGTTCTGAGGAGTGGGTGGAAGAGGTAGCGGGGCTGGAGGCTGATGCAGGCACAGTGACAACTTCATCGTAGGAGACGTTGCAGGTTGATTGCACTCACACTGTCAGACAGGCATACTTAAGTTTGGGGTTTAGGCATGGCTACCTGTTGCTCCTATAGTCCAGCTCAGAGCACAAGCCTAAGGAGGGATGGCAGCTACCTAACCACTAGAAGCATGTGTGTGTGTGCTTAGTGCATCTCAGGAGCTGCTGTAAGTTCATGCTTTGTCAATAAATAATTAAACTGCCAGTCGTTTTACCTCCATGGGCTTGGTGTACCCAGTACACTGGCTCAGTCTTAATACATTTAAATTTAATAATAGAGATAATAATACTCGCCTACCTCACAGGGTTGTTGTGGAGATTATGAAGTAAGTGTGTGTGTGTGTGATTATCTCTTGGACATTCACAAACAATAAAAATATAGGATGATTAATTGTAACAGTATAGATTATACTTTTATATGTTTTAGTTGCTGACTTCCGGCGGCTGACGCCATTGCGGGTGGTCGTGGGCTGCTTCGGCTGCGAAGCACCCAGTCCATCCCGGGGGTTAGGAGCCCTGCAGCCGCATAGCGGGGCTCCGGTTGGGGTGCGGGAAGAGCGTCCCGCACCCTAGGCTCCCCGGCTGTGCCCGTTGTGGCTCCGAACCCTTCCCCCGCTCCCCCTGTAAAGGGGGAGTGGGGGTGAAGGGACGACGGAGCCGGGCTATAGGGGACATGCCCCAACCGGGATGTAAATGCGGCGACAAAGCCTGTGATGAGCGTCTAAGTTCTACCTGTCTTTAACGAGCTGATAAGAACCCAGAGGCTGTGAGTATTTGATTGACTCTTTGTATTCCTGGAACGATCTGGGGGAAAGAAGAAAGGCAGCCCGCCTCCCTCCCTTCGGGAGATGAAAGAAATTAACTCTTTAAGTGACTGCTGCTACAACAATCGATAGAAAGTATCTGGAATTTGAAAACTGAGACTGTTGAGATTTCCCTTCAGGGGTTAACTGGGGAAAAAATATCTCCATTTGAAGTTTTGGTCTTTATACTCCGGCTTCGGAGAAATGGCGACGACTTGGACTGTCGTGGGAAAAAACTGAAACAAAGGAAGGAAGAGACAGGAACTGAAACTTGATACTCACCCTCCCTTCTAAAATGCTGGACTTTGTGCTCGCACTGGTATTGAACTCTGGTTTAAAGGATGAGGAAATGCTCACTGTCTTGAAGCTGGAACTGCTTAATCGGAAACTACAAGTTTTGAGTGGAATCATAAATAAAAAGGACTTACTTTCCACAGAGGAGGCTTTTCAAAAGTTTTACACAATGGAATCAAACCTTGGCAAAGAGCTGGGAGGGGCGCTTGAAGGATGGTTTGAAATGGCTGGGCAACTCCGGGAAAAGGAACCGATTTCTGGGGGTGGCAGCCCTGGAACGGGAAAATTTACAATATCCAGACTCCGAGGTGGCAGCTCGGGGGCAAGGGACATGGAATTAAGATTTCTACAAGAAGAAGAAGAAAAAGAAACGGAGGAGCCCAGAATGGAGGTGATGAACACCCTGAGGCTCGATGCGGGGTTTGTTGTGGATGTTGCCTGGATCTGTGGACACTCAGAGGAAGACAATTGGAGATCTGGTTCTGGTGAAAGACAGAAAAAGACAATGGACAGAGGGGGAGTGGGTTGAAGTATTAAATGTATAACCCAAATGGTCTGCCATGGTATCCGAAATCGGAGTGTGAAGTCTGTTAATTACAAGTTTATTTTAAATAAGCAAGGAGATATTGAATCTTAAGTCAAAAGCAGCATGATAAAGGATAGAAGAAATAAGTTTAGCTATAAGAATATTTGGTTATGATTTAGGTTATAATGCAAAGATTAAGACAATTGTGTGTGTTTTTTTAAGCAAAGTTAATTTTTTTATAGAGAAAAGTTGTTAAGGAAATAGTATATTGATTTAAAACCGAAGGTGAATAGGCGGGGGAAGTCAAACGTCAAGATTCAGAACTAGAATTTTTTTTTTTTTGCAAGGTATATAAATAAGAAGAAGAATCCTGACATTATGTGTATTTGTATTTGTTTTTGTATTTGTAGGTGTGGGGTTGGGTTTGTGTTATATTATGAAAATGCTAATAAATTCTGTTTAAAAAAAAAATATGTTTTAGTTGCAATGCCAGACTGCAGTAGCAAGGTAGGGGTGTGTCTTCATGAAGTGAGAAATAACTATTGAAAACCTCTGACTGCCACCAATCACCTTGTGGAATGGGGAAATGATTTTTCCAAACTAGCATGCTGGTTTAGCTGGCTTGTCTGCTTGCGCACATGTTTCTCCCTAGTCTGCCTTATACCTATCTAAAACCTGTTTCTTGAAGCACTCTTTGTCTGATGTGTGCTAACTGTCTTACTCTGCTATCTGATTAGCATTCTAGGAATCACCATGGAACAGGAGGGATGGAAAATGTGAGTGGTGACCCTGTGTAGATTTAAAACAAGATTTTTTTTTCTAAGTAAGAAAAAGAAATATTGGTGGTTTGTATTTGTCTTTTATTCTGTTTTGATTGCTGTATGTGTTGTTGTATTTGTTTTGTTGTATTGTCTTTTATTGTGTGGAAAACCAATAAAATTTTTGTAAAAAAAAAAAAGGAAAATGTGAGTGGTGACAGGGGATGAAACAGACATAGGCAAGATTTCTTGAAAACTTGGCATTTTGTTTATGCAATGATTTGGGAATAGGGCAATTCCTTATTTGCCTTTAAAATTATGAGAGATTATGAGCCTCACTTCAGCTTAAGGCCAAAGGCCAGCATGCAGTTTTTAAAAAAGATGCAGTGGAGTAAACTTCAGTGATAAAATAGGAACATCCATTTGATAAACATTGACATGAACCATATAACAATTAAAATGAACTAATTTACTTGAAATGCTGGGGATTTTTTTTAATGACTTAGTCCTGTGTCAAGTGGATATTGAAGTAGAAATTGGGCAAGCTTCTCAGGAAGGTAATTCCAAATGAGGGCACCACAAGCAAGGAAGTCCTCATAACACCAGTTAATTTTCTTGGTAGAACAATAAAATGCATTTAAAGATTTTTGCAAGAAAAAAGTGAACTGAAGGGATATCTGGGTTGTCTCATTGTTCCCAAATTTTTCTCAGGTGTTCTCTTCTTAGATTCTTGGCTGTTGTTTTCAGCAAGATGCATAATAGTGAAAGGCACAGAGACTCTCCTGTGATTGTTTTTCTTTTTCCCTCTTAAAATTTTGATGCCTCAGCACCATCTCTTTCTTCTTGGCAGTACACCACAAGCACCAATCTGTTTATACTCTTCTTCCCAGCCAGTGTAATCGAACCCCCATTATTTTCTTCCTCTGAGAATTGTTAAGTTCATTTGTTTTAACTATTTATGAAAGGGGAGAATTGGCCTCGCTTAGGAACTCACTCTTCTGGGTTGCCCTCGAAGTCTTAAATCCTACTTGAAAGCACCACGAATGAGGCAACTTTCCTGCTTACTTCTTCATCATAGCTGAGAGTTTTGGCTGGACAAGGAATTAAAATGAAGGGGAGCAGGAGTATTCTGTGGTATGTGCACTGCAAATATTTTCCTAGCATATAATATGAACTATTGGCTCCTTAATTTCAACTCTTCTCTCAGCAAGATAGCCTGAATAGCTCGGCAGGGACATTGTAGTGTGTGTTTTGTGTATCTCAGATCTCAAAGTCTCAGCCCAAGAGCCTAGGAATGCTCTTAACCCTAAAATGCATGTTCAGTACTTAGACTGTGATTTGAAAATGAAAAGGTTGTGTGTGGAGTGCTAACACCATCATTCGCCATCTTTCTGGGATTACTTATTTATTTAAAACTTTTATAAAATGCTCAATGTTTTTTTTTTAAAAAAAACTGTGATCGTTGTACAACACAGAAACATAAAACAGTATCGTTAAAACAAAAATATGCATAAAATGCCTGTTTTCAGTATGGTACTACAAATATAATTTCCCCAGATGACTTAAGTGATCTTACAGGTCTATATAGGGACATGGCGGTCTTTAAGGTAGGGGACATAGGGCATGATTTCCAAGCATGGTTGATCTAGCACCTGTAACTTTAGAAATTAATAGTTGTTTCTGTGATGTGATACTGTGTTATGAATTACAGGCAGCGACCATTTTACTTGGGTCCAATGTGTGTGTGATTGTGCATGCATGCATCACCGTGGACCTGGAAGTGGCCCAAAAATGAGGTGGGTCGAGCTTACACAAAGTCTATGTATGCAATGACCCGGAATGCAACCGCCTACAGAAACAGGGAGTTGCCTGTACTAACAATGCTGCTTTGTACATCATGGATATTCACATACAGGTCTTTTCTTCTTTTTTTACCACTGCTGAGGCTCATGGCCTTTTTGGTTAATGGATTGTCTCTTTAATGGTGATGATATTTCAGGGAACCTAGGAAATGTAGTCATGCTGAAATATGAATAAATATTCAGAATGACACATTCCCATGACTTTGATTTGTATTAGAAATGTGCTAATAATATTCTGCTGTGGACCAAGGTTCATACAAATTGCTGTGGAATTTTTCCCACACTTGGAAAATGTTGGCCACAGTATTCTCCTAGTATATTAAGCTTTTGGAATTCACTTCTGTTTCCTATTTCACAAACATTAGTCAAGTTTTAAAAGAGATAGAGTGGAAATAGTGTGCAAAGATTCAGTTGAAGCAGCCACGAGAAAATGATGGATAGATACTGTGTAAGGTTATTATTTTGTGTGCTACATGGTACACCAAACAAGGTAAAGGTAAAGAACCCCTGGAAAGTTAAGTCAAGTCAAAGGTGACGACTGGGGTGTAGCGCTCATCTGTCTTTTCAGGCCTAGGGACCAGCGTTTGTTCACAGACAACTTTCCGGGTCATGTGACCAACATGACTAAACCGCTGCTGGCACATGGAGGACTGTGACGAGTGTCAGAGCGCACAGAAACGCAATTTACCTTCCTGCCACAGTGGTGCCTATTTATCTACTTGCACTGGTATGCTTTCAAACTGCTAGATTGGTAGAAGCTGGGACAGAGCAACAGGAGCTCACCCCATTGCGCAGTTTCAAACTGCCAACCTTCCAATCGGCAAGCCTAAGAGGCTCGGTGGTTTAGACCACAGCGCCATCCTCGTCCCACACCAAACGACACTGATGCGGCTTGAGGAAATAAAGTTGTAAATGCACGATGCCTTTGCATTCATGATGGAATGATGTTTCCAAAGAAGTGTTACTTTGAGTGGATAGGGAAATGTATTGAAAATAATAGGTCTCCCGAATAATAATTGCAATTTCTTCATAACATGGGTTAGTCCCAGATGTATTACAAAACATCCTTATAAGTACAGCTCTGTGGTGAATATGCAGAGCAGTTCTAACCTCCAATTCAGTCCACTGGAGGGAGTTAGGATGTGGCAGAGGATTCGCTTTGTAAATAGGGGGTCTCACTTTTCCAGTGCTGGGTGCTCAGCTTCTTCAGCTTCTAGAAATGAGCCTGATCAGGCCTCTTTCCTGCACCAGCCTGTACTGGTATGCTGAAAATCATATTCAGATCTGTCACAGACCACCTGAATAAAGCTCACAGACCACTGGTGGTCCAAGGACTACAATTTGGGAACCCCTGACTGAGACAAATGTGAAGTAATCCTGATACACTTTGTCTGTTGCCTTTTGAAAGATGTTTGGGAGCATATTTTCCTACAGGTTTGAAACTGTGAAACTTACGTTAGATTTGCATCCTTTGTCATCAGTGACCCATGACAGATGGACAAATTTCAGCTTGATTGGTAAAGATGGAGAGTTATGTGTCATGACATTTCTGTGACTCGTGTTAGTCATGACTTAATTTATTGTATACAAGAAGCAAAATCCTTTTTATTTTTCATTGCGGAGATATAGTTTGTCTTTGTGTCATATGTAACCTCAGCTAAAAAATAAATAAGTTGAAGAGCGCAATCATTTCTGTTATAAGTGTGAGGTTTCTTCTTTCCCTTTTGCAGTTGTTCATTATTTATGTTTTAACTAGAGTACACTTGATAGGAAGTGGAAGTCAGAGCACTGATCTCTTGTAATTTGAGTCAAAAATTGTCAACAGATAAATTAGTTGTAACTTTTCGCAGCTGAATAAGAACAATAAATATATTGGTAACAGCGAAAGGCCATTTACTATACTTGCCAGTATTATTTCATCTTATTCTAATCTCAAACACCTGCATAGGCTACCTCTTTCCACCTCCACCCCTAGATCCAAGGCACTCAGGTCATCTTTCCTGAACACATTTATAATCATTGGCTTATTCTTGCCGTCTAGGTTGATACTTTAGATGTCGTGAGATTTATTGTCATCTGTTAATGGCAATAAAAGTATTCTCAATGCTTCAGGCCTAGTATTTTCTAGGTCAGGACCTGACACACAGTAAGTTAGAGTCTGTAGTCAAAGGATTTATAGGACGGGTTAACAAGATGCAAAAAGGAAACTAGAGAATTCCAGTGTGGGAGTAGAGTAGAGAAGAAGTTGAAAACAATAGTGCATTATTTGCCAGGGTTCTCAAACTCACCCCCCCAAAAAAGTTATATACACAAACACACAGAATTTACCATTAAGTACAAGATTTCATTGGTACATCAGTGCCATTACTTTTATTAGCAGCTGATTATAAAAATGATGCCATTTATGTACATAATGTACATAATTGGGGAAGGACCACTGTTCACTGGTAGAGCATCTGCGGTCCCAGGTTCATTCCTGGCATCTCCAGGTAGGGCTGAAACCCTGGAGAGTCACTCCTAGTCAGTATAGACATTACTGAGCATGATGGACCAATTGTCTGATTCAGTGTAAGGTAGCTCCCTATGCACCTATGTACATTACCAGGTTAGCCAGAAATCCATTGCTAACCATGTCTACTCAGCAGTAGGTCCCATATAAATCAATGATGCTTACTTCCAGGTAAGTTGGGTTAGAATTCCACCCTTATTGCATTTTTTTTACTACCACTCTGTAAGAAACACAGAAAAGTTCAGCCATCTTTGCACTCTGATCTTTTTTTTACTGGTTACAGGTAGGTAGCAGTGTTGGTCTATTTTACTGCTTGTGTGGAGACCAAATTAAGAAAAATATGTGTGTGATTTAAAGGGTATATGATTGGGGGATTAGAAATTGCTCAGTTGGTATTGCAATAAGTCAATAACTAAGACATAGCAAGCAAACAAATTGCCCCTGGAAGCATTCAAATGAATACTTGGTGGTAGTGGACAGAGGTCGGGTCGTGGCATTTATTTTGTCAAAATTTGTGTTCTTGTTTATTCTTCATTTTCTGTAGGAAGCCTCCTTGTCTCTAATAGCTTCATTGTCTTTGTTAATCACGTTAGCATCCTCTTTGCCTCAGTGGTATTTTCCACATCCGAGACAAGCTTCTGTTATTGTGGTTATGAGCAATTCCCAAGCATTCTGGAGGGATTTGTTACTCTTTACTTTCCCTATCAACTTCCAGCCTCATTTTTGTGAAGTTCTCTCTTTTGAAGTCGAATGTGACTGTCAGACTTCCTTGGCAATTGTTCATTTTCATATATACTGCATATGATAGAACTAATTAATTCAATAGCTTTTACATCCCATCCCAGGTCCTGTGTTCCACTCAATATTAGGTTCAAGGTCACCAGCTGTTCTAGGGCACATCTATAAATTTTAGTTTTTGTCATGACTGGAATGCACACATACCCAGTCTATGTTAGTGTGACTGAAGTCACCAATAACTAAAACATTTTCTCAATTGGATACCTCCTTGATTTAATTATCCATCTCATATTTGTCTTTCAGATCATTACTATGAATATTCAGAATAGACTGTGTTGTTTGCTATGTGCCAGATTTTTTCCCCATGCAATATGTCCTTCAACACAATGAGTTCCCTAGGCTTAAATTGTGGAAAAGGCATAAGTACGGTAGTTCTCCCCTCCCCAGCCCCATATTAAAATTCAGTGGATTGAGGGGGGTGGATCTCCTACAAAATAAGCTTGTCTGTTTTTTCTATCCATACATACTCTTGAAGTGAAATTTCTGTGCAAAGAAAGTGGTATGTAAATAGCCTTTCTTTTAAAAATACATGTAGACTAAACACACACACACACACACACACAATTTTAAACACACAAGCCAAGATTTGAAGAGTTGCATTAGGTGTGTCCATCAGCTTAGGCATTTGCAATGGGAATTAACACAACCTTTCAAACATTGGGCCCTTGACCCAAATTGCAAACGACTTTTGAAAGCCCCCTTTCCCATGATATGTGGGGATGATGTTCAAAGTAGATATGGGAACCCAGATGGTAGTGTTAGAAACAGAGATATGAAAGCTAGAAGTTAAATGGCACCTTAAACCTAGGTTATGGGCGCCACAATGGAGTGTCTAGGCACACTTTTTATAACAAAAATACAAAACTGAAAGTGAATGAACTGCAGCTAAAATCTTATGTTCATTTTTCACATAGTCTAGTCCTCATCTGAAGAATGCAAAAAAACAACAACCATACTTCCCCTGCCCACCCTCCTAATATTCTTATGAGGGTGTGAGCCAATGTGGTGTAGTGGTTAAGAGTGGTAGACTCATAATCTGGGGAACCTCCACATGCAGCTGCTGGGTGACCTTGGGCTAGTCACACTTCTTTGAAGTCTCTCAGCCCCACTCACCTCACAGAGTGTTTGTTGTGGGGGAGGAAGGGAAAGGAGAATGTTAGCCGCTTTGAGACTCCTTAGTGATAAAGCGGGATATCAAATCCAGACTGCTCCTCCTCCTTCTCCAGTCTTCAGGGAGTGGCTGGAAGTGGGGAGGCAGAAAAAGCGCCTCCTTTTCTTGCAGCAGTGGCAGTTTTAATCTGAAATCTTAGGCTCAGTACTGCGCCCAGAGCTCAGAAACTGCTTGCATTAATGAAATTCCCTGTTGCAAAATGCATCTAGAACAATGGGAGTTTCGGACGCTGCCAATTGGGATGTAAAACTAGGTGGGGTGGTTTTCTAGATCCTGACCAAAACTTCTTATTAAGTATATGCTTGACCAATTGTCTTTTATTTTGATTCTCTTTTTGAGTTTGTAGAAGTAATATCGACATACCTTAGTTACTATCTGCATTTTTATTTATTTATTTAATTTGTTTACTCTTGGCGTACTCTTAACTTTAACGTTCCCCTTTAATGTGTGCACATTCAGAATTTTGGACATTGTGGGAAAAGGTTTCACTGGCAACCACTCTTGCCATTAAAAGTGTTTCCCATCTGAATATCAGCTGCCAAAGTATGTGGTATCCAGCAGAGCAGGAGGATGAGGACATAGTTTGCAATGAAGCTGAACAGTTTGCACTTCCTAGCAGTGACACCAAACATCAATCTTTATAGAGACAGCCCAGAACACAGGAAAATAAGAACCCTTTACAAAAAAAAGAACAAAAGGAGAATTATCTTCTCCCTTTCATTCTCATTCCAGTTGTTTCCTCTTCAGATCCTTTCAGAACGAAATATATTCTCCCAGTGACATTTCAGATTTTTATTAACGCAACTTGAGTTATAAATGTATGCACTCCACAATGTAAAAAATGCTTTGATTTCTTTAAATGTTGGCTTTGCTGTTGATATTAGTCTATGGAAATGTATTCTTGGACTTAGTAGAGTAGCTGCAGCCCAGCTGCAAAAGTGGCATCAGAGTGCTATTGTGTCTACATGGGCTTCTGATTTCATTGCATCTGAGGCTGCTACTTAAAACTCTTAGTAAGGGTTTGAGGTGTTGCAGGGAAGCTCGTCTCCTGTTTGTTTAGTTTGGTTTCATTCAGTTTTGTCCAGCAATGGGAACAGTGTTCTTCTCAGCATGGGAGTAACCTATTTAGAACTGGATTCTCCCAGAAGGGAGAAGCTGCATGCTTTGCCTGCAGTTGTTCAACCATAGGAAATTAAAACAGATTCCTTCATCAGTTGTTGTCTGGTTATGTGTTTTTAATTTTAAGTGCTTGTGATCTTTTTAAAATACATGTGTAGGTTAGGGACTTTGGTGTGGGAGGGACCCTATTCCTGCCTTGTCTCTCTCCACTTCAATTCAGGGACATAGGAAGAAGCTGCATATTGAGTGGGACCATTGGTCCTTTTAGCTCAGTATTGGCCGGCTGGGATTTGGGATTCTCCTTGTTCTGTCCCTTCTGCTCCAAGAGTGTGTTTCATCTTTCCTTGTGCATGCCAGGGCTAATGTGTTGAACTTGGGTCAGGAGTATGAAGATGTCATCATGCACTGTACAAAGCCACCTTTCTTAGTTTCCTTTCCTAGATGCCACCTGGGTTGGAACTTCTTTAATAATGTGCCCTTACCTTGAGCAAGAAAGGAGGTATTGAGAGAGGGAAGGCTATGTGGCTCTCTGTGCTCTGTCACTGCACAAACCTGCCTGCCTGCCCCCTTCCCAAGGGATAGGTCTGTAACTCTGTGGCAAGATGTCTCCTTTGCATGAAGGAGGTCCTAGTTTCAACCCCCAGCATCTCCAAATAGGGCTGGCAGAGACACCCCCCAGTCTGAAACCCTGGAGAGCCACTGCCCATCAATATGGATAGTACTGAGTTAGAGGGACCAGTGGTCTGACTCACTATAAGCAGCTTCCTGTGTTCCCACTTCTCAATTGCTCCGTGCTTCAGTATTATAAAACAAAATGTTGGAGTGTGATAGAAGAATTGATGTTTGTGAAGATGGATGGATGGACAGGCCAGAGATGCTACCAAAATTCTTCGGGAAATTTCGGTGGCTTTGGTGATGTTTGTCTCAAAGAAGAGGAGATCGTTAGAAGTCCTGAAATTCTTTGCTCATTTTTATTAAATGCCAAATAAGAGAAGGCTTTCTTTCTTACCAGCGCTAAAGAACTGTCACTAGCAACACTGGCCCATGGAAGACACGTGATAAAATAGGGTTCCCAAACAGGTTGGCTTTTGCCCCCAAGCCCAGTTTTCACAGGGGTAGCTATGAAAGGTAATCACCTAGCAAAGCAGTGGATGAAATCTTTGTGAAGAAAGGTCTGAGCCGCCCACCATTTCTCTAAGTCAAGATGTCACATGTCTCCTGCCAAGGCTCTTCATATACAAAACGGGTACTTAAAATGCCTACCTGAAGAACATGAGGAGAAAGAACCGAGGTTTTCCACCCCATGAGAGGGGAACATACTTCCCAACATCAGGGTATCTAGGTCCCTTTAGAGAACCAGGTTTCCAAGCTGGGATCTTCTATGAAGCTGACCAGCCTTGGTGATTCTTTGTGAGTAAACTTGAACAATGAGTGTAGTGAATAAGCAAGTTCAATTTTAGAGCCACAGTGCTCAGGTTTATTTTATATTCTGTTTTGACCTTCTGCTTCCCCCCTAAAAAAGTTTCTTAATTTGGCTGCTGAAGTGTATATGGTTGCCAGTCTCAGAGTTTTTGGATCCCTACATGCCTAAACACTTGGCATTCACGCTACTGGCAGTTTAGGATCGGAATTACAATCACACTCTTCTGAGGTCTGGGAGGGACTCGGAGAGAGCAAATGCTGTCACTACACTCCAAGTAAACCACAAAGGTGCAAGTTGAACTGAGTGCTAGGGCATTGGTTCAGAACTTTTTTAAAAAGTACAGTGGTACCTCGGGTTACATACGCTTCAGCTTGCATACACTTCAGGTTACATGCTCCGCTAACCCAGAAATAACACTTCAGGTTAAGAACTTTGCTTCAGGATAAGAACAGAAATCGTGCTCTGGCGGTGCAGTGGCAGCGGGAGGCCCCATTAGCTAAAGTGGTGCTTCAGGTTAAGAACAGTTTCAGGTTAAGAACGGACCTCCGGAACAAATTAAGTATGTAACCAGAGGTACCACTGTAATTGCTTTAGTGCATCCAAGGTTCCCTTCCATCTGGGGCTGGAAGAGTAATTGGGAGGGTGGTGGCAGTAACTGCCAGAGAGTAAGACCCACTGGCAGCACTGCAGGGCTGTTGTGTTACAGTTGGGCAACGAAGTGGGTGGGAAAAGCTCTCTTGGGCACTTCTGTCTTCGTCACAGTCTTGACTTTGCTAGAGGGGTGCTTTTTAGAGCCTTACAATGGATAGGAAAAGGAAGTGAGTTATTTCCAATTGTGCAAAAAAGAATTTGTTTCGTTTCCAAATTTGTCTATGGTGATATAGAAAGCCAGTGTGGTGTAGTGGTTAGGAGCAGTGGACTCGTAATTTGGTGAACCAGGTTCGATTCCCCACTCCTCCTCATGCAGCTGCTGGGTGACCTTGGGCTAGTCACACTTCTTTGAAGTCTCTCAGCCTCACTCACCTCACAGAGTGTTTGTTGTTGGGGAGGAAGGGAAAGGAGATTGTTAGCTGCTTTGAGACTCCTTAGGGTAGTGATAAAGCAGGATATCAAATCCAAACTCTTCTTCTTCTTCTTCTTCTTCTTCTTCTTCTTCTTCTTCTTCTTCTTCTTCTTCTTTTTCTTCTTGTCTAGTGAAACTCACCCATCACTAATATTCCACCCCCCTGAGCCTCAATATGATGCTTACTAACTAATACAAACAAATCAAAAATCGTATTGAAATAATGTGGCTTTTTGGACATGTTTCACCTTAAAAAGCATGAATATGTATTACTTTAAAAATAAAGCTGTTGTAGACTTGAAGGGCAAAATCAATATGGATTACACCCTCTTAACATAGGCTGTGTACAAGATACCTTGAGATTTTACTGCAGGAGGGCTTGGCTGCCTCTATTTTTCCTGGACAAGGCCTGTACTGCTTTTTGCTTTGGAGATTTCTTCCCACATTGCCTCAGATCAATGGTTTTTGTTTTGAATTTCTAGAATGCTTGTGGATCTTCTCTGTGGGAGTGATTGCTTTGCTATTCAGATGGTATGGCAGAAGATCAGGCAGGGGTTTCTGGCACACGTACATATCTTTGAGGCAGGTTTTGCACTAGCTTGCTATAGTTCTTGGCATGTATATCCTGGGAACATATTCCCTGATTTTTCTATTTGATCCTAAGTTAGCCCACTCACTGAATCATTTACAGACCACACAAGGTTTTTAATTTTTGAGTGATGGGAATGAGAATGAATGGAAAAATCAAATTAGAGAAAGAAAAATCAGTAAATTGCCAATTTTCCCTAAAATGGTTCATATATTGATACATTTTCCCTTTAACATTATGCAGATGTGTTAAAAGCATTTAAGGGCAAGCTATGTCAATATGATACATTTACTTGCAGCTCCAGACCTTAAAATGAAGATATGGGGAGAAGCCAACAATAGGCATTGGGTCACAATGGATTTCAACCCTTATCCTTTACTACAGCCAGCCTCCTACCTGAACCTACCAAGTGTCTTATCTCTAGCAGTCCTTAACACAAAAGCTGCCTAGTGGAATATCTTGGCAAGCTCTCCCATAACATTTTTCTTTTATTGCAACAAAAAAGGAGGAGCAACTTTGGTGTGTTCTGGTTCAAGTTACCCTCTGGGGTTGACTTCTGGCTACTTGTTTCAGTTGATTTGAGGGCTGGATAAAAATATTAACACACTGGATACTGAAGGAGCAGAAATGAAAAACTAGAAATTTAAAGTTATTTGATTTCTTTTTATTTAAGAATGTATCAGTTGATTTCTGATACTACATCTCAAAAGTGACTTACTTAGCAACATTTTAATACAAGCAATGGAAGGGGCACTCTTCAGGGTAGTATGCCAAAGGCTCCTTCAAACCTAGTGCCACTCTCATCTCTGAAAGTTGGGACACCCAGAGAACTTCTCTAGTAGCAGATCTTAGAGTTTGGGCAGGTTTTTATAGGAGAAGGCAGCCCTTTAAATACGCTGGTTCCAAGTTATTTGGGCTCTGGTGAATGCCAGTAATTTAATTTTCAATGACTTGCTGACCATTATTAAGGGGATATATATATGGGGGGAGAGAAGAGATTTATGTGGCTAGTGTATCTGGATTATGCATGTGACTTTTTAGTTCATTTGTTAAAGGAAAACAATTTGGGGGAAAAAGGTATTTGAAATTGAGTCTTTAACCATGTGTAACGTTTGTAATTGTGGACAGCTTTAAATTGAAAATAGTAGAATGGAAATGTTAATGAAATTATGTTGTAGTTTGCAGCGGTGTAGCTGTTTCCTTTGTCTTGCTGGGGGGGGGGCGGAGTGTGTTTTAGTTTGCTTAAATTCCCCTTCCCTAGTTTCAACGTTTTTATTTTTGTTTTTGATCATGGGGAGAATAAGTTATGTTAGTTGATTGACTCTGGTGTGCTTTCCATCCTTGTAGAGACACCTTTTGTATTTTACAATGTGTTGGCTGCAGCTGTATATTTTGTAGTAATAGATAAAACAGGCTGCCACCTGTGTTCAGGGCTGTCCAGCAGTGAGTGTGACTGTTCCAATTCTTCTAGGTGTGATCGTTGCTCTTCATTCATTACTTAATCTTAACTGTTTCTTTTTAGAAAGGAATTCTTCATTGCAAATACAGAGCAGAATGAAACTTCGGTTTAGCGCATATTGTCAATATATTTGATTAACATCAGTATTTATCTTTCCAGTTAGAGCCCGATGGATTTTTTTATTTTATTTCATTTTTCAAATAGGACATGGTCTATAGTCCTTAGGCTAACCATTAGTGTTTCTGTCTACATATACAACTCGACACTTGGCATATATTTCAAAATGAAAATAGATCTAATATATATGTATAGACAACAGTTATACAGTACTAGTATTTTCCATGAAACCACATCTCCTTCCAACGTATTTAAATTGCTCCTCTTAAAATAAGAACTTGTATTACAGTTAACTTTCTAAACTCAAGAGAGTTATACTGGCCTTTATTGGTTGCTTTTGGAAATTCTTCTCTCAGAAATAGGTCTTTAAAATTAGCTTTTAAAAGACAAGTCCACCTTGGTATATATTTTAATCAAATAATCGAACAATAACTATCTGTTTATAAGGTGGAACTATCTGTTTATAAGCAGTGGAAGTTTTGATGACTATTTTCATTGATCAGTGGGTTTCCTCTTAAGCAATAGGAACCTTTTTCTGTAAAAATAGCAATCAGAGGCTCAGTGCACACATAGTTCTGTCCCACCTGTGCAAGAATTCTGGGCTATGTTTTTTAAATCATTTCTACAACTGACTGATGTATTTAAGACGAAGAACATGATTTGGCATTGTTCTCACTGGTTTTTCACTCTTTAATTGAATACTAGCTAGTAATAAAATAGACTTCTAGTAATTCCTTTTGAATACCATTTAACCTTAAGTTAAATGAATGTAGAATGTAAAAATCATCATGGATTCTCTTCCTTGAACTTTTCACAATGACTGAGGGAAAGAAGCAAGATCCAGTTACTGTACTGTGTTTGTACAGCTGTATCTCATTGAGTCAAGGTTTGTGTTACACACAGTTTGTGATAGGAAGTATATGCTTTTAAAACAACTAAGGAGACAGATCTTTAACCTCCACCCTTTTTAGATTTTTTTTTTTGTTCACTCATTTAGCTTCTGTCATGGTCCTGGGAAGTATTTCAAATACAAATTATTGCACAGTATTGTAGTTTGCACAAATAACTCATCCCCTAGTGCACTCATTAGGAAGGGTGGATTAAGATACTCATTTCCCTGAAGAATTGGTTTAAGATACTGTGTGCTTCAAGAGAAGATGAATTTTCAAAAACAATTTCTCAGGTTGCATGTTAGGGATATTTTCCTGATGGGTCAGTTAAATAATTATTTTTCAGTATAGCTGATGTAAGGATTTTGAGAAGCTCTGAATACAGTCTGGGATAATTTAAGTTGCATCCTGTATTATTAGCAGGTCATAATTTGTTGGCTGTCATATGCTAATATCTAACTTACAAGTAGTTTGCAATTTCTCTGTTGTCTTGGAATGAATGACCTGAAGATTCATTAACATATTGGATTTGGTAAATTTGATCTTACAGGTTAATCATCAGTCCTAATATACTTTTGGCAGCAGAAGATACCACAGCACTGGTGTTCATAATCATATACTTATATAGTGAACAAGATCCCAATTTTTTCCAAATGTAACTTGCTTAATTGTTTCAACAAAAGTTTACCTTCCCATTTTTACTAAGTAGAGTTCATCTGGCTGCCATCCAGTCAACTTTCACATTATCAGCAGATTTATGTAAACTTCATTCTTTGAAAAACAGGTGACCTAAGATTTGTTTAATTTTAACAAGACAACTACTAGACTCCACCACCCACTTTCACATTATGATGAGTTCAATACACTCCAAAGAGCCTCAGGCTACACATCTGATGGCCATGAAAGACTTTGTCTTTTCAGTTCTTCTTGCCAAATTCCTTCTCAAAACTGTCTCAAAATAGACATAGATATCTCAAATTCATAGCAACCATGCCACCTAGACTATTTTAAAGAAGACAGTGTCCTGGTATATTTCAGCTATTGATAATGAGGCAAGGGACATAGAGACAATCAGTATGCATATGCACGGCTGCTGATTGGCGGGTGCCTGCTTCCCCATTTCCTTAGTAGAATTTGCTCCTTTGAGCAGAAGGGTAGGATATAAATTTAATTAATCACCATCATCATAATTTCTGAAATATGTGTATCACATGCAAATTTTAATTAATTGTGATAGTTACTTGATTATAGGAACAAATGCTTTGTTCTCTATTCCAGGGCTCATATGAATTATTTGTCTTTTCAGAAATTAATTTATTGTGGGCAGGACACCAAGCTCATCACAGTTCTGAGGACTATAATTTATTCACAGCATTAAGGCAATCCATCCTGCAGAAGTATGCATCTTGGGTATGTTGCATAAATAATAACTGTTGTGCAATAAAATAATGGCTAAACACGTGTGTCACTCATCAACTTTAGGGTTATCAAATCTATGACTTAAGCTTTTTTCAAAAAGTAATTATTTAGTAAAATGCTTTATTTACTTTAAACTTCCATGTAGATTCTACTTTCTCTATATCTTAAAGATTAATATATTTGACATAAGTAAATAAAATGAATTTGATACTTAAGTGCAATTGTAACATTCCTATTAACTAAAATTATAAATGTCGAATTAGCAATGAATTAATTGATTTGTACATAGAGAATTGTTTTAAATCACATTGAAAGCCTATAGATATATATTGTGTGTGTGTTCTAAATAAAATGTCACAAAACTACCTTGACAGGCAAGCAAAATTTTTATATTTTGCCTCAATCTAGGAAGTGATATCTACATGTAGGAAGGAGGCTTTACTCTTAAGTTACTTTGCACTAAAGTTCCTTTGGTTGATTGGGACATTTATAGTGTGTGGTGCATCTGTGTTAATAGCATGGGTGGATGCCCATGACAAATAGTCAGGGCTGTGCACTGGATTAGGGACTGTAGTTGCTACACTGTTCAGGTGCTTGGTGCTGTCAGTTCACACACTGTAAGTCACCTAAATTTAGGAAGTGATCTTTTCTTTTAAAATGTAACTGAAAATGTACTAATACATGGCCATAGAACCCGACTAGCCTTGATCACCAGCCAAAATTTATGGTTGTCGCTGACCATGTGCAGTGGAAGGATCTTTGCTGTGATGTCACAGTATGCAGAATGCATTTGAACGTGCAAAGTGATTGTGAATGCAAGCATCTGTTCTCCTCACCTGGCTCTGAGCTTCTGGTGGTGGGGTTGCCCCTGTAAAAAGGCTCAGAAAGCAGTAAGTTGAGGTGGGGGGGGGCTTTGGTCCTCTCTGAGGTTTAAAGACACATGGAGCCCGATCCTATGCATGTTTACTCTGATGTAACTCCCCACTAAGTTCAGATGAATTTATTTCCATATAGAATTCCCACGCTGCAAAGAATTGCAACTTGAGTTTCATTTCTTTGTCCTACATTAACGTGCATAATTTCTCTTAACTATTTAACATAATTTACTACTTACTTTGAAAATTCTGCCGTTTAGATTCTATTTATAAGAAATATAATTAAATGCCTTGATGTCATTATATATGAGCAAATAGTATGTAACAGCACTACTGAGTATTTGTGAGACTTGCAATCAAACTAATGAAGAATGACATTAGAAGATTTTACAAAATAATACTAGTTAAGAAGCGAACATATGACTAATAGGAGATATCTGGCTTCTGTTTCATAGCAAATGTTTGTGGTCTCCAGTGATGGGTAGCCTGGCATGTTCAAACAATTCCAGTTGAGATGTGACAGTGGGTCTTGTTTTGGATCAATTTGGCCTTGCCAAAATGGAAAGTAATTAGAATTGCCACAGCCTTTCCCGTGCTTTTGGGAAAAAAGCAATGTGCTGTGATTTAAGGATTTTGCATCTCACTAGAATACCTTCCTAAATTCTTTACTTAGAACCTCTTTGTGTTACAAGTGCAGTGAAATAAGACTTGGTTGGATACAAACCCAACTGCTGACTTTTCTGTCATTGAACGTTTCAGATTTTTACCTGATGACATTAATTGAGTGGAGACACATGAATAGTTGGAAAAATATTGTGGACGTTTCCAATCCACTAGGAATTCACCCTTAGAATTTTGGCTGGTTAGCAGTTCCATGGCAGAACAGCAATGAAGGGAACAATTGAGTTAAGCAATTTAAAATAATGAAACGTGGCAACCATTTTAGTTATAGCACATCTTTATCCATACTAAGTTTCAAGAAAACATATTTCAGAGTATGATGGTATGTATCTAATAACCAGAATAGCAACCAAGGGAATTGCAATGGGCACATTTTCTCTTTGCTGGCTTCTTCCATCTTTGTCATCTCAGGCATGCCTTGAATGTGGAGTTTCCCATAATTATTTTATTAAATGAATAAAATTATGTCTATTATAATTTGGTTGATCCATTTGTTAACTTGTCTTCCTTAATTTTCAGATATTCTACTTGCCCATGGCTCTCTTTATTCCTCCCTCAGTGTATGCTGTTCATATGCAGTTTAATCTCCTTTACCAATTCTGGATACATACAGAGGTAATTTAGGATCTTAAGCAATGCCTAAGCTCTTAGTCTGGAACTGTGTTTTGGAAATCTACTGGTAGCTGATTTATTGTGTAACAGAAGTATTTTTCTGATTTCTTTAAAGAGAAACATATGTTCCTTTTATTCCTTATTCTCTCTCTCTCTCTCTCTCTCTCTCTCTTTCACACACACACACACACACACACAGGCCATTTGTTCGCAATTAGTTTAAAATATTTTAACTTCAGCATATCAAAACAAAGTACTATTTTAGTACTATATTTTTACACTTTTTATTTTAATTGCTGCAGCACAGATAGACTTTATATCTGAGAAAGACATATCAATGATTTTTTTTTAGTGATCATCAGATCATTTAACAATTAAAACCATGACCAAATTTTGTTGTTGGCCTCCATTGTCCTAATGATTAGCTGCTCATGAAAGTTTGGTGTGATCATTGTGTGCATTTGAGCACCTATTTGTTAGTCTTCTGTGTTGATAACTAATTAGTCATCATGCTATTTCTCAGGTAAACTTTGTTTCAGGTTTTAGTAATATACAAGGATGTATGTGCTGATCATATTTTTTTCTGCATGCAACCAACTATTTTGAATAGCCGCCACCCCATATATAAATTAATCCTAGAATAATTAATTATCCTCTACTACAGCTGCAGCTTATTACATTACAAAGCACTTAGTTATTTTCAGTTACGTAGCTCACAGATTGCTGTGAGGAGGCCATACATAGTTCTACAAACGCTTTCTCATCCTGTTTTCAGGTTTCCTGTGCATATTGCTTTGGCTTACTTGCTGTGCAGTTACACTTGGCCTTTTATGTATAATATAGCCTCAGCTTTTAAAATATTATAAATCTGAAGGTTATACTACACTGGTCTGCTAGTTATAATAAAATACCAAAATCACAATGGGCTGTTAGGACAAATAAAGCAGTCCTGCTTTTTATAAATAAAAGGGTCCAGGTGTTATTGTGACAGAACTAAATGTAATTTTGTTCAGATGTTGCTGTCTGACAGATGTGAATTCTACATTATATTTAATTAAGTGTTCTTCCATTACAAAATGGCTCTCTCATCTCAAGGCTACCTCAATTGCAACATTAAATCATGCGTTTCTGCCCTGCATGAAATTCCCCCAAATAAAATATTTAGCTTAGATAAACGATGCTCCTAAATTTCTAAAATAAATGGTATAGTTGTTCCTCTCAAAATTACTGATATAATAAACAGAAGGGGGCTTTGAAATACAATACTTTAGGAGCTGAATCAGGCCCTAAAAAGGCTGAGGGAAAGTGTTTATTGATAGTCATTTGAAAAAGACAACATGATAGTGCTTTTGTAACAAATGAAAAGAGGGAGCTGTAGGAGGGAATTGCATAAGGCTCAATTGAACCTTTCAACTTGGTTTCTGTTGCTGGTTTTTGGCAAGGTACATACATTCTGCAACCTGCTAGCTAATACTTGGTATAGGAGGCCCATGCATGCCTTCTATAGCAGCATCCAAAGATCATGCATGCGTGCATATGTCTAGCGCTTCTTGAATCACTTCTCAAAAGGTTGTTTTGATTTGGCATGGGAAACTTATATAAATGCATCAAAAGCAGAATAACAGATTCCTGATGCAGAAATATTCATTTTAATATAATTTAATTTTAATTATAGAGCCTTCCACAGGCATGGGCAAAATAAGAAACCAATACATTTATGTTTAAAGAATAATGTAGACTATAATAAATAATGCTCTATGGATGTTGTGCACCTACATAATATTTGCTTCAGATCCCAATTTGGCACTTAATGTAACAGCCTAGAATTGTGGTCTGAACTAATTTTTGTGGCCATTGCTCAAGCATAAAAATTTTGTTAATTGAACTTAAGCCCACTGCTATGCATGTAAATAGTTGATTGGGTGGTGGGAATAAATGAAGGAATTCACTTTCTAGTTGAAATAATTCCCTTGGATTGTAAATTTGACCTTTTGGTCACAATGGAGCTGTCCCTCAGCACCTTCTCCCCTCCTCATTCTAGCAGCCTCCTTAAGTTTAAATATAAAAGCTTCACTTTCACAAAGCTGCTCCATTCCCTAAAGCACTGGGTTTGGAGAATGCTGATAAAATCATTCCCTATGATTACAAGCTAGACCTGTCAGTTAACCACCCACCCACAATCCCCCTTCCAAGTTTAATAATTTGGCCGTGCCGAACTGTGAATAAAATAATTCAGATAATCCTGAAGGAATGTGTTCTTTATATAATTTGGTCCAAAATGCTAATGAAATATGCCCATTTCTTTCTAAAAGCCATTGATTAGTTTAAAATAGTTCTAATTCAGTTTCTTTATAATTGCACAATTTTTCCACCAAGTATGTTGAAAGGTTTGTTTTTTATTCAATTAAAATCCGTATCTAGTTATGTATCATCTGTCTAAAGAAAACCTTTGAGCTTGTCCAATGGGAAGTAGAACCTTTAACTGAAAATTATTGGTGAAATGTGTGTGTGGGGTGGGGTGGGGGAATTGAGTGACAACATTCTGCCTTCAAGATAATTTATTCTGCCTTCAAGATAATTTATTATAAACAGATTTCTTGAAACCCTTGTATTTATTATATAAACAGTTTCTAAGCCTGACTGTCCATTAAAGCTAGGCTTTCACTTCTTCATTCCTATAGTGCAGTTATATCAGAAATTCAGCCCCCCACCCCACCCAAATTGCTTTATGATCCCTACAGGCCTGATTCCTTTAGCTTGTTTTAGTTCCAAACCAAAAATATTATTGTTTCACTTCTCAATGTGGAAATTTGGAAACCTCCATATTACATGCTTACTGGAGTAGAAAACTGCCTAATCAGATAGGAAAACAGTTGGCGTTGAATAAATCAGGGTTTGCCGAAAAATTCAAAGTGCTAAGGCGGGCAGACGAGCGCATATCCTAGGGGTTCTGCCTTTTCCCAGCTTCCCTGTAGAGAATTCACGTGACAGATATGGCCACCATGCCCATCTGTATAAATACATGGGTGGGTTGTCTTGAATTAACACAACAACTTTAGTAGAAAAAGCAAATCATGCTTTTATTTTAATGTTTCCTTGCCAGATGGTCTCAAATATGGATTCATATTCCAAATGGTTTTTTTAAAAAATCACCTTGATTTGGTGCAGTAGTTTATAATATTAAGGGAGAACAAAATAGTTGGCTTGGTGCAACCGAATACAGCAGACCATGGCCCTAACCTCACCTGGCATTTTCATTTGTTTTTATATGTTAAGTTCCTGAACAATTCCATTGTTGGTTACATTGCAGGCTACAGATGTATTATGAAGAACCAAAGTTTAGATAATAATATGTGTCACAGGTAGTGTCGTAGCTACTTTACATATGCAGCCAAGAGTAGCACAGGTCTTCTTTACCATATGCAGGTGGGCTCGTTGAAGCATCAGTGTATTATTCAGGCCCAGTAAAGTTATACTGTTGGCAGTATAAGAGGTGCAACATAGACTCCTCTTATCTGACCCATGTTCTGGGCACCACAATTTAAGAAGGATATTGACAAGCTTCAGCGTATTGCGAAGAAGGGCGACCCAGATGATAAAGGGTCTGGAAACCAAGCCTTCTGAGAAACGAGGGAATTGGGTATCTTTAGCCTGGTAAAGAGATTGAGAGGAAATGTGATAGCCTTCATCAGATATCTAAAGGGCTCCAGAGGCTAGGATCCGAATCAGTGGCTTCAAGTTACAAGAAAGGAGATTCCACCTAAACATCAGGAATAACTTTCTTACAGTAAGAGCTGTTTGACGGTGGAACAGACTTCCACAAGAGGTTTTTTTTTTTAGCAGAGGTTGGATGACCATCTGTCACTTATGATCTAGTTGAGATTTCTGCATTGCAGGGGGCTGGACTGGATGACCCTCAGGGTTCCCTATAACTCCACAATTCTATTATTCTATCAAAATGAAACTAGGAGATGCACTGCCATGGTTCTCACACCTTCACTGCAACTGAAGTGCCCCATTTGTTCTGGATTTTCATTGATAATCCTTCTCCTCCAAGAAGCAGGATCTTTATTCAAATGACCTGTGTACATTTTGCAAAACAGCAGAACTAAGGATTCACATTGCAGTGGTGACAAGAGGAGTTAGGCCACAAAATGTGACATTTGCCTTAGATTTCAAGTCATGACTGTTTATCATTATTTAAACAAGAACACTATTCAAGTCTACAGGTAGAAAGCAGTAAAGATTTCCTCATGTGTTGACATGACTTTGAGACAGCAAACATGCCACAAAAGATGCCGCAAAGTTTTCTATCCCCATAAAGCTAACTTTGCTATTTCAAGGAAGGAAGTTTATTTTACAATGATTTCATTTGTCTTTTTATAAAATATGACTTTTTCTGTTCCTCCTACTTAAATAACATATACACATAAATGCCTTGGACTTGACATATATGTAGTGCAATACTGGTAATTACAACATGAGTATTCATGACTGAAGATGCATCTTTTTTAAGAACTATGAAGAACTTTTGTAGCTTTTGGAATTGTAAGTTTTATGGTTGATAAATAGCTCATTGTTACCATTTGAGTCTCAAAGGATTAGTATTACATTTCCTTTCCCTGTTTATGGATTGGGGATACCAGAGGAATACAGTGCGCACCCTAGTCCCAGTGCAGCAACAAGTGACTTGTACATGGGAACAAACTTCTGAACACATCTGTCCATTATGGAGACTACCTTGCAGATGCAAAATGGTGCTGCTGTGGGGAGTGGATGCATATCCTTCACCCAAGGGTGTGTGAGAGCACTGCCAAACAGATGTTCAGCATTTTCAGTTCTGACAGTATCAGTCACCTGTTTGGGTGGGATGGATTCCAGCTTTCCCAACCACCACCACCTCCTCCAGCAGGTGGTCAGGGCTGACAGCATCAGAATTTTGTTCATTGGCAATGAACTGCAGCCCACTGCTATGCATGAAAATCTCTGGATTAAGGCCAGAACTTAATATGACCCTCTTCAAAGGATTAATATTGCAAGCAGTGATGTTAGCAGGGATGAAAAAAAAATCATAAAAAACATCTACTTAGATCAAAATGTGCAGTTCTAGCCCACTTCTAAGCTTACCCAAAACATATAACTTGGTTCATAGTATTCCTCACGTTGGGAACCCAAATATGATATATTTTTACAAAACTATTTCAATATTTATTTTAAAAACAAACCAAAACTAAGCGGTTGAAGGTTAGGTGTGGTCTTTTAGAGAAACCACTGTGAATCAAGGAATGCCTCTATTATTTTATCATGGCTTCAATCTTGTTCTCACTTACCTGAGAGTATGCCCACTTGAATTCAATATGACTTAATTCTGAGTAGACTTTTATGGGACTGTACAGTGAAACTAACTAGGTGTCACCTTGTTTATAGCTATAGAACTCTCTTGCTGGACGAATGATGGAAGTTGAGCTAACCTGAAATATTAACATTTTTGTTACTCTTAGGTGGCCTTTTGGGGTTTGGAGATATTTGCTGGCAGTTTTTGTGGAATTCAAATGTGAATGCTTGTGCTATTCTTGGCTTTAGAATAAATGTATTCTATTGTCAAGTCTTTTTGAAGTCATTTTATACAAATCTGTTGTCTCTAAATAAGCTTATTCATTCAACATGTATAATATGTGCACAACTAAGATGCATCTTGAAAAATGTACTATATAGCTGCTTTACTGATGGAGCAAATTGCATTTAGAAATTACTGATCACCTCTTCAAATTAGAGAAAAATAAAAAACCACGTATAAAACATCTCTTCTGCTGCATTAAAGCATATCTTTGAGATCAAAAGTTCCATTCATGATGGAAATGATCCCGTTCTTATTATTTCCTTTTAACAAGGTGATAGTTTTCAAAGGAACACTTTGTTTCTATGTTTTGTGTGTGTGTGTGTGTTGGGTTTGTGAGCATGGCTGACACTGAACATAAACTGAAAATGTGAGAGTGGTGGAGACTTGTGCAGTGGTTAAGAAATGACCTAGGACCAGGAAGATGCAGCTTCTCACTCAGCCATGAAGCTTGCTTGATTACCTTGGACAAGTTACCATCCCTCAGCCTAGTTTACTATACAGCAGGGATGGTGAATCTATTGTTCGGGTGCAAAATTCAGCCATCCAGTCTTTTCTACCAGACCCTCAAAGCTGCCTCCTGGCCACACCCCTCTCCAGCTCTGCTTTATACCACAGATATTTCTGCATGGCTGGAATGTGTCATCGAACTCTGATAAGCCTCTTGTCTAGGTAGAGAATAGTGAGGCATGTGCACAGAAACTGGTCTACTGTACAAAGGCAAACTTTACATTTGTTGCCTTGCCCACCACTGGCAAGTGGCTCTTGGGAGGTTGCCCTAAATGGAATGTGTGGCCTACGGGCTGAAATTTTTTTACACACTCCTGCCTTCCAGGGTCATTGTGAGAGTAAAATGGTTTGGGTCACACATACGTTGCCCTTCGCTCCCTGGAGAATAGGATGGGATAAAAATGTAAGATAAAATTGTCTCATGTGAATACAGGTTGTCCTCAGTGAATCTTACACAGCTTTCTCATCTTCTCTTATGAATATTTTGTTCAGGATGCCCATTGATATTCAAATTATACCTCTGCTCTGAATTTCTCCTATGACATCACCTGCTTTCTCCCCCATTAACAAGATCATTGTTTTTTCAAAGGTTATTAAGAACCTTGGTCCTTTGGAGTTTCTTCTCAACACACCTAGTCATCACAGAGTACATCATGGTAGGCAATATTAGTTCTGTGTTCATGTTTGTACTATTTTTTTAAATGTTGTTTTATATGAAGAAAGGGAATGGCAGGAGGAGTTGAGAATTTTCTATTACTGTCTTAATAGCAGTTCTATAATGTTTTAGATTCCCCCCCCCTTGTATTTTTACATCTCACATAGGAAGTCAGGGTTATCCTTGATATTACTTAGATGTTTGTGCCCCATTAACTTCTGCCATAAATATATCAACAAGCTTGTACTCAAATTGTTCTCTTGTTCCTCAGCCCTAACCACATGTGTCAACGTCAGTGCTATCGTAACACCTTATTTTGTGATGTTGTGCTATCATAGTTGTATCTTGAACTTTTAATATTTGATTAATAATATATAAAGGCATTTCAGGATGTCACTCCATTTTATTACATGGTATGTGAATAGCCATTTTGTTACTTTCCAAAACATTTCCTGCTTCAAAGACTGAAGAATAATAAAGGAAATATCTTGCCCCTTATTTAACTCACCACAAATCTTAAAAAAACAGCTTTTTTTTAACAGTGCAACACTACTCTTCAACAGTTTTCCCCCCAAAAAATGTATCAAAAAGTAACTCCAAATGTATTTCTATTATTTTTGTAAGCCTGTTTGAAAAATGTCTTAAGCAGCTTGCAGTATATAACCCAGAGAGATGTTATTAGAAGGGAACTGATACAAGAGGTTTTAAATAAATGCTCAGAATCGTGGCCATGTTATAAAGAGTTTTGAGTGTAAGGAAATTTGTTTATGAGGAAATGTATTTCTGGAAGCTTATTTAAAGAAAAAGTATTGATAAAACACAATTTATTCTTCAAAGGCAGTGACAAAGTTTGTTTCAACATTTCTCCCCAAATAGGAAGAAATCCATACTGCATTGATAAGAACTATGGTGGCACACTGATTATTTGGGACAGAATTTTTGGTAAGTGTAGTTAATTATTTTTCTTAACATTAGCTTTGCAAGTGGTGATTTTATTATCAGCTTTTTTTCCTTCCCTGCAGGGACATTTGCTGCAGAAAATGATAAAGTTGTATATGGCCTAACACATGCAATAAACAGCTTCGAACCTTTCAAGATTCAGGTAGTCCTTCTGTTTTACTAACCTGCTTGTATGCTTTAATATTAAATTTGATTTCGTGGTTTAAATTCAGTGTGTTTCTTATTGCTCCTTTGCTTTTATTTGATTGTTTTTGGTTCATTGACATAGGTAAGAATTAAGCTAGTTTTAATCAGCCTCTAGCAGGGTGGGGGAATGTTAAGCTTCAAGTATTCTAATTAACAGAAGGAAGTGCCCCTGCACAGAAATGTCACACTGATTATTCTGTCATTACAGTTCCATCATTATATTTATATATGGAAAACATTTTGGAATACACCTGGATTCTGCAATAAACTTTCTGTCCTGTTCAAGGGCCCAGGATGGGGGCCAGGCAAACCAAGACTTGGTCTTATGGAGGACATCCCAGAGGTAAGCATGAATTTCACTTCTTGGTTCTGTAAATTCTGTTTCCATAAGGGTTCAGCCTTATGCATGCTTATCTAAACGCAAGCCACATATTTGTGGAATAGAAGTGGGATCCTGAGCAAACTTACACAGGAACAGTCCTTAAACCCAACTCAGTGAAAAATAAAAAAATGGATCTCCCATACTGGCATACTGCACCCAGGTAGGATTAGCACCACCTCATGCTCAAGGCAAGACCTTAGTCAGCTCCTAGGAACTTTCAACTGTGCTCCTGGAAGCTCTTCGGTTTTAGGACCCTGCCTCTGGTTCGAGCAGCAGCCCAACAGTTTAGTCCATCAACACAACACAAAGCCCTTTCAGCCTTACTAAAAGCTCCTTGCAACCCCTTGTGTACAATCTTTTTCTAAGCACTTGATTACACAAGATTCTGATCTACATAGAAAGTCGGTTTGCCCTCCTTGGGCTGGTGGCTTTGCAGACAGGCACCATGTCTCCCCTATGAACCAGCCTATTGCTGGCTGGATCGTACACCTGCAGCCAAATTGGCCAGTGGCAGCAGGTATGCAAGGGGAATTACCTGGGCATGGTGCCAACTGACCAACACCCAGGGGAAGGATAAATACCCGGCTGGCAGGGCCGTTCGGCCTCTACCTCTTCAAGAAGGATCTCAGAATGGAATGCTGATTCGGTGGCCAACCACATCTCTACTTACAAGGACAGGGTGGTCCTAAGAACAGACCCCTCCTTCATTCCAAAGACCTTTCCACAGGCATCAAGAGACCTTTTGCCCATCACTCTCTAACCCCACTGGAAAGGTGTGGCACCCCCTAAATATGTGCAGGGCCCAAAGGAACTATATTTCCAGGACTCATTCATTAGACAAACCAATTCCCTGTTTGTATCCTTCTAATCCTCAGGTTGGGCCAGAGGGTATAATCTTCCACCCTTTCTAGGTGGATTAAGCTTGCATTTCTACAGCCTATGAAGTCACCAGCATCAAATTACCCCTCATTCAACTAGAGTGGTGGCAGCATTGGCAACCTTCTCTAAGAATGGCACCCATTCTTGAAGCTTGCTGGGCAGCCACATGTGCTGACCCTAGTTCCTGTACCCCTCACTACAAGATGGCTCTCTTCCCTTCAGGCAAGTCTGCCTGTAGTATGAAAGTACTATGCAGTGTGCTCCCTTCGTCCTTGGCTGCCAGGCCCTACCTTACTAGTCATGCTCAGCTTTTGAACATCCCACCTGAGTCTAGTACACCAGCACAGGATATAGGTCTATTGGACTCACCTGAGTGGTGTATCTCTGTGCTGGCATCCTGGACACAGGGCCACACCCTAGGTTTTATCTGTTCATCTGCCTTAGATTTAAGTACATTTTTTTCACACACACTGCATTAAAGTTATCTTTTTCAGAGACCTTCTTACTATTTCCCCTTGACTTCTGTCCCTATTGTAAAACGATGAAGTGCTTCTGAGAATATCAGTAGTGTTTTTTTAACGTATTTTTATTAAAGATTTCTTGGTTTTCCAAAGTATGTGCAATGTCTCTTTCTTCAAGTTACATTTTCTACAGTTCAATTTCATTTGTTGAGACATTAGTGTTACAGTAGGAATAAAAGGGGGAAAGAGGCGGAGTTAAATGTTCCTTCCTGCTGTGAGCACTAGGCAGTACTAATCACAGCTGGGCCCATGATCTCCTTAGTCCTAATAATTGGTGTTTTAGACCTCAACACCTTTAATCAATTGATTTCAGTGGAAAAGATTTTAAAATATGTATTTGTAGTATCTGGTTATTTTAGACAACAGTTTTCAAACTCTGGGAGAAGTAAGAGATCTGAAATGTTAATCTGTGAAGAAATCTCTATGTATATGTTCCTAGGTCCATTAGTTCCTGAACTGGGGGGTGGGTGGGAGCAATACATTTTCTGTAATGTAGAAGGTTGAAATGTATATTTGTTATATGGAAAATAAATACGTTACCAAAAAGTAAGGGAAAGGGAGAGTAGAACCTAATGAGCTATGTGTGCAAATATTGCATTCCATTAAAGAACAATGGGGGGAAATGACCCTCTAGATGTTACTGAATTCCAGTTTCCATCAGTCACACCCAGCATTGCCGATAGTCAAAGATGATAGGAATTGTAGTCCAGCAATATTTGGATAGCAACAGGTTGCCCACTCCAGCCTATAAAATAAATAATTTGGGCAGATTAAAGGTTTCAGCTGCACTTCTATTTAAAATAAAATAACAATAAAACACGATGAATAGTGAATTTTAACTACTAAATGCAAAAATGGAAGACAAGTTAATTTGTGATTGAATAAAGACTCTGATTTGTTTGTTTTGTATTGTTTTTAATGTAGATTACTGGAAAGGAAGTTCCCTTCAGCCCCATATTACCAAGCTACCTGTGTTTCTATGTAGTTACACATTTCGTCTTAATGCTGGGATTTTATATTGATTTGTTTGCTACAAAATCTGTAAGTATTATTTACATTTATTTAAATAAGCTGTTTCATGATACTTGAAAATGGTGCAGATACACTTCAAATAAAGTATGTTTCTGTTAAAACTGGATGCATGAAACTGAAAACACTGGCGGATAGTTTAGTTATTTTTATGGTTACCTATTTTGTGGGCCAAGATGGATTTATCATATCTTAATGTGAACATAATTTTAATGTGGTAAGAGATTTCTCATTTTTACTGATAGCTCCATCCTAACATTTCCCCCCATCTTCTGTTGTTGTCCTTTACTCATTCCTTAAACAGTGTAAAAAAACAACAACCCATAGTTCCCACAATGGACTGCACAAAAAATCTCATTTCAAGACCCAGATCCTAGGCATGATACAGAAAGTCAGGCTGAGCTCCAGGAGCACTCTAAAACTCCAGAAGGAACTATCATAAGAAGAAAGCATTTATGTGAATAATATAACTTGGCATTTAGCTTCAATATCAATTTTCCACTACACGAAGTTATGAAATGCCCATTGACAGAACTGGAACCTTTTTTACTTGGCTATGTCTCAAATGTGGCATTGATCCATAAATAGACACAACTGTTTTCCTCATTTTTAGACATATGTTCCATTCCATAATAGCAATAATGCACTTGAGATTGTGCAGAATTATTCTCAAATTATTTCTGTTTGGTCTGATGTACATGTGTACACAAAGTTTTAATGCATTAGCTTTGTTTTCTGAGTCTGGAATTATTTACTTGTAGGAGATAAGAAATAGCAAAAGAAACTTTTTTCCCTTAAGAAAACATTTGGTTAGATCATTCTTTCACTAAGAGGTTTAACCTGAACCCCAGCAAAAAGAACTTGGTTGATTTACATATTAGTGAGAGGTGCATTTGGCTTTTAGTGTCTGAGACAGTGACAGCTTTGTACTTTAATGTTCACTCTGGCCTGTTTTATTGTTTTCCCAAATTCATTAGATGGTTGGCTTGAAAATTTCTCAACTATGTGGTATTTTTTAAAAAAATCATTGTCTTTAATAAGATTATAACACTGAAACATAGATAAATCCATGAGGTTAAATAAAAATAACTATTCATAACTCTTTAGACCGGGAGAAAGAGCCTCTACCTATAGGCCAATCCTGTGAAGCCTTTCACCCCAAACCACTCCCATCAATGCATATGGGGTTAAATAAAATGTTGGCTGTGCATGCCTCTTTCCAGCAGGGAACAGGTGCATGCAGTCAAGGCATCACTGCCAGTAGGAAATAATATGTTTGGTACTTAGCTGAAGCGTAGGTCTATATGACATCACGGGGTCGCTGGGGCCTCTCCCTAATATGGACCACAGTATAATTTTATTCCAGTTTTATTCCATTCATGTTTCTGGCCATATTGGCCATTAGATAGGCTGACGCTTTATAGGGAAACTAGTATTTTCTTGCTCCTTGAAACTCCTATGACTGTTTAAACTTGGCGAGTCCGCAAAACTGATTGGGAGCTGCCCACTTTCCCAAAGCGTCTTCGCTCCTGATTATGGTGGAGTCATAGCCCAACACAGTGACCCCATGATGCCATATAGATCCATGCTTCAGGTAAGAACCAATCATACTTTCTTATCTTCAAAGATTCCAACTAAACATCAGGAAGAACTTTCTGACCATAAGAGCTGTTGGACAGTGGTGGACTGTTGTTCCTTGGAGGTTTTTAAGCAGAAGTTGGATGGCCATCTGTCATATACGATCCGTCAGAAGTCCCTATCAGCATTAATGAGCGACTCTCAACCCTTCAAATAAAGTTCACCAAAAACCAACAGGCTACTATTAATAAGTGCTTACGCACCAACACTGGATGCCGATGAATACATTAAAGAAAATTTTTACTCTCAGCTGGATACCGTCCTAACAGAGGTGCCTAAGGAAGATAAAATTATCCTCCTGGGTGATTTTAATGCAAGAGTTGGGTGAGATTTCGATCTGGGACTATTGGGAAAGAAGGAGTTGGCAACAGCAACCAGAACGGAATCTTACTTTTGATGATATGTGCAGCGCACAACCTTGTTATTACCAACAGTCTCTTTTGACAGAAAAATAAATTTAAAACTTCATGGAGGCATCCTTGGTCAAACCACTGGCACCTCTTAGACTACGTTATTGTCGGTGCTAAAGATCGACGTGATGTGCTCCTTACCAGAGCTATGATGAGCGCCAACGACCGCTGGACAGATCACTGACTAATACACTCCATGATGGCTATCAAGATTATACCTCAACGCAGGCTTCAAGGAAGGAAACCAAGGTGCAAAATGAACACTCAATCCTTTCAAGATCCCATTAAGTAGGATTGCTTCCAAACGACTCTTAAGGGTCACCTGCATTCAGAATTCCCTGATAAAATTGAGGAACACTGGACCAAGCTAAAAACACCCATTATTGCAGCCTGAATACCAAACCAAGAAACACCAGGACTGGTTTGATGAGAAGGAAGGCTATTAACCAAATGAAAAACAACAAAGCCAGTGGACCTGATGGGATACCTGCCTAAATCTTCAAAGTGGGTGGAATTGAACTTACACAACAACTTCACAAGCTCATCGAAAAAGTCTGGGAAAGAGAAGTGATCCTAGCAGACTTTAGGGATGCCAAAATTATCAATCTGTTTAAGAAAGGTGATAGAACTGATTGCGGAAACTATCGAGGCATCTCTCTATTAGCTGCGACCGGCAAAATTCTTGCAAGGATCTTAGCAAACCATCTCTTAACAATATCCAAGGTGACCCTTCCTCAATCCCAAAATGGTTTTCAGCCTTCTAGGGGGACAGAGGACATGGTTTTCAACGCTCGACAGCTTCAGGAAAAATGAAGAGAGGAAAACCAACCCCTGTATATGGTGTTTATTGACCTGACTAAGGCTTTTGACACTGTAAATCGTAATGCCCTGTGGACTGTCCTTCTGAAAATTGGCTGCCCAGATAAATTTGTAAACATCATTCAGCTCCTCCATGATAACATGACAGCAACAATCACAGATAACAATGGCTTTCAAAGTGAACCATTCACAGTCAGATCAGGTGTTAAACAGGGTTGTGTTATTGCCCCAACCCTATTCATTATTTTCATTGCCATGATCCTACATTTTGTTGAAGGGAAACTCCCCACTGGGGTAGAAATCATATATCGAACAGATGGAAAGCTCTTCAATCTGAGCAGGCTGAAAACAAAGAGTAAGTTTACCATAACTTCCATCATGGTGGCTCTCAAGATGGCACCAAGGTAAGACGCGTTTATCGGTGCTCCTCGGATTTCTTTTAATCTTCAAAATTTTTATCTCAATTTGACTCTCTGGATGTAAATTTTACTTACCGGAAAAGACTCTGAAGACTTTGAAGCATAACTTCCATCATAGAGCTTCAGTATACTGATGACAATGTAGTGTGTGCATGCTCAGAGGATGACCTCCAAACCATCCTAAATATCTTTGCAGAAGCTTACAGAAAGCTTAGCCTATCACTCAACATCCAAAAAACCAAAGTGCTGCACCAACAAGTACAAAATAACCCCTCTGCAGCGCTACAAATCCAACTCAATGGTGTAACATTGGAAAATGTCAATCACTTCTCCTACCTAGGCAGTTTGCTTTCCATAAGGGTCAACATTGTTGCCGAAATCCAGCATCGCCTGAGCTCTACGAGTGCGGCTTTCTCCCGATTGAAGTGCAGAGTGTTTGAGGACCGGGACATTCGCAGGGAAACCAAAATGCTTGTTTACAAATCTATTGTACTACCGACCTTACTGTATGCTTGTGAAACATGGACCACTTACAAACACCATCTCCAACTTCTCGAAAGATTCCATCAATGGTGTCTCTGAAAAATCCTACACATCACTTAGGAAGACAGGTGAACTAATATCAGTGTACTGGATGAAGCAAAGATCATCAGTGTTGAAGCAATGATTCTTCAACATCAACTTCGTTGGACTGGTCATGTTGTATGGATGCCTGATTATCGTCTTCCAAAGCAACTACTCTATTCCGAACTTAAAAACGGAAAGCGTAATGCTGGTGGTCAACAAAAGAGGTTTAATGGCTGTCTCAAAGCAAATCTAAAAAAAAGGTAGTATAAACACTGACAACTGGGAAACACTGGCCTGCGAGCGCTGCAGTTGGAGAACAGCCTTTACCAAAGGTGTCATGGACTTTGAAGACACTCGAACTCAAAACGCAAGGGAGAAACGTGCTAAGAGGAAGGCACGCTTGGCAAATCCACACCGTGATCAACTGCTGCCCAGGAACCAGTGTCCCCACTGTGGAAGGATATGTGTATCCAGAATTGGCCTCCACAGTCACTTACGGACTCATTGTTAAAACCGTGTTTATGGAAGACAATCTTACTCGGCTATGAGTGATCACAGAAGAAAGAAGAAGAAGAAGAAGAAGAAGAAGAAGAAGAAGAAGAAGAAGAAGAAAGTTGAGATCCCTTCATTGCAGGGGATGGACTAAATGACCTTGAGGTCCCTCCCAACTCTGCAATTCTATGATTCTATGAATTCTTTATTTCCATTTACTCTTTGGAATTTGTTATCCTATCATTTCTTTCCATCTTTGAGTATAGCTAGGGTCTCATTTCTCCTTCACCATAAAATAAAATTGTATAAGAGACAGCTTTTTTTTTTGACAACCTTTACTTTTTCCCTCTATATTTATATTAAAGAAACATTTTCTTAATGCTGCCCTTTGAAGATTCAGCCAGTTATTTTAAAAATCCATTAACTGGAAATATTCAAATATGAAAAAAAAAATTGTTTCCATCATAAGGGCAAGTTGTTTAACATGGTTGTCCTCAAGCTAGTCAATATATTTAGTTAACCCTGCTTGCTGCCAGTTGATGAACATCATTTTTTTAAAAAACCATTTTTATTAATTTCAGGATCAAATAATGCTGAGGCCATTGGGAATTGTGGCAGGCCTAAGTAATTTTTTACATTTGGCTCATATTTTCCACAACACTGGGATAATACAACTTACCCCTTTGCCTGACTTCCTGTCTTTAGTTCCCTTCCACATAGAAGCCTTTGGATCCAAACACATCTGCTCCTAATTTTTTATATTTCCTTGTCCCATTTCTTGATACCAGTCCATTTTTTCAAACTAGCAATTTGTATGCAAATGTATTTTAAAACCTGGATTTAATTTTTGTATGAATACTCTACCAAATTTAAATGTGTGTGGGCTATAGGTCAGTGGTAAAGCACATGCTGTGCAACTGAAATGTTCCAGGGTCAATCTGTGGCATCTCCAGGTAGGCCTTTGAGAGAACGCTGCCTAGGATCCTGAAAGCAGCTGCCAGGTAGTATCAGCGATACTGGATAAAGTCGACTAGTATCAAGCAACTTCCTGCATTTCTAAATACAGTAGCCTGGATCCACAGAAATTTCCTTCAGAGGAAATACCTGCATGCCTGTCTGGATCCAATCGAGTATGTTAAGGAAGCTGCAAGAGTTTGGAACATTATTATTACTTCCCTGATTTATAAAATTTATTGATTTCCTTTTTTTTACTATGGTAATTCAAAGTGATGTGCACTATATGAATAGTCAAAGGCAAACCTTGAAATGCACATAAAAAGACAACCCCATTTTTTAAAGTTAGGATTAAAAACATTCCACTCACTTGAGGCCACAGTTAATTAAGAGCCAAAGGGCTGGTGAAAAAGAAATGTTTTTGCCAAGCAATGATGTAAACATAACTTCCACTCATGAAACGGGAACTGCTGATGCTCTGGGATATCATATTTATGAGAGAAGTGCTTTTGCTTTAAAATCACAGAATAGTTTAAAGCTTATTTGAATTAGTATGTAAATTTGAAAGCTTTCTCTCTTTTTCGACACAACAAAAAAAATCCCATTTTTTGTTCAGTTTCTGTCAATAACCACACTTCAAAAGCTGTGCCTGATTTATAATTGGGGATCCTGCTGTGGTTCCAGAGATCACCCCCTTCCCCTGGTTAAATACAAATACTGCAGTATATAAATTCTCGTTTATTTTATATGTTCATGCTTCATGTGTATTTTGTTTGGATTGGAGAGAGAGGATTCTTACACTGCCATTAAAGTGCAACAGTCACATTCCTTTCCCACTGCAACTTGCAAACGCTTAGATTAGTGATCTAAGTTGTTTATTTTATTTTATTGGCGCAGCACCTAGAAAATTAACACAACAACTGCCAAGTTCCACTTTGTGGTTTGTACATTTCAAATATAAATGTGGAACGTAAATACAGGAACAACTCTAGTGTGCATCTCCTGTACGATTATATTGTAAATAGAAAACTGTGCATAATAAATGCATATTTATATAACACAATATGTTTAAAATTTTATATACATCTACCATGTATTTTGCTTTGATATTAACTAGAAACGTGCAGGTTATTCCTGCTCCTCCTGACTTCTTGATCTCCTTGCTCCATCTAACTGTCCCCCCTTCTCCATATCATACTACTTGTTTCTTGAACTCTTTCCCTCCCAACAGCACTTGGCCTATTCAGTCTTCAGGGCACAATGTGTAAGATGTCAGATGTTCACATATCTTTAATTTGCAGACTCTTGATAATGTCTACAAATGACTCCCATGACTGAATATATGTGCAAACATATTGTAGTTGAAAAGTTGTGTGTATGAGCTATTCACATCACACATCTTTATATTTAAGATTTCAATTAGTATATTGACTTAAGAGTATGAGCTGTGAGCCAAAATGTTCCTGGTTCAGATCTTGCATAGGTCACAGATCTCACTATTTCCCAGTGTCAATCTCCTCTTGCATCTTAATGGGATAAATAAGGATGACACACCCTCACTAATCACCCTGTTAGGGTTAGCAGCTGAAACATTTATTATTATTTATTTAAGCCAACAAAGTGTATTATTCCAGTGTTGTTACTGAGAGAGAGATTTCATATTTGCATAGTATTTTAATGTATATTAAAAACTCTAAATGCTGTTTACAGTAATAACAATTTATCAATGAGATTTACTCATCCTGTGTCTGGAAACAACATGATTTATGGGTCACCAGTGAGAGATAATACAGTATCTTTAAATCAGTTGCAATGATTATATCTTAATAAAAGAGAGAGAAATAGATCTTTCTAAACTTCAGTTGATGCACAGAGGAGAGGAATTGGTATTGCCCCTGCTGTCACCATCCTGATCTCCATGTGCTCATCGAAATGTCTGAGCAAAGACTATGTGTATGCAGGTTGTATATGTATAGATAAACACATGGAGCCTGGGAGTGGGGACAGTGAGTATGACCTCTATCTCTCCCACCATGTGTCACCAAGCCACTGCACAGGGCTGCTGTACCTTTCTTTTCCCAGGACACTTTCAGATCTGTTTTTACTTTAATCCAGAACGTTACTGTTTAGGTTGCAGGTCAGAGTAACTCTACTTTCATTAAATGGGAGTTTGCATAATTTACTAGCCACAGGATTTCAGTTTCAGATAGGGAGGTGATTATCTTGGCTTTGAAATTGGTTGGCTGCAACCAGAGTCCACTAAGGTCCAGTGCCAGTGCATTCTTTAGCTGTATTCAGCACTCCTACTGAAATAAGCCATTGGGGAGAAAGAGGCAAGACAAGAATTGCCTGGGGGTGGGGCAGGGCGCTGAGCACAGTACTCTTTCATTCTATGTTTCAAACAAGTTGATAGCTTCTCTAGTATTTTTTCCAGGTTGTAACCTGCCCTTCCAAAGGACTACACGGTCCCTTACAGCAATAAAAACCACAAAAAGCAATACAAGAAATTATATATGTGTGTGTAGGAAGAGGGAAGTCAATATAAGTACCGAAGGTGCACAAGACCTGGGATAAAGAAAAGATGCGGAAGATAAAATAATATTAGTTTAAATATATATTTGTTCCTATGCTATAATGGATAGACAAAGTCTTGTGCACTAGGAGAATTATTTGGTTTTATGACAAATTGTGTGTAAGTGTATTTTTTTTAATGTATGAAGATATTGAGTTTGTCGGTCTGTCTGCAAAATGTTATTGTTTTTTTGTTGTTGTCTGTAGTTCTTGGTTGTTTTTTTGGCAAAATGGAAAATGAACAAAAAAAGGGAAGAAAAGAAGAAAGAAAAAGGAAGGGGAAAAAGAGGGTTAGATAGATATAATTAATTGTTTTATTAATTTTTATTGTGTATTTTGTTTTAATGTTTTTTGTTGTATGTCTTGTTTGTTTGTGTTTTCTTTAAAAATCAATAAAAAATTTTGGGGGGGAAATTATGAAATAGCATAGCGATGCATTAAAAACAACATGGCAGCACCTCCCAAAATTGAGCTTAAAATATCTCACACTATCTTTTTTTGCTTCATGGGAAAAAGCTATACATTGAGGTTTAACTTGAACACATTTCTCTTTTTTATTTTTATACAAAACCACAAGTTATTGGGGAGGTTTGCCTACTGGCCAAAATACTTTTTGAGAAACAACAACAACAATAATGTGAAGTACTGTTACATTAAATTTCCTCTTCTTTTTCTTTTTCTTTTTCTTTTTTTTGTATCTCTCTATCTTGAAGTGAAGCAGTAAATCTGTGGTTTGATAGTTTGTCCTAGGAAGAAATGTGTGTTGGCTTGTAAACTGGTTAGATTGTGTTTTGGGCTTTTTTTTTAAAGGCAGTGAATCTGTTTTCTTAGTTTAAAAGGAGTTAAAACTTTTGGTTAAAAATCCCTGGGGGTTCCTTTTGACTCTTCAGTAAAACAAACCCCCACTCAGAAATAGCCTGGATCTTGTGGTTTGATGTGTTCTCCAAACATGGACAAAAGGAGCTCTCACTGCTATTAAATTTGAGAATCCTGTCCAACAGCATCCTTCCCTCAAATGCCTTTGAGGGGAAGGGATCACTGTGAAGGCTATGGTTATTCTTTCAGAAAACTTTTTATTGAGCTCAAAAAGCTCCTAGTACAGTTTCATACATTTTCATCTACTATTGAGCCCTGCAGTCTGAATTAGAAACCTCAAACTCTACTAAGAAGACTAAAATTCTAGGACTCTTCCATTGCAGTTTATGCTTCTTCTTTGTTTTTGTTTTTAAGGTAAATGTATTTAAGTTTCGGGTGGAATCACCCTTGGTCAATAGATTGGTTATCCCATGCTTTTCCTCCTCAAAAATAATATCAAAAGCAACTGCTTTTGTTTTCATATATCTTTGTCCTTCTTTTTACATGTGGCAGAATTAGAAGTTGAGAAATCGGCAGAGCCTGTTTTCTGTGGCATGTTTCCTTAGGTACTCTTGCACAAGTGGCACTCCCACAGGTGAAGATTCCTGATTTTTACTGAGGATTGGGGGGCCCTCTGGTGGAATGGCACTGGATGTGGCACAAAAATCAAAGGCAGCATATTAGACGATATCACTGTGTGAATTGCTGGGGGGGGGGAAAGCCTTGTGGTGCTGTTGCTACTAAAGTCAGCAAGAAGAAGTAGGTATATAGCAACCACGAGCAGTCAGTGTGGTGGAGGCAGAGCCACTCTTCTGGCACTGGAGTTGCTGCAGTTTACCAGGACCGGGTTTGATGGCAAGGTACTGGCAGAGCCAATCTGACATCGCCTCTTGTTCATCCACACAGCAGCAGTCTCCAGTTGAACAGCAGCAACGCTGGTATTATGAGGGTGGATTTGCAGCTCTGCCCTACGACACCAGCTGCTGATGGGAAGCGAGGAGCAGAAATGAAGCAAAGATTGAGTCTGAGCGAGGAAAAAGTAAACTGAAGCATAAGCATGCAGAGAGAGTGCTGTGGGATGTATAGGAAAAGTGGAAACACAGTAAAAAAAACTTGTGGCGAAACGAAGTGGGAGTAAGAAATGGGGGTGCAGAAAATGTGATGGCATTTGAAAACAGAGAAAAAGCAGGTTAGGTGGAGGCAAGGAGAGAAAGAGAAATGGAAGAATATACCGTACACTTTGAGCTTTATAGAAAGAAGAGAGGACGGTCTAACCGTGAAACCTGTGGTGGCCATCCATGGATGCCAGTACCTCCTGTGGCTCCTGCAAACCAGCACCTCTAAAACCCAAGAGGCTGTTTGCTCTTCTTGCTTAACATGAGAACCTAAAAAGAGCCTACTAGATCACGCCAATGGCCCATCTCGTCCAGCGTCCTGTTTTCACAGTGGCCAACCAGATGCCTGTGGGAAACCCTCATGCACTCTCCCTTCCTGTGACTTCCAGCAGCTGACATTCAGTAGCACTGCTGCCCCCACCTGTGGAGGCAGAGCATAGCCACCATAGCTAGTAGCCATTCACAACCATTTTCCTCCATTTATCTGTCTATTCCTCTTTTAAAGCCCATGTATGTTGGTGGTCATCATCACCTCCTGTGGGAGTGAATCCCATAGTTTAACTATGCACTGCCTCCACTCTGCCTTCTGTTCTGAACAGAAGAGAGATGCAAAGAGCTTGGCTCAACATTCCAATTACGCTTACTAATCCAAGGTTGAAGACCACTGTGTTGGTGGTGGTCTGTAGAGAAAAGAGCATTCTATGGGGTTACAGGGGTGTTAACCAAATGAGTTCAAATGTAAGAAAATATCGTTGTGTAGGTAACCTTTTGGTGTGGCCCTCTCCAGTTAATGTAAATGTCGTTCTCAAAGTCATGAGTCGAGCAGTCCTGTCTGAAAACATCAGGGCATTACAAAAGAATTGTGTGTGTCTCTGTTCCATTCCTTGATGTAATCCTTATACCATTATTTGCTAGCAAACTGTTGGCACTGCTATCTGACTGGGGAGGCAGAAAAATGTAGCACTACATATACATCAGGGCCCTAAGCCAGTAGTAACCCAGTCACCTTACCCCATTTGCTTAATCTCTGTTGAGAATTCAAGTCCTGAATCTTTATATCTATATATAATGGAATATATCTAAACAAATGTTCCATTGAAATCAGATATCTATGCTCCACTGATTCTAGGTCAATATATTTAATTGTTAAGAAGCAAAGGCATAAATGTGAGCTCATGCTGAAACTGTGATAAATTATCAAACTGGCTTCATTTTTCTTTTCTTTTCTTTTCTGTTTTTCTTTTCTTTTTTTCCTTTTAATAGGATAGTGTTTTCAGTTGCCACTGCTCTCTAGGGAGCCAAGATTGGAAAATACAAAGATGTAATGCTATTAACAGTTTGCAGGGGGCGGGGAGCAGATATGTGATATGGTATTTATTTAGAAAACAGGTCTACTTCTTTGGTTCAGGTCGTTGAGGGTTCAAATAATTTCAGGAGAGGAAACAATAATAATGGCGAAGGAGTTATTTTCAAGGCTAACATTGTGTGAAGAACGATTTGGGAGAAAATATCCAATTTTTGTAACCTTCAGCCTTGAAACATAATGACATTAAGAGGGAATGGAGAATCTGTAGTCGATTTTTAGTTGTAAGGTTCAAAGTATCAAACTACTCTAAAAGCAGACAGTAACAAAGTAATATAATTGAGAGTGAAAGTTCAGACTGCCTCACTGGTAAGTTTAGAATTCAATATTCCTCCAGAGAGTTAACCTAAATGAGTAATTTGTCTGCTTGTTGGTTTAACAGACGTTATCACAGGTAACTATTCTCATGAGAGCTGGCTACATTATCCTGACACTAACCTCCATTGGATTCCTTATAGAGCAAAGGTAAGTAATTGAGCATTTCATTTCTGTATGTTTTATATTGCAAATGCAGCCTCTTGGGTTGGATTCAGAGTGTCACTTCAGTGAAAAGAAAGAGGATCCCACTGGAAGGGAGGCAATTTTTGCCAGTTTCCCCTGTTCTCCTTATGGGAACTCTAGGGTCCCCAACCCTTTGGAGCAGCTTTTCAGGTTGAAAGAGAAGTCAGTGAAGATAATCTCCCTAGCCCTTTTCTCCAGGAGGAGTGCTCCATGGGTAGAAATCCACTTATAGAAACAGTGGATCCAACCCCTTGATTGCCAAAATTGTTTCTTACAATACAAAAATGTGACAATGGGGGAGGTTTAGAATTCCTTTACAAAATGTGCATTAGTGCAGCCTAGCCAATGTGCGGCTCTCCAACTGTTCTTGGACTCCCAACCCAACCAATCCCAGCCAGCATTAACAACACTCTATTCTCTTTGTTCACAGTTTAACATTATTTTGCTTCCCGTGTATCTCCTGACCTTGCTGTGGTTGGAAATGGTTGCCGTATTCAGAGCCAGGAAAGAATTTCCCTCTATTGGCCAGTCTAGATGTTTTACCTCCCCCCTAGGAAAATGTCACGGCTTTTGGTGGTTAAAGGCATAGGGTGGAATCCTAGTCTTCAAGCATGGGGTGAAGTGGTGAATCACCCAGTATCGATCCAGTGGCGTTTTCAGGGTACCCTGCTAAAGGGATCTTGGTGGATGTCCTTGTCCTGAAGTCAAGCGTGGGGCAGACAGGCCATAGGACTTCCAGCGGTGGCCTTAAGACAGCCAGCTCAGTAGATCAGTGTCTTGGGAATGCCATAATCCTGGTACAACTTCTAGCAGGTGGCTAGAATGCATATGCACCCAATGCTTGAGCTAAAATTCCACCTACATTTGTAATCAATAAAGTTGTGGCCATTTTTAATACAGATTGTTGTTTGTCTGAGTTATTAATCATATATTATGACACTGACCCTGGGGGAGGGTGGCACTGTGACTGGGCCCGCAACAGATGTTTTAGAGGGGTAATTGAGATTCTTCTTTACTGCAAGGATACATGCCAATAAAACCCTGAGCTGGTGAACTAAAAATAGACCTTACTAATTTCAGTTCTTTATTTTTAGACCTGAAGCTCCTTTATTGGAATCTGTCCGCTGTTCCACTTTCCTTGCCCTGCACAAACTTGGTTACTTGAAAACTTACATTGCGCTTCTGTCAGTGACATATGAGGTAAGGCAACTTAATTTATCATATAGTACATATATTTATTTTAGGAAGAAACTATATAAGTTTCTGGACCTCAGAGGTTTGCAGTATTTAAAAAGTGCTTGCAAGCATAACAGAGTGTACTGCGCACCACGAACCAGATATGATCCTATTTATTTGATTTTATATCCCACCTTTCTTCTGGTGCATGGCCCAAGCCAGCTCACAGCATAATTGAAAGTAGCTACAACTAAAAACACAATACATCCAAAGGTTAAAAAAAGTAAGTAACCCTATTAAAAACAGCATTGAAAACACTTTAAACCATTTAAAAGCACACACATACAGGCACACAAAAGCACCAAACACACCCTCTGAAGACACTTCCACAGCAGCCAGTTAGTAGCCAAATGCCTGTTGGGTGCCGGGGGGGGGGGAAGAGAGAGCCTTTGCCTGATGAGAAAAGGAGAGCAGAGAGAGACCTAGGCTGTCCTCCCATGAAAGAGAGTTCCACAATTTGGGAGCAACCACTGAGAAGGCCCTCTCTTGTGTCCTCACCAAATGTGTCTAAAGGTGGCAGGATGGAGAGAAAGGCCTTGTCAGAATACAGAAGTTGTATTTTACTTTGGCTTTAGCAGTAAGCACTCAAAATGGTGTACAAATAACACCTACGAGATTTGAACGCAATATGATAGAGCCATAATTGCTCATGGTACGGGTTGATCTTTTTCAATCTGCTGATTGATTTTGCTGGTTTGTATAATAACGCTTCAAAAATCTATTTGACCAGACATCATTTGTAAGACAGGAAAGGCGTTTGTGTAGCTTGGACAGCAATGGTTCCATTGATTTTTATATGCAAATATTAGTATCATCTGTATATATACTATTCTGTAGCCTTGCTCATCTCTGTAGTAGGAAAGACTTTCATACCCTGGGTATTGGTTGGGATGTACAGCTGTGTTCTCCTGTCAAATGTAAGAACTGCAAGCCACTCCATAGCCAAGCCTACCCCCATGCTGTTGGAGGAAGGAAGTGATGGAAGGAAGCTCCCATGAAGCTTCATGATAAAAAGCCTTGTCAGCACACCTAGATCTAAATAAATTCAAGTTGAGCTTGTAATATTAATTCTCTCTGTTATCTTTGCTAAAGAGAAAATCCAGCCATTGTGGACTAGTAAGATGGACTTTCTTGACAAGACAAGAACCCTGGGGGTAATAATGCCCCTTGGAGAAAAGAAATCATAGTTGAACCTTACATTCAGTAGATTAAGTTAGTTTCCACTTAGGTGTGACAGAGTCATTACTGACTTTAGCCTTAGCTGGTGTGTGAGCTGGCTTCACCACCATCAACTAAAGATGATGATGTATGGTTCCAGATGCTCTGGCCAATTGACCGTAAAATTGCTCTGCATTTCTGGCAGGGCAGCCAAGTTAGAGCTTTTAAAATCTCCATGCCTGAAGCTCAGCGCCCACTGTTTGGAAGCTGCTCATTATTCTTCTCCTGCCCCCTGATCTGAGCAAAAGAGAGACTTCTGGAATCAATTAGAAATGTCTGCCCTTGATGAGATTTGCACGTGAGTTTGGAATTGTGAGGCTTTGATAGTGTCAGCCAACAGCTGCAGTTTCAGGTGGTAAAATCAAGAGAAGAATTTTTACAGGGCTTAATTACAATCAGTATATATTTATAACTAGTTGAGGAACACTAAAAAAAAAGTGACGTTTGAAACTGTCAAGCATATTGTTGAAGATGAGACTTTATTACTTCCATCACAAGAAAGTAAACAAAATGTTTGTTGGAAACTTGTGGTTGTGAGACTGTGTTGTGGCTGCAAGAAACTGGAAATGATGTTTTCTGCAGTACTTGCTGCAAAAGAAACATCTGGCAGTATTTATGTCATTCCTAGTTGAGGCAATAATAAGCGGTGATACACATTTGTGTACAAGTGTGTAAGTCTTTCTTAGATAAATATAATAATTCAAAAGTAACCCTTTCCCATCCAAGGATCTATGTATTCTATGTATTAAATGTATATATATTAAACATGTTATATTTACAGGGTTGTATCCAACGCTGTCCATGCACTCCTCCTGCAGAACCCTTCAAAATCTGCTCTGGAGGGTAGGGAACCTACTGGAGCAGATTTTGCAGGGTGTGTTGGGGGCTGCAGGGGGAAGGACCAGAAAGGTGAAGTTCTGTTGCTTGGGTGGAAGTCCACTTGTGCAATGTTGAATTTTGCCCACAGTAAATAACAATTCTTAGAAGCTGTTACTGATGATCATCTTGATTATATTTTCCTTTGTCTTCTATTGTGCTTGCATTTACTAAAATTAAAAGGAAATTATAATTATATCTGTATTTTGGAATACATTTTTATCTGTTTAAAATATGCAATCTTGACTTTGCTCAAGTGGTGCTTTCATGTCCTGAAAAATCAACACCCATGCTTCACATAACATGTTTAACTAGTAGTAAAAATTCTGCAAATATGATCTGATTGTCAGACCACAACTGCATTTATTAAGCAAGAGCTTTATATTTGCCCTGGTGGCCACCTTCTGTCTTAAATAGAATGGAACTAAACATCTGTATAATTGTTTTAACTTCTATCCTACTTACCAGCTGAAAACAATTTTAAAAAAATCACTAAAGCAAGCTAGTTAAGTTCCACCGAATGTCTATCTGAACAACTAGAAAAGTATGGTGCTCATTCAAGAAGGCTAGCAGGGATGGTTTTTTTTTGTTGTGGGGGCCGCTACAGAAAAGACAATGCTTCTCAACTGCAGTTTTCCCTTCTGTGAAGAAAAGGATTGGATATTTTTATCTGCAGCTTAAATTCACTGTACTTTTACATATCTGTGGTGCCCATTACAAATGACAGGCATGGGAGGTTCCTACCCAAGGGTCTTATAATCTAAAATAGACACAGGTAATCAACTGATGGTTGTGTGAGAGAGACGGGGGAGAGGAAGGTATGGGTATAGTCCAGGGAATAATATATACTTATTTTAATTGCATGTATTTTGCTTTGTATAAAAGATATAGGGACTAGCTGTTTCTCACGTTCATGCCGAATAAAGGAGAACCCAGGGTTCTTAACAGCTTGATTGTAGAAACCTCTGCACTAGCAGATATATATAAAGTGTTGAAATAACTGCTGCACTATCATGATGTTCATGTAGGGATGGTGTCCTATTTCACCCCTTCAAAATAGTATCCTAGGCTAATACCGGCAACAGCCATGATCACCCAGCATGATGTGGTTGTATCATGTGCCAGGGGTCTTGATCTAGTCATGACTGAAATGACACAATACACTTTACTCTTGCCACCACTGTGGCAGCTTGTTAAGCGGAGGGAGGTACTGGCCATTTGTATGCTCTTGTCTAGGCAACAATGCAGGGGGCCAAAAATACATGGCAGAGATCATAAGAGGATTTGTGATCCTAAAGGCCAGTATTTGCTTTGGTGTTTCAGTGAGTACATTGTCCCAACTTTCTGTTTGCCCTCAACTATGTGTATCAGTGGGGGCTGGGCTGAATGTTCCATCAAGTATTTCTATTAGCATTCCATCATTCTGACTTATCCTTATGCCCTGGAAAAAGATGGTCTGTAGGTCCAGTTCCATTGTTTGCTTCTGATGTGGTAGAGTAACAGGTTATTTTAACTCATCAGCTTCATATGGTGACTATTATGGGTGCTTCTCCGTGTGACGACAGGTAGAATCTATCATTTCAGTCACCTTGTCTGTTATCATGATGTGGAAAGTACCACCTATCACCACATAGGGATGCTTGGTTGAGAATATTCACACTTGCCTTGTGATGGCTTTACCCCATCAAATGTGAACTGGACCATAGAGTGTAGTTGTGGATCACAGAGGGTAGTGAAACAAACCTTAATCAGATCTCATGTGCTCATTACGATATAAGGTTTGTAATATTAAAATGTAAAATGTCATTGCTGAAGCCGTGGGAACCTGAATAATAATTTTCGCTTTAGTTTCATAATACCTGCTTTTTCCCTCTTCTCTGCTTTAGAACACTTTCCTGGAATATTGAGTCTAAGCTGTTTTTCTGTTAATTTTGGTTCCTTAAACTTTTTTTTATTAAAAAAAAGTTTATTTTACTAGCACTACTAAGGAGTTTTAATTCAGCATTCTGATAGTTTTGAGACCTTCAGACCATTATAAGTTGATCCCAAAGTATAAATTGTGGCATGCCTCCTTTCTTTATACAGACCCCCATGAAATAGATAACTTATGCCTGTTCATCCTATTACTTTTCGACTAAAAGATTCATCATTTGTGAGGCTTTCAAGAGCTATTATTAGCCTCCAGAGTGTGATATTACTGCCATCAAGTGTAATTATATCATTTTGCACATATAACTTTTCACATACTGTAATTTCCCAGGTATGACATCTCCCTTACGATTTCATCTTATGTGTGGTATTCAACTCATACTATTAAAGCAATCCAGACTTTTAAGTATTCTTGCTCTGTAGTATGTGGGAGGGTGTACAGATGTATTGGCTAGGAAAAATAGAGATTGTATTTTTAAAATAGGGAAATCTGGTTACTTTAATTTTGTTTTTCCCCAGCGAAAACATCGCACCTTAGCAATGAAGAACACAAAATTGTCAGTTGGGAAAAAACCTCATGAAAAACTAAAATTATTATCCAAAGACATTTTTAATCGCTGTTAAGTCAGGCATGGAAAGAACATAAGAGTAGAAATGGACAACAAGGTAAATCATAATAAAGGAAACCAAGTTTATCTTACTAACCAATCCCTTTAAAAATGCCTATTTTGTTTGCAACTTAGTTCTCTAAAAAAAGGCAGTGCACTTCTCACTGCTTACTAAAGCTAAAGCCTACGGCTGAGGCTTTCACCACAAGAAGGAGTTGCTTTGAAACTTAAAATATAAGAAAAGCCTACTGAATCAGACCAAAAGCTAATCTAGTCCAGCATCCTGTTCTCAAAAAGGCCAGCCAAATGCTAGTGGGAAGGAGCTGCCAGCTAGCTCTGAGCACAACAGCACTCTCTGCAGTTTCAGCAACTGGTATTAAGAAGTGCATTGCCTTCGACAGTGGAGGTAGAACAATAGCCATCATGGTCAGTAGCCACAGATAGCCTTAAACTCCATGAATTTGTCTAATATTTCAAAGCCATTGCTGCCTCTTGTGGGGATGAATTCCATAGTTTAACAATGCATTGTGTGAATAAGTGCTTTCTTTTGTCTGAATCCTACAACATTCAGCTTCATTGGATGTCCATGAGTTCTAATGTTATGAGAGAGACAGAGAGAGAGAGAGGAAAGAAACCTCTTTTCTCTATCCCAGGCATCCCCAAACTTGGCCCTCCTGGTGTTTTGGGAATACAACTCCCATCATCCCTAGCTAACAAGACCAATGGTCAGGGATGATGGGAATTGTAGTCCCAAAACATCTGGAGGGCCGAGTTTGGGGATGCCTGCTCTATCCACTTTCTCCATGCCTTCTGTCATTACCTTCTATCATACTCACCTTTTATCTGAACCAAAAAGCCCCAAGTTTTGTAAGAAGTAGAAGAAGAGTTTGGATTTGATATACTGATTTATCACTACCCGAATGAGTCTCAAAGCTGCTAACATTCTCCTTTCCCTTCCTCCCTCACAACAAACACTCTGTGAGGTGAGTGGGGCTGAGAGACTTCAGAGAAGTGTGACTAGCCCAAGGTCACCCAGCAGCCGCATGTGGAGGAGCGGAGACATGAACCCGGTCCCCCAGATTACGAGTCCACCACTCTTGACCACTACACCACACTGGCTCCCAGTAATCTGTCCTCATAGTTTCTCCATTGCCTTGATCGTTTTGGTTGCCCTTTTCTGGGATGCTCCCAAGGAGGACATAACTGCAGTCTCTCCTTCAGAGGCATACTCATTTTGATACTGGAGGTAATATACAGTGGTACCTCGGGTTACAGAAGCTTCAGGTTACAGACGCTTCAGGTTACAGACTCCGCTAACCCAGAAATAGTACATCGGGTTAAGAATTTTGCTTCAGGATGAGAACAGAAAACGTGGTGCAGCGGCAGTGGGAGGCCCCATTAGCTAAAGTGGTACCTCAGGTTAAGAACAGTTTCAGTTTAAGAACGGACCTCCAGAACGAAGTTCTTAACCCGAGGTACCACTGTATAGCCATCAAGACTATAGATACTGGGATTAGTTAGATATGGGGATAAGTGGCAAAGTCACCTAGCTCAGTTGGTAGAGTGTGACGCTCATAATCTCAGAGCCATGGGTTCGAATGATTCCTGCTAGATTGGGCTAGGGTTATCCTCATGGTATATTCATAGTTAATCAAAGTTGAATGGAAAGGTATTGAGTGCATCAACCCTTAGTAAATAAGAGTCAATAAGAATCAATAATTAATTGTCTAATAGTGCTGCAGACTAAGAGGTATGAGATATTATTGCCTATTGGACACCAACAGAAATTTAATTAAAAAATGCTTTGCATTTTCTTTCCCTCAGATCTGCATTCTCCATGACTGTAACAGTCCAATAGAATTAGAAATCAACGTAGCTTATTTTTTAGTTGTATTTATGGAAGTTCATAATACAGGGAATCTCAGACTTTTTTTGCATTTGCATGCAGATATATGCAAAACAATACTAGTTGATTTAATCTGGATAAGCTAGGTTTTTTAAAAAGTTAATTTATTGCTACTTATTAGACTTTGAAGCACCGTCAGATATATTGGGTTATTTTAAACATTTATTATAATGTTTTTCCTATGATGTGGACCCATTAAAATAGCTGTAGCGGTTTCTCTGTGGATTAGTAAAAAATATTTTGGAAATTCTTGCATTCAGTGTAGACATCTATTTTAAGTAAAGAAAAGAAGATTGTTAAGCTACCAGTGAGAAGTGTGAATATTGTGATTGGCCACTGTGCCTAAACCTGTGGACAGGTATAATGCAGAGTGTAAATGAATTGCTACTGTATAACCTTAAAACTGCAGATGTGGAAGCTAAAATAATATTTAACTATTCATGGTATAATGAATTCTTGCTTGGCAGCTGGCATTCAAAGTCTATTTGAAAGGTACTGTTGGCCTGAGATGCAAGTGATTTGGCAGAGGTCTTGCCTAATATATATTCTCAGAGCCTGTCTGCGCAAGGATGCTGGCAGTTTTAGTGTGATTTCTATTCCAGGAGACAAGTTTCTGTCCAAGGCAACATATGAGTGACCAAATACTTTCCAGTGGAATCTGGGCACTGTAAAATTTCCGGAACTAAGCCGAAAGATTGCAGAGCTTGCTAAACTCTCCACCCCACCCCCCCTTGCATACCAGTGTGATGGTGAAATATTTCCAGCTGGAGTACACTGTGGTAAAAGGCTGTAAATTGAACAGACTATTTATCTTGTTATATTTTACTGGTGTTTTAAATAGCAGTATTGCATTACTAATCAACTATAGTTTTTTATTGTTATTATTACAATGCTGACAAAGGCCATCTACAATACCATAAAACACATCTTACCTCTCAGTCTTTTGTAGAAAATCATCATCAGCAATATAGGTAAAGGCAAAGGCATCAAATCACTTCTCATCAAACCAGCAATCCTCAGACCAAACCAGATGTAAATGGAAAATTTTCCTTAAGAAATCAATTAAGAAAGGGATGGTTTTTGCTAGTTTACTTATCTTCCCTCAAGCATTTTCAAATCTGTTTTACAAATGTAGAGTCTACCCTTTTTGACAGGCTGTTTAAATGTAAAAGCAACTATATTTCCATATCCTTTTTTTTTTTTTAAAAAAAAAACAACAACAACAACAGACTTTTTATTATGATTCATGACACTTTGGGCTAAATTAGAGCCAGCGGTTACTGTCGGGCTGTTCCTGCTCTTCGTGAGTTTTGAGTAAATTAGGGTTCTATAAATTATAGTCATTTTGTTCCATTGTTTAACACAGCACACATGGAAAACACAGCACGGTTGAGTTGTAATTCAGCTTTAATGATGCAACACTTGGTTCCAGTCAATTGTTAGAAGGCTGTGGTAGTGTTACTTTAGTGCTTCAGACGTTGCATGTTCCATAACAATTACAGCCCAGCTTTCAGTAATGGTTGCTGGCGGATTATCCACATGTGAAGTCATAGCAGTTTTGAAAAAGAAGTAATAAAAATGCACCTGCCTTGTAGTGGAAAATGAGACTTTAACATCTTTGCTTTGAAGTTGGGTGAAGTCTGTGGTATTAACTAACAGATACTGATATTATGATGCAGTAATCCAGCCCCTCAGGGGAGTGCAGGGATTTGTAATACAAAAAAGCTGCTATTTTCTAGTCACCATGACAATCTGAACGAAGAATGGAAATAATGAGGTGATGATAAAAACTAGAAGTGTGTTAGCTATAAAGTTGGGGATATGTGGAAAAATCACTTATATTTTGTACATTTTAGTTTAGGTGGCCAGTCCAGGGAATCGGAGAATTTGTTTTTGTCAGTAATGTACGTTGGGCCCGTTTGCTTATCTGAAACTTGAAAACATACGTTGTAGCAGTCTGCCTGGTTGGAACCCCATGTACACTTCATTGAACTCAGTAGGGAGGGGAAGCAGAATATTAATGTAATAAATAAGCATAATTGCAAATACATAAATTGGGAACCTCTTTAAGGCAAGCTTCTTTTTACACAACGAATAGTATTGCAATAGGCTGCTTTACACAAATAAAGGTTATTTTGTTTGTTAATGTGTACTAAATTCTTGGGCCTTAATCTACAGTATCTTCATGCAGAGTAGTTCATCACAGGACTAGGGGCACTGAGCCCATGGCCGATGGGGGCCAAGACATGAGAAGAGGCAATAATTGCAGGACAAATATCTAGGGATCATTGATTACAGATGTCAGTAGAATTTGGTATAGGCATTGGGTGTATATCCTGATTCCTGCATCATCCAGCATGTCTGATGGTTGATTGTTTGGCAGGTCAGTCCTGGGTTTAGGATTGCCCTATAATGTACATCATATTGGGGGGACCCCTCCAAGAATACAATTTTTGGGGGAGTACTGTGGCCCATCAGCCCCCATCTGAGTTTCTGGACAGAAGCACCTTCCCCTGGACCCGATTCCTTGAAGTGGTGAGTGGGGCTCTCAACACGCCCCCCCCCACCCCACTGTCAGGGTAGAGTTAGAAAAAGAGTTAGAATGTTCACAGAGGCAAGGGTTAAGTTATGACTCCAACTCGGGGGAGGGGAGGTACAAGCCAGTCCTCACTAGGAGGTTAGAAAAAGAGCGGGAAAAGCCTTTTGAGAGTTGCTGGTCAGGGGAGAAGCAGAGCTCAGAAGGTATCTGAACTGAATGACTCTGTGGAGTGATAGTTGAAGTTAAGAACTATTTATTAATACTGTTTGTGAATTCTTAGTAAAAATTATAAAAGACCAAGAGACGTTTGTGTGGTAATGTGAAGAGTAATCGACCAGCCCTGACACTCACCTTGACTGAAGATCCAACCCAAAGCTTTATCTGCCAATGAGTTGTGACAATTGCTATGAGGTAGTCAAAAAACCCAGACAGGACCAATTTGTCTGGAGGCAAATTTTTGCCTGGCCCTGAGTACTGTAAACTAATCTTTCCATAGCAAGGTCTTAAGCATGACCTGCCCACTCACCTTCAGGCAGAGCCATGACACATGGGAGGGTGAGAAACCCAATGCCAATGAGCTGCCAAGTAGGCACAGCCTTTTTATGCTTAGGAAGTGGACCAGAGGGAAGCCAGGGAAATGAAGTAGGCTATTCCCTCTGGTCTGCTCCCTAAGCCATGGCCCCAGTCACCCATGATTGTCTGCATCTGCAGGAAAGCCCCAGCAGCCTGTGGAGGAGGAAGAGACATTCTCCCCCTTCCACAGAGGGACCAGAAAACCACCGTGGCTCGGCCACGCCAGACCACAATTGGCACCCTATGCCAGGCAGATGGTAAGTGGTCCTTATAATTCAGTAGTAATTCTCTGTAGTAAATGTATGATGCAGCTTCTAATGTAGAATGGCTTGCTTCATTCTTTTGAATTCTGCATACTATATCTACTGACCCGGGAATTCTCCCTTATCAAGAGAATTCACTGATCTCCCATCTTTGCTTTACTTTGAATTTCATATTGAGATTTCCTAAGTGATATTATTATTAGTGAAGTCAGACCTAGAGCTGAACTTAAGAGATCACAGTATAATACACCACTATTTTTTCTTGTGAAGTCTGGCACAGTAACAATTCCTTCTTCCTAGTTTGTCTAGTTAGGATTTATATGCATCACCTTTTCCTCCAAGTAGATATTCACATACAAATCCCATATTGTAATGCCCTTAGCTCTGCAACAGTTGATACATTCACAATACCTAATTCAGCATGTGTTGTAGCACCTGGTATAGCTCTTATTCAGTGCCAGAAGCTTTCAGACGAAAACATTTGGCCATATTCCAAAAGTGTATTGATAACTTTAGGTCTGTAATTCTGCTCCATTTGATAAATATACTACTGCAGCTTTGAAAGTGTTCTTAATTCTGGGTATGTCTTCTCTCCTTGGGACATTAAAAACAAGTATTGCTTAAATAAGCACATAGATCTTGTATTGATAAAGATAAGCATGCATTGAAGGAAAGAATGTAACTTCAAAAAACAGACTGAAATCACCCTCTCTACATTTTATTCTAAGTTATCTTAGAATAATAATCCAAATTCTTTGGAAACAACTTTTCCTTCTGCTGTGGAGGGATCTTTTGGCTCAGAAATCTCTTTCCAGTCTTTTAATACTAACAACAACAAGAAAAACAACAAGAAAAAAATGCATCTTGAAGTAGTGGTTGTCCTATTTGTATAATGTTCTCCATTTCTGGCAGCATCGGGATGGGGGTTGGGAGTAAAGTATTAAAATAAATACAAACTTTTCTTAACTGACTCTCACATTTTTTTCAGTCACCACATATCTTCAGCTGTATCGTTACAATTGTAAAATAATAATGTTACGCATACAGAAAAGCCATTTTGTCAAAATTCCAAATCGCTGCTTCAAACCCACCTTCTTGAAGAGACATACATAGTCCTGTCTATGAAGTGTTAGGCAAATTTGTAAGAAATAACAAAATGCCTGTGTGTGCACTTTTAATTTACAAACAATAACATTTGATTAACAAATTAATGTTTCCCTTTTCGTGTTAATTGATTTATGCTTGAGAAGGAAAAGGGCAGAAAGCAAATGACAAAACGGTCTTCGCAATCTATTCTGGAGCTGCATAAATTGAAATCCACTTTCACACACACACCAAACATTGGAATACTATTTTTTCCTAATTATTGCAACCTTCAATCATTACCATATTTTTCCATTACTTCTTTGTATTTAATTTTTGCAACTGCAGTCTCTTATTTCCTGTTTCTATTTTTTTCCCTATCTCAATTTCCTTACTAAGAAACAATTTCTTATGGGATTGTATTCTCCAGGCTTCCTTAACAGTTATTTCCTTCTGCTTAGTAGTATTCCTCAAAGTCTGTAGTCTGGTGTTAAGCTCAATTAATTTCTTCCCATGTCTGTTTCCCAGCTGGAACTCTTGTACTTTTATACTGCACTTCCCCTTCCTACTATTAATTTTTTTTATCATTGTGACATTACAGCAGAATGATTATAGTACCTTCAGGTTAGGGGGTGAATCCATTTTACATAATGCTTTGATTTGCTTAGTTACCTTCTGCATATCCTGTAATTTCGTTATGTTGAAGTAGTATACTTAATCTTCATTTCAGGCTAGTCTGATACTGGCTCATACTTCTTCCCAATCTCTTATTTAACACACTTTCTTCCATTTTTGTATTACAGTCCCTCAAGTTCTTTCAGTACTTGGCACTTAAGTCTGCCTGTTTCCGTCAGTGTTACCTCTCAGCTAAAGTCCTATTATAATTAATTACTACTGTCAGGCTTGTGAGATGAGCACACTTAATGTTTCATATATACAAGCCAATACAAATCCTGCTTCCACTCCAGTGCTGCTTTGCATGGCACCATTATGGCCTTGGGACATAACCCTCATCATGGTAGTGGTGGTGTTTGGTCATTTGTTAGACCCATGCTAAATAGATACTGGACTAGACAGACCCATAGTCTGTTCCAGTGGGATTCTTCTAATGCTCTCTCTTATTCAGCTTCAACAGGGTACCAGCACAACCACTAATCATGTTGAAGTGGCAGCTCAGTAGTTAGATCTTATCAGCAACGGGGAACATCCGACCTGCAGCCTTACTAGGTATGTGAGGCTGCTTTCACCAAACCACACCTATCTGCCCCACACCATATATATATATATATATATATATATATATATATATATATATATATATATATATGTGTGTGTGTGTGTGTGTGTGTGTGTGTGTGTGTGTGTGTTGTGGAACAGCTGAATACATGACTGCAAATGAACAATCAAGGTTCCTGATTGCACCTTGACAAATGGGACTTGCTCTCAGCTCTTTGGCGCTGACAGAGAGCCCATTTGAGGTTGTACGCTTATAGGTGTGGCTTGGATTCAAACTGTGTCTGCAGGCAGACATTTCCCCCTGCAGAGTAGCTTTGCCAGTTTGCAGAGGGAAAATGTCACTTGCTGGCTTTGTTTGACTACAAACCGTGCCTGGAAATACGCAATGTACGGTTCGTTGACAACCCCCAATCAGCTGATCAGCACTGACAGCAATCCCCTTTGAAGTTGTCACCTGACATTACAATGTCAGGTGAATGACTGTGTACCTGTCAAAGTGATCCTTGAGGAGTGGGAGAGGTCAGGATCCAACCCATCCACTAGATCCAGTTCCCCATCTCTTTCCTAAACTCCTAATTGCTAGCATATCAGTTCACAGGCAGTTGGCGAGCCTGTTTAAACATTTTAGTAAATGGTCCGCAAGGGCAACTTCAGGGTGACAGACACTATTATTACAGGAATACAGATTTAATGCTTGTTATATGGCACCTTAATATACCGTGACCTTGAAGCTTTGGTGTAATCTCAAATGGTCAACAGAAAAACCCTTTATATAGGTTTTGTTTCTGCAGCAAGCCAGCTGTGGATCCTGGTATTTATCTCTCTCCTCAATGTGCATTATCTGTTGGCTGGATGACAAGAAGGTGTAGACAAAATTTATGGGAATTAAAGAATGAAATAAAAGTCTAATTGGAAGGCTGACCCAAAGTAGTTCCATAGTGTATTGCACACTTGTACAGCTGTCCAATATATGTTTCATTAGGTGTATAAATAAAATTTTACACTACATTTTGGCAATATATAAGTAAATTGTCACGATAAATTATATTCTCATTAGCATAAGTGTAGAAATCTATTGATAATTGAGATACATTTAATGTGTGCACTGGGTGCTATGTTAACAAGTTAGCTACCAGCAATTTCTTTGTTTTTTTTTCTGTTCACCTTAATAAAGGAAAATGATTTTAGGTCTGAACTTTATTATACATAACCGCTTGCCAGCCCAAGGGAAAAGAATTCCTGCATTAAAGCTGGAGCCTAAAATTCCGCTGCCTCAGCTCTTAGGAGGATTTGAGAATATGAAGAACTCCGCCTGGAAGGGAGGTTGGAGAAGGGGAAAACGACCATTATATGAGTCCTGCGGGATTAATAAATCTTCCTGTATTCCTTGGAATCCTTTGAACTAAACTTCGAGAGAAGCAATGGAGACAAAGGTCTTCTGGAGCTTTGTTTCCAGGTTGCATCCCTAACACAGAAATTCACTTGGACAATTTTTATCTGTAAACTCTAAAATGCTGTGTGTGTGTTAACTTCTGAACTTCTAATGTCTGAAGACAACAATTATATGAACTCTTATTGAAAAATGCAGGTCATTAGTAATTTAATGCTTCAGTGATATTGCTGAATGTTATCTGACTGGCAAGGATCAGACCATTCCCTCTGACCATAAAGAGTCATCCAGAAACACACACACAGTGAGAGGCTGTTTTGCATGCAGCCTGAACAATGGACTGTACGTGAATAGTGCACCCAGGGGCATCATGGCCAGCCAAGACTGTAGATCCTGTGCCCTGCAAAATGATAGATTAGGCCAGGGGCTGGCAAGCTTACCGGATGGGCCGGTCCACGCTCCATTCGTCGGAGGATGGGCCGGAGCATTTGCGCATGCACGCTCTTCTGGGTCAGAGGAACATCCGTGCGTGTGCGCACATGCTATTTCCAACGCTCCTCTGACCTGGATGTGCGCCGGAAATAGTGTGTGCATGTGCACAGGCGCTTCTCCATCCCACATGCATGTGTACATGCTATTTCCGGTGCACATCTGGGTCGGAGGAGTGCCCATGCACATGCGCACAGGTGGCATCAACCCGGAAGTCGGTCCCCACACCACACCATGCCGCTCCAGTAAGAGCGGGGGCGGGGGGCGGCAGGGGTCGCCATGGGTTGGATCGACAATCCCCGTGGGCCACTACCGGCCCATGGGCCTTAGGATGCTGACCCATGGATTAGGCTGATTTTGATACCAAAGTTTCACAAACTTACTGAAGGTTTATGTTACTATCCCACCCTAAAGTTGAGAATGTGATACTGATGGGCACATGTCTGTGTGCATGCATGTGTGTGCACTGTCCTGTTATTTTTTAAACAAATGTGTACCTTAGCAGGCTATTCTACAGCTGAAACTGTAAATTTCCTTTTTTTTTTAACCTTGAAATGTATGAAATATTCTCATTTTTTCCCAGGCACCATAGGGTTACTGGCTTGGGCTTAAGCTCCTTCCTGTGAATATGAAGGGGGGGGGATTTCCCATCCTCTCAGCCAGCACTCCCAACTAGGTCAGGTCAGACCATCCTTATGATTGCGTGTGTTAAAGAGCAGCCTAGAGGAGCTCTCATAGCAAAATAACAAAGCCTTACTAATATCATCTGTGCAACCTATCCAAGGTGTGGTTCATGAACGTCTGGGGAGCAAAGTGGCTCATAATAATGCAGAAGGAGGCCATCCCTGGTCTAAATAAAAAGGACCATTTGAATCTGTGGTGACGGAAATAATTAAATTTGTGAAATTATTACTATAGTGGAAAAGTCAAAAGAAATATTGGTAAGGTCCATAAGCCTTGCAAAGTTCATTGTACAGTGGTACTTCGGGTTACAAACGCTGCAGTACCTCGGGTTAAGAACTTTACTTCAGGATGAGAATAGAAATTGTGTGGTGGTGGCAGCAGCGGGAGGCCCCATTAGCTAAAGTGGTACCTCAGGTTAAGAACAGACCTCCAGAACAAATTAAGTTCTTAACCAGAGGTACCACTGTAAATCTAAATTAATGAAAATGAAAATGCTTTTTTAAAAGTAGCAGGTGATTTTGTTTAAGCTACTTCTTTGGGGCGATTTCTGCTGCTGCTTCTTTTTTTTTGTAATGTAATAAATTAGCAGGAAACCATCCCTTTATTCATAGAATTGTAGAGTTGGAAGGGACCACAAGATCGTTTAGTGCAACTCCCTGCAATGCAATGAATCTTTTATCCAGGGTGGGGCTCATTGCTAAAGGTTATTATTGCACTGCATTTCTGCGTAGAAACCAAAATAGAGAAAAGCAGAAATGAGGTTGTGTGTGTATTAGATTTGTTAAAATTTGTAGCTAATTCAAAAAATGGAATTTTGGATAAAAAATACTCATCCCAGCAGCTCAGAATCTTCTTGTAGAAAGTCAGCTGCTCGTACAAAAATCTCCCTTTGCTTCAGCAAATTCTCCACATGTTCCTCTAAATATTTATTGTTGTCATTCTTAGATCAACAATGTGAATGAGAACTTGTGAGAATAAATAACTGTATCCCTACAAACAAAAACATATGTTAAGGATGACTGTGTTTACCCAACTTTAAAATAACAAACATATTCTGCCTATGAGCAACAACACATATTTGAAAGCACTGTTTGGGCTGAAATGTAGAAATGGAAACCAAACAAAAACTGGTGCAAGTTTGAATCGGTTGATGGAAATTTTGTAGAAATTCTAGCTTTGAGCCAAGAAAATTAAAATTCTCATGTGGGTATTGTATATGACTGTTTTGATTAGCCTTCTTCTCATGGCTTGGGTGGTTAATAGAAAAAAGTGAGATAACTTACTATGTATTAGCAATAAAATCCAAAGTTTAATCTCCACCCATTAAATGTTCATCTCTTTATTCACTGCTAAATATTGTTGCACTGCATTTCTGAGTAGAAACCAAAACAGAGAGAATCAGGATTAGTGTTGTGTGTATTTCAGGGTATTGGACTAGATGGCCCTCAATGTCAAATTCCATGATCCTATGAAAAAGGGCTTGTTAAGCCTTTATGCAAGATACTCCTTTTAAATTTGGAAGATCTACCTACAGCAGACATAGGCAAACTTGGCCCTCCAGATGTTTTGGGACTACAATTCCCATCAACCCTGACCACTGGTCCTGTTAGCTAGGAATGATGGGAATTGTAGTCTCAAAACATCTGGAGGGCCAAGTTTGCTTATGCTTGACCTACAGCATATGAAGCTGCCATATACGGAATCAGGCTATGGGTCCACAGCCCAGCGTTGTCTGTTGAGTGATTGGTGATGTTGCTCCAGGGTGTCAAGCAAAGGTCTTGCCCACCCATCTGACATCTTTTTAACTGGGACTTGGATTGCAAGGCATGTATTCATTCTCTTATCTGTGAGCTTTCCACATATATTTCAACATACGCTGAGGTTACCAAAATATAGCTGAGAATTTCTCAGTCCAAATCTGATAAGAAAATTTGCAGCTTCCTCAACATATGGAAATAATGAAAAGTCATTTTTTTTACTATTGTTGTAACCATGTTATTTATTCACTATTGGGCACTGTAGGTATAACTGTCCGCTGTGCGTATGAAAAGCTACTTAGCTATTTTTGAATGCACAATGTGATTGCCTGCACTCATGGGAAATGAAAAGTTAACAGAATAAAGTACCTATGAGACAGCTGCCAAGGGTACTAGGAGACATTTGTTTTTAGAGTGAGTGGTTGAGGGATTCACCAATTTCCTGATAATTGCCGAAAGAATGTCAGTACAGAAGGAGTTGTAATAAAACTAGTCAGGATTGTAGTTTTTCCAAGGTAGATGTTGTGGCGATGGGCATGTGGCATTTCACACGACTTGTTTCACATATGCCAGATAAGTGTCATGCTTTGAAAAGAGCACGTGGGAGACTGATCTGACTCCTCTCCCCTTATTTCAATCCCCTTATTTCTCCTGTAATGAAGAAAAATATATGAAACAAGTGTCTGTAAGGCACAGGAGTTGGGAGGGATTCAGTTCCCTTTCCCCCACACGCTCATGTTAAAAAGATCACACCCTCATAATATGAAAAGGAGACATATCCAACATTGCAACCATCTTGCCCCTCCCTTTAGGGTACACAATAAAGGGCCCCATACCCATTCCAGAGATTTTTAGGATGTTGTTACAATGGATTAAGCTTTCAACAAACCTGTTGCCAATGCTGTTATCCTCCCCCACCCTCAGGGGTTCTTAGAATGGGGGCAGAAACTAGTGCTATCACCCTTGTTGGCTTTATTATGATGGGGCATAATGTTATATATTACGAAGCTCTAAAATTCACGAGGAATTAAAAACTCTTTCTTACCCTAGTTAAAAATATGTCCTTAGTGAGTATTTAATAAGTGTGTGCATCTTATTTTCTGAATTAGTGTGAAGCAGTATTTGACATAAGCATTTGTGGGGGTGGGGTAGGGGAATCGTTGTCACTACTCTGATGGTCAGAGTTGGAACACAAGGCTCATGGGAAGGAATATTAGGACTTGGTTCAGTCTACCTCCTCTGATTCATGGCGCATGTAGTTCTTAAGGAATCCAGCTGATCCGAGACTCAAACTTGTGTTTTACATGAGTATAGGATGTTTTCTAGCTGTGCTCATCCCTCACAGGTGTGCATGGTTGGCCAAGAGAATTTGTTTATTGCTTGTTAGCATTTTTCAGTTGCACGGTTTTTTTTCCACCACAAGTTTTCTACTGCAGAGCCAGTTGATATGTGCTAGCCCTACAGCATCATATATATATCATATGTTGTGTGGCTCGCATTTTAATATAAACCAACCAAATTCACACTTCATGAAGCAATATATGAACCTTTTTCAAAATTTGAATTTCTCTGAATTTTACAAGGCTGTTCTCCAGCCTAAGAATGTGTACAAAAATGCAGTTTGTGAAGCGCACACAAGAATGCATATATTAAGGAAAGTAATGTACAGAAATCATCCTATTAAAGAAAGACTGCTTGCAGAAATGCATGTGCTAACCAAAACTGCATCAAAAGTGCATATGTTAGCTGAAAAGTGTATGAAAATGTGTATGAACTTTCATATGGGCTTTTTAATATATGCAGAAATGAGGTGAACGGAACATAAATTATGAAAAATGAGGAACTGAAATTAGCAGATTAGGCAATCCTTAGCAGTGGAGCCACATTTTTTAAAAATTGCAGTTTTCCCTTCTTGACTACATGATCCCAGCTAAATGGGAATCACATAGTCAGTATAATGACATCATAGTAATTGGTCTCTACAGCCACAACAGGCACTGTAACCTTCCAACAGTTTGACTTCAACCCGAGACATACAGATGCCAACAACAGCGACACCTAAAGTACTCAATTTGGTGACATAATGATGTCACAAGAACAAGTTAGACAAAGGGCAACATTTCTTGCCCTTACTCTGAATTGGCTTCATGCTAATGCTATATAGTCAATCAAATCTGGTTACATAATGGTGTACAAGCCTGTACAGAATGACAGCAAAATCGTTTTCATACTCTGAACAGGCAAGCACATTTGTTCCTGTTGAAGTCCTCCCCACACCATATGTGTGTATGGTACACACACACACACACACACACACACACCATTTTGGGGCTCAGCTCTAATCTATAAAGTATCTGTCATTTGTAAGAGATAGTTCCTACACTCCTTGCTTAATGCCATATAAAGGCCATAAGTAACTGCCATCTATAATATGATTTAAAAGCTCAGGCAGCACAGTATGCTTAGTTCAGTGCAAATGACAGCATTGTGAGAAGGCCTCACTTTTTAACACTTAATTTGTTACCCTATTGTGTGTTTTGATATCCAATGTACATACTGAAGAAAGATGTGATTACTCAGTAACAAAGCTGCCAAAATGCTGGACCTTTTGCTTACTGATGGGAAAGAATTGTATTCAGTGGAACCAAGCCACTGAGTTATTTTTGCCAGGAAATAGCTAGCTGAAAGTTAACGAACACAGAATAAAACAGAATCCGGGAACTGAATAATACAACAACAACAACAATTGTTAGTAAATACTGGGTTCTTTTCTGTTTTCTGAAGATGTTTTACAGCATCAATAGTGTATTTTTTCTGGTTTAATATTCCATTTTAGATGTTTAGGGGTGTTAGAGGAGAGGGGGTGCTCCTTCTGGGGTGGTTTATCCACCTTTGGTCCCCACCCTGCACTCAGCTCTCACCTGTGGCTCCTAGAAACTGTCAGCACATAACAGCAACCACACCTGGGGAACGGCTTCAACTGGCTGACTAACCCATGTGAGGGTAGCCAATGGGTCTCAAACCCTCAGTGAGTTAGGGACTTCCCCGGTATGTGACAACAGGCTCTGGTGGATTCAGCAGATGAGACCAATAGTGAGTCCAATGGTCAAGAAGATGCTTCTGCACATATTGTACAGGGAAGTGAGGGGCAGATAGGGATCATCAGCCTGGGAAGGTAGCCCATCTAGGAGAAGAAGAAAAACTCTTATCGTAAACATCCGCTGCCTTGCAGGATATCTTCGGGAGAAGAAAAGGCTAAGGAGTAAACCCTACACAAATCCAGTGTGGAGTCCCTGAGACAGTTGGATGGAGTCTTGTGTGCCTCTTTCCGGCAACTCCTGCATCCAAGCATATTGGAGCACATCAGTGAGGCCATGAGGGGAGTCATCTGGGCAGCCCAGGACCTCCATGCACACTACCCAGGGAGATCACTTTGTTGCTGTTAATATAGTGGGTTGACTGTTTTGTTTTTATCTCACCTTTCTTCACCAAGTGTACTCAGGGCAATTTGCAGTGAAACAATAAACAATTTATAAACTGCAAAATCATAAATACAACCCAGCAGTAAAAGCAACAGTTAAAACATCAGGTGGTTTTTCTCCTCTACCTTGCTTCATCTTCAATGGGTGGTGAAGTTATTGAATTTATTACTACTCCTGTCATATGTAGTAGCATTTGTGTGGGGCAGGGTGCTATGCATCTATTTCAGAGATGGGTTCACGTTTGCCATAAACTTTTCATATAGGTAGTAGTCCTGAGTTTTTACAAATCAGACTTGCCTTATAATGTGGCATTCTATATCAAGAAACTTTGAATGACAGGACCAATATATTTGGCTCTTCCCCTTTGCTTTCTTACACTGAAGTCTTTAGAAACTGATAATACCACATTTTTGTTTTGCATGATGAAATAAGATATTCTCACGCTCCTTGCCTCCAAAAGACTGATAGTCCTAAATTAGAAATCAGCAGTCATGAGTCACTACAAATATATCTGGAAAGTTGGGGAGAAATGGTTTTTCTTTTCTTTAGAACTTGATCTTTCATCAACTGGAAGTATCCAGAGTTGATAACAAAAGAGAAGGGATAACAAGTTTCAAAGGTGGACAGCAGATTTTTGAAAGCATTAATGGATCTGTCAGCCATATACAGTTGACAGCCCCGCATATGCCTCCTCATTTTAAAAGAACAGTAAGTTGTCCATACTCGTGGGTCTAGATTTTGATTAACAAAATTTACGAATTAGGTGAGCAAGGAATAAAAACACAATAAAAACAAAAAAATTATTAATTGCAATCTGAATAGCTTTCTAAAGTGGCATAGGAGTAATTGTGATCATGTTGACGTTTGTTGTTGAAAATTGTGGCATTTTGAGCATTACTCAAATTTAAAGCAGTACTCCAATGTCAGCAATGTCCCATCTTCGAACAAGTAAAAGAGGAGTTAGTTGGTGAGGGATCCACCTAACCACTTGTGTAAACAGAAGGTACTGTTGCTTACACATGATAGTATCTGATTTCCCTCTCCATCTTGCATTGTGTCTCACACAATTCTTGTTCCAGGGAAGCCCCCAACCCTGAGGATCAGTGTTTATATGGTGCAGCATGAAGGAAGAGTAAGAAAGGCCCTCTTTTGTGAGCAGACCTTCTCTCACAGTTCTCTGCGTTCCTTGACCTGGTCTTTCCTTCCAAGGTGAGGTTAGCCCCAGAAAAAACTAGTCGAGGCAATGCAGCTCCGTTTGCCCCCTGTAATGGAAGTGCTAAACTGCTTTTTACACATATGATAAGCCTTGACTAATCAGTTTCAAGCCATGCTTCAGCTGACTCTTTGAAAGCTCGACATTTGTTTAAGTGAAAGCACTGGTCTAAAAACTTTCTTTAAATGAAAACCAAGCCCGGCTCAATTCACGTGAGCCAAGTTGCTCAGCTACATGTCTGCATATCAGATCTCAGCAGCTGTTACTCCTGAGCAGATTACCCAGAGAGAGTGCAATGATAGCATTAGTATGAAATGTAGCTGATGAGTGATGACTTATTTCACAGCAGTACATGATTTATGTTTTCGACCCAAAAGGCTACATATGGCTCTTTAAGTTTCTAGGTGCACTCAAACCTAAGATTCGGTTGTTCACTGTAACCATGCTGGCAGTCATGACTTATATGGAAATTATTTTTAACCTGTGGTGGAAATATAGACCCGTTCCCCTGGGTTTGCATGTGTTGTGTTATGTATGTTGATGGCTTGCCAGTGCATAGTTTCACTAGTACTGTACTCTCTGATGTGCTGTTAAGGGAAGCAGTTGTGCAAGATGATTATATTTATATGATGCACATGTTGCTGCTGCCGCTGCTTTTTGAATACAGTTCTCTAAACAACTGCTCTGAAGTAAGGAGCTTGAGGATTGCACTAGAGAGGCTGCCGGACAGTCTGTTATAGCAATTGTTATATGCCCATGTAGTAAAATGTATATAACCCACGAAAGCATGCCATCTTATCTAGAGCAAATTAACTTAAGAGATTTGAAAGATATATATTTTTATAAGCAAACTTGCTCATTATGGATAAAGCAGCCTAGGTATTATCTGAGGCATCAGGGTGCCTTGAGCAAGTCCTGCTGGCAGTTCTGTTCCTTAAAAAACAAAACAACTTCAGACTGCAATTTTAAGCTTGAAGCTTTTTCTTGCAAGCAGAAACTTCCAAATAGGGTCTTATTGGGTCAGTTTCAAATTCCCTCCATAGAAAGATTACACTCCTCTCTAGCATCATTTTTCTTAGAAATGAAATTGAGGACCTGACACTTTGCCATTGCAAGAATAGTTCCAGCCTGCCGTCATTAGAGGATTCTGAAGCCATCTTTTCTAGCCTATCAGTTTTTAAGTGTCCCAATTTGCTGTTCCTGACATGACACTTTAAGAGCACTTATCCAGGGTATACCTTTGCTGCTGCTATATGTCAGGAGGACTGCAGGTGCTTCCTGGATTACAACTTTGCATGCACCTGTACTACAGATGCCCGATGCAGTCAACTTCAGCGACGGCAGTCTTTTATCAAGGAGAGGATGCAAGAACTGGATCTAGTCACACATCCCTTCTTCATCCTAATAGTTGATCATGGTTTTGAATACTCTTGACTCCATGGTATGAATGCCAGATGCCAGAAACCACAGGAGAGAAGAATGCTGCTGGGCTCAGGTACTGCTTGCAGGCTTCCCATGGTTGGTCACTGTGAGAACAAGATGCTGGACTACATGGACCACGGGCCTGACGGCTGTTCTTATGTTCTTAGTTAACGCACATCAGCACTAAATAACTAGGAAATGTTACATGCAGAAACATGAATCCAGGCCACTATCGCTTGCACACATGGAAGGCTGGTTGTAGCTCAGTAGCTGATGACATGCTTTGCATGACAAATGCTCCAGTTTCACTTTCCATTATTATTATATCCTCACAACAACTCTTACAGGTAGGTTAGGCTGAGAGACAGTGACTGTCTCAAGGTTACTCAGTGAGCTTCATGGCTGAGTGGAGATTTGAACCCTGATTTTGCAGGTCCCAGTCCAACACTTTTAACAATAGTTCCAGTTACAGGTGGGTAGCCGTGTTGGTCTGCCATAGTCAAAACAAAATAGAAAATTCTTTTAAGTAGCACCTTAGAGACCAACTGTGTTTGTTCTTGGTATGAGCTTTCGTGTGCATGCACACTTCTTCAGATACCACACGAAAGCTCATACCAAGAACAAACACAGTTGGTCTCTAAGGTGCTACTTAAAATAATTTTCTATTTTGTTTCGACTTTTAACAATAAGCCATGTTAGATCTTGTAGATTGTATTGGGTACACTTTCAAATGAATAGTGTATACGGACTTTTCAGTTTTTGAGGTGTTGTTTCTCATATACATTTCCCCCCAAAAATCTTTTAACTACTTAGGACATGCTTTTCTGAATGGCTGATGGATATCACTAATTTGTAATGACAGGCAGTAATTATAAAAGGAACAGGGGTAAAATTGTTATAGAACTGATAGGAATTTATTTAGTTGGTGACAGAGAAGAATTTCTTGTACAAAAAATTTTATTCAGATAAAGTAGTTAGAATACAAGCTAAATAGAAATGAATAAATCCACAGTATTTTGCCATTTAAGATTTATCATTAATGAATCATGGAAATAAGAAAATTTACCGTTGTAAACTGGTCACTTAACTGTATTACGGATCAAGCCAGTCTTTCAGCCTTGTGGTGATTTTGTTGATCACACTATATTTTTTCTTCCACAGTTCAGTTTTAGCATAACAACAAGAGTTTTCAGTGGTTTTCAGTGTGGGAGTGAATCTCCACAGCTGGATAGCTCTCCAATGTGAAATGATCCCAGAAGGGTATGTTTCTCATTAACCAAGTCTCCTGTACCAGTTCTTCTGAATAATTAATATTTCAAGAATCCCCTTGTGGTCTTTTTTGATCCATAGATGAAGTCATCCTCACTTCTGATATCTAAAACCTGACTCCATCTTAGCTACTTGAAACCCAAACCCTTGTCAACATGACATAAAAAGAATATTCAAAAATGTCAAAGTCTTTCAGCTTCACCATATTGAACTGAAATAGGTGTCCGAAAAAATTAACTATGTTCATTTGACATCAAGCTCCAGCATGTGTATAAAATCTGGATGCAAAGGAATTAATTTCTGGAATAATGTGATGAGAAACATACATCATGATCGCTACAGATATTTGAATAAGATTTAATTAGGACAGGACAAATCAAAGTCGCCAGATGCTTTAAAATTACTACTGCTTGTATGGTCTTTATATTCCCACATATGGATTTTGGATAGGACTGAGCCAAAAAAGTGAGTGTATCTTTGCAAAACACCCCCCCCCCCATGAAAAAGGGAGTCATTTCATTGATCTTTCACATGCACAGAGATGAAAATATTTACCTCCTTGAAAGTGGCAGCCAAACTGATGTCAAGGTCACCTGCATAGCATAATTCTTTGCTTCTGTCATGTGTCTTGCTAAGAGATGGAGAGGTGTTGCATTTTCACAGCTAAGAGTGATTTCCCTCTCCCCCAGGAGAGTGCTGCTCATCAGAAAAAATATTAATGCCTCCTGAAATGACTTTTAATATAAAAGCCAAACACCAAATACATTGGGTTCAGTTCTAATTTTGAGCACATATCATATCATTAAGCTGAATTCACCAGAAAATCCTGAAAGGGTAAGGAAGAGGTCCCCCTCTCAACCCAGAATAAATACCATTTGGGGGGTCTCTTTAAAAAATTGAGACATTGTGTGCTTTCTGTTATTGCCAAAATACTGCTGCATAGACTTTATAAAGGGTAAGACACACATATCAGTGTCACACATGAACACATTTTTGTAGGAGCCTTCATTCCTCCAGCTGAGGGGCAGATGGAAAGATGGTAGCTCTCACTGATCTCTTGTTTATATAGTAAGGCCCCCTCTTCTAAATTATTTTAAAACTTTTATTGTTGTTGTTGTTGTTCAGTCATGTCCGACTCTTCGTGACCCCATGGACCAGAGCACGCCAGGCACGCCTATCCTTCACTGCCTCTCGCAGTTTGGCCAAACTCATGTTAGTAGCTTCGAGAACACTGTCCAACCATCTCATCCTCTGTCGTCCCCTTCTCCTTGTGCCCTCCATCTTTCCCAACATCAGGGTCTTTTCTAGGGAGTCTTCTCTTCTCATGAGGTGGCCAAAGTACTGGAGGCTCAGCTTCAGGATCTGTCCTTCTAGTGAGCACTCAGGGCTGATTTCTTTGAGAATGGAAAGGTTTGATCTTCTTGCAGTCCATGAGACTCTCAAGAGTCTCCTCCAGCACCATAATTCAAAAGCATCAATTCTTCGGCGATCAGCCTTCTTTATGGTCCAGCTCTCACTTCCGTACATTACTACTGGGAAAACCATAGCTTTAACTATACGGACCTTTGTCGGCAAGGTGATGTCTTTGCTTTTTAAGATGCTGTCTAGGTTTGTCATTGCTTTTCTCCCAAGAAACAGGCTTTTATATTTTTATAAAAAACTTTTATATTGGCCCTGAAATCTTTGGGGGTTTCTTCCACTTTCACTCAACTTCAATCCTTCCCCAAAATACCAAAACATAAAGGCTGAATGTTTCAGCTCAGCACTAAGCCTAAGTGAACTTCAGTTTACTAGTGAATCACCACCAGCCTTCCTTTGTGTTAACATACAGCAGGGTTTCCCAAACTAAGGCCTGGGGGCCAGATGCAGCCCAATTGCCTTCTAACTCCGGCCCGCGGACGGTCCAGGAATCAGTGTGTTTTTACATGAGTAGAATGTGTCCTTTTATTTAAAATGCATCTCTGGGTTATTTGTGTGGCATCGGAATTCATTCATATATTTTTTTCCAAAATATAGTCTGGCCCCCCACAAGGTCTGAGGGACAGTGGACCAGCCCCCTGCTGAAAAAGTTTGCTGACCCCTGACATACAGCTTGACCTAGCCTGAGCTCTCCTGAGCTCCACTTGGAGCTGTCCGAGGTTCTACTCATGTTTGCACACCTGCCTATGCTGAAACTTCTGCTGGGACCTGAATTTAGGACCAATCTCTGGCTTGGGCTTAGCTCCCTGGACCTAAATAATCTGTTGCAATGAGGGCCTTTTGCAATTATTTCCCACAAACTCATAAGCAGTTCCTTTTAGCTAGCAAAGATACAAAGTGACAATACAGAAGTTCTCTGGGAGAGGCCTTAAGCAGGGCATCTGATGGATATGTAGTATGATGTTTGCCATGTGAATAAAACCAGAAAGCACATGGGTACATGATTTTTAGTAGTCACCATATGATGGCTTTTCAAATAATCTCGGCTCAACAAAGGCCAACAATGATTAGGTTTCAGTGTTGGGTTGCAGATGGAACACAAAATGAGAAACACTGTAGCAGTATGATTTAGCAAAAACTGTTTTCTATATAGTAGAAGGGAAATAGTCAGTTGCTCATGTCTGCTATTGAATTGGGCAGGCCATAAATGTGACTGGCTTGAAATTATTTATGTGGTAGAGAAGCTTGTAGACCATTTCTCAAGAATGTCTGTTTGTCACCTGAGGGAAAGGATGAATCCAATGAGGGGAAAAAAATGTTGAATGTGAATGGTTTTGTTTTGAATATTTGTCAGCCAAAGAGCATGATTGGCTTCCTCCATCAACTCATGTTGATAATATAATTGAGTGTCTGGAGGCGGTTGGAGGATGGATGGCGGCTAACAGATTGAGGTTGAATCCTGACAAGACAGAAGTATTGTTTTGGGGGGACAGGAGGCAGGCAGGTGTGGAGGACTCTGTGGTCCTGAATGGGGTAACTGTGCCCCTGAAGGACCAGGTGCAAAGTCTGGGAGTCATTTTGGACTTACAGCTGTCCATGGAAGTGCAGGTCAATTCTGTGTCCAGGGCAGCTGTTTACCAGCTCCATCTGGTATGCAGGCTGAGACCCTATCTGCGTGCGGATTGTCTCGCCAGAGTGGTGCATGCTCTTGTTATCTCTCGTTTGGACTACTGCAATGCGCTCTATGTGGGGCTACCTTTGAAGGTGACCTGGAAACTACAACTAATATGGAATGCGGCAGTTAGACTGGTGACTGTGAGTGGCCGCCTAGACCACATAACACCAGTGTTGAAAGACCTACATTGGCTCCCAGTACATTTCCAAGCACAATTCAAAGTGTTGGTGCTGACCTTTAAAGCCCTAAACGGCTTCAGTCCAGGTCCAGTATACCTGAAGGAGCATCTCCATCCCCATTGTTCTGCCCGGACACTGAGGTCCAGTGCCGCGGATCCTTGTGGTGGTTCCCTCACTGCGAGAAGCCAGGTTACAGGGAACCAGGCAGAGGGCCTTCTTGGTAGTGGCACCAGCCCTGTGGAACGCCCTCCCACCAGATGTCAAAGAGAAAAACAACTACCAGACTTTTAGAAGACATCTGAAGGCAGTGCTGTTTAGGGAAGCTTTTAATGTTTGACGGACTGTTGTATTTTAATATTTTATTGGAAGCCGCCTAGAGTGGCTGGGGAAACCCAGCCAGATGGGCGGGGTATAAATAATAGATTATTATTATTATTATTATTATTATTATTTATTAAGTGATGTTATAGGCTGACTGAGTTATGTTTTTCTTCTTGCTATGCTTGACTAGTTGCTTAATTCTGTGTTGGTTCCTTGATGGCTTCAGTTAGTGGTTTATTTGTGTGTTATGGATAGCATATTTGTGGGAGATAATCTGTTGTCTGTCTGTCTGTTTTGCTGTTATGTTTGCTGTAACCAAATGTATAGGTTACATGCTCCTAGTTTTTATTGCTTTTCTTTGATGTGGAAGGTCTTAATAAACTGTTCTTAAAACTAAAGAAAGGGGAGTGTTGGCATCTCTCATTTTGGCTCAGATTGCAGGTGTGACTGACAAGCACCTGATGCTGCTGTAGTTATGTTGGTTCAACCTGCTACCTCCATCATTACACCTTTGTTATTGTATGTTTGCACTGCTGTAATAATGTGCCTCCTATGCTAGTATAATATCACAGGGGATAATGATGCACAAGTGAAGCCCTTAGTATTTCCCACCAGAGAAGCCAAGCTGTCGCCGTGGTATTTTTTTTACCAAATAAATCCGTAGTTACATCAGCCGGATGCTTAACTACTCAAAAAGTGTTAATTGAAATATGAAAGCAAAGAAATTGGTTTGGTGAAGACTTCTTGCACACAGTCTAAAGATTTTAGTAGCAAGCCAAAATATTCAGCCCAGCTTTTTAAAATCACATCTGATTGGGTGAAGAGCGAAAACATTTTCTAAAAATTGGAGGAAATACTCAGTGAGGTAGTAAGGCTTTTCAACCTTAAAAGACTATAAAACACATTTGAAAAGAATCATAGAATTGTGGAGCTAGAAGGGACCATGAGGGTCATTTAGTCCAACCCCCTGCAATGCAGGAATCTTTCACCCAGCGTGGGGCTTGAACCCACAAGCCTGAGATTAATAAGACTCTGAGCCATTCCAGTTGCTAATGAAGGTTAAAACACCCCTGAGAACAATGCTATTAGGGTGTGTGAAATAGTTGCCCCCATGGATTTTTAAAAGTTTATAGGAAAGGGGGAAACACCATTGCCACGTCATTGAAAGTAAGCACTACCCTTCAAAGTCATGCAACTTCTATCACCTGAAAATGGTAAAAAGTTGCAATACCTTACACGTACCTTTGTAGGGAATGAATGGTACCACAAAGAGTGGGGGCATTATACTCAGTCCTAACTATAACTTGTATAGAAGTTTATAATCCTTTTCAGAAGAATGTTGTCTGGGTGTGTGTGTGATTTTTTAAAAAGCTGTGAACTCATACTTAATTTAACATCTACTTGTTTTCTTTCAATGTGAAACATTTGGTGCAATAAAGTGGTAATACACTGATTTCATTGTACACTGATTTTTCCAAGTTTCACTTTCAGAGTTTTAGCACTGCTACTGGCCTTCATATCTGTATGGCGCTAGGCAATCTCTCTGTGCTCCCTAACAAGAAACACACATTATGGTTAAGTAGCAGAGGTGAGCAACATACTTACAATGCAGGTCAAGCGCGATCACTTACATTTTTTACGAGGGTCACTTCTGCTCCCTGGGTGGGATCTGACCTTTCCTGTTAGAAGAGGAATGACCACAGATGTTTGCCCACCTCTTGTCTAAATGGCTTAGTTCTCAGTCCCCTTTCAATATTCCTTAAAAGCATTCAGAACAACAGAAGTTGGAAAAAGTGGCCAGCATGTAGAGATCTAAATATGGGTATTCTAAAGCCATAGATAACCTATTCTGAAATTAAATTTTTGCTCAGGACCGGCTCAGGGCTTAAGGATGGGATTGGGCAAGTAATGTCACTAGATATTTTTGTTAAATTGTTTTTTATTCATTCTGTTAGATACCTGAGGATTTCTCTGAAGAGTGTAATACAAATATTTTAACACAAATAACCCAAATTGATTTACAATTCATAAGAGCCATCTACATCTGGCGAATGGCCCATTTACTCCAGCATCCTGTTTTCACAGTGGCTAACCAGAAGCCTATGGGTAGCCCAGAAGCAGCACCCAAGCTCAAGAACACCCTCCCCTCATACATTCTTCAGCAGCTAGTATTCAGCAGCACACTGCCTTGACCATAGAGGCAGAGCATAGCCATTGTTGCTAGCAGCCATTGATAGCCTTGATTTCATGTTTATATTAGTGGTATGTTAATATACCTGCTGTCTTGCAGGACATCTTCAAGAGAAGAAAAAAATTGGAGTGGTGTCTCTAAGATGGTTGGATGGTGTCTTGTATGCCTCCTTCTGGCAATTCCTGAAGCCATTCTGGTGCCGAATGTATTGCTCTGCTTTCCTTCGGGCCACATCAGGGAGGCTGAGAGACGGGTCTTGTCGTCTGGGCAGCCCAGGACCTCCATGCACACTGCCCAGGCTTGCACCTGCAGAGGTCACTTCAGTGCTGCTAGCATAGTAAAAACAATGCAGAAGGTGGCAGTTATGAGTTAATCGGTCTTTGCAGCCACAGCAGGCTCTGTGAATCACCCCCGGAGGCACACTCCATTGTCTCTTGAGACAGACAGATGCCAGCAGCAACAACAAGTTAATATTTTTATAAACCACACCTCTGCTGGAGGAGGTGTGCACTGGTTGCCAGTATGGTACCAGGTACAGTTTAGAGTTTTGCTTTTAGCATTTGAAACCTAAACAAGTTGGGGCTAGGTTACATAAGGCAACTTATTGGCCACTATGGGAGCATCATGGGCCTTTGCCATGATCCATCATTGTTCTCCTTCCTCTCTTATGTTCATAGTGCTGGGGGGAAATGGTCTTCTATATGGTAAAGCTGAGATGTCATTCCTCTGTTCCAAAACATTTTTTCAGTGGTTTCTATAATTCTTTTCTTAGTCCAAAATGTTGAGGAGCTTCTTCGGTGTCCATACATTTTAATAATTTTCTGAACAACTAAACAAGTTGTTCCTTCCCATTTATACTGAGCTTCAATTTTCTTCTTTCTTTCTCATTTCTTTTTTTTAAAAGTTTCCATCAGTTTGGCAAAGTAAAGATGAGTTTGATCCAACTTTTCAAACTGGGAGCTGATCCAAAAAACTGAGTAGTCAAAAATCTGTTAAGTGTGTTGATGCCGTATTACCTGATACTTTTGGCCTTAATTTAAACAGTTTATGCAGTCATTTACAAATTCTCTCTGTTGTTTTGTTTAAGTTTAAGTTAAAATTTTTACTTGACATATTATCCACACAACTGAATGGATTCTGTCATAGTCCCTTTCCTACAGACCATATATCTTTAGGCACTGAAGCCAAACAAATAAGTACAGTTGGCTCTTATATCCCCAATATGAACATTCTCCATTCTCTCGAAGATTTCAAGTTAATTAATAAAGCAATCCTGAACATTTCCAGAATCCTGATGCTCTGCAAGGAATAGCCTTTGTTTCACCTCATCTGTTTTCAAGTTACCTGAAAGTGAGCGGGTGGAAAAAGTGAATCATAAAGACATCAGACATGCATATGAGCATTAATAATACAACTGGAACTGATCAAAAGTTGAAATCGTCAAAATAGTCTTTGAAGAAAAGCCACTCCAACTTAAGACTCTTTTTTGCATTTGTGAATAAACATTTTCATGGATTGATTAATTAGTCCTGACCAAATAACAAATGAGATGTAATGTTAACATTTTTAAATGAATATTCTCTTCTGTATTTTAAACAGGAAAATTTAAATATGCCATACTTGTTGGCCATGATCCAAAGAACTGCAGTTAGGTTTCTTTGTCGAGTGTTGAAAGCAAGGAATTGTGAACAAAAACTATTTCGTAGCTTACAATGAGATATCCCTTGACTGTGCTCGGAAAATTCAGACTGTAGTTTTGAAGCACTGTGTGCAAATTCATAAATTCATCATAGGTTAGAGCTCTGAACAGAAGCAGTCCAGGGGCTACAGTGAATTGTTTTGGTAGTGTGGTTTCCTATTTACTCATTAAAATATCAAATTTGGATAGTCTTATACCTTTTATATCTTAGGGCTTATCCACAACTCCATTTGCCATGCCGCTTTCCCCCAGGGAAACATGATCTTTAGGGCTGAATCTGAACAAATATCGATCAGGTTTTCTGTGGATTGCTATTTGTTGTGATTTAGTGCTAAAGAGTTGGTTTTTCATGGGAAAGTGGCAGGGCATAGGCAAAGCTCTGAAACTGCTCAGACCTGTGCTTTCTAGGCACAGGACAAGTAGCAATGTGGATGAGCCCTCAGTGAAACAATAAGTAAACAGGTTTTCTCACTGTGGGAGAGACAAGTATGGAGAAAAATATATGTCTGTTTCAAAATGGCCATAACAAGTACTGAGTATCAGAATGCCAGGAGGCGTTGAGCATCATGACCTTCCAGGAGGAATCGTGGTGGACTAGATCTCTTGCCGAGTGTGTTGATTAATGATAGCCAAGACATAAACCTTGGTTATCACACTTTCTTGTACACAGCTCAACTCACTCACTGAACAGTGCCACTCCTGTTCACAGATACTGTGATTCAGCAAAGGCCCCTTTCTCGTGAAAGTATAACTCTGGTTAGCTATTGTTATTGCCTGCACAATTTGTTGTACTGAACTCCTATCAATGTTAAGTGATGAAAATTTTGCCTTCCTTAAAAAAACAACAGAGACAGGATTCCTCCTCATTCCAAGATTAAATTTTCTGCTGCATTCTCTGCCTTATCCCCAATCTACTTTAATAGGAGGTTGAGTGATTAGCAGGAACATCAACTGCAGAATAGTTACCTTTTTGTATTGAAGATATTACAATAGCAAACCAAATTAACTCTCATTCTCACCAATCAACTAATTAACATTTAATAGCAGGGACAGGAAACCTGTTGGCGTCCAGATGTTGAGCTACAGTTTTCATTGTCTCCGACCATTGGCCATGATGGCTCCGGCTGAAGGAGTCCATCAACACCTGGAGCTCCCTGATTTATAGCCTGCATTCACTGTGAGTAAAGATGCAGAAGTGGCTTGCCCAGTGAGGGACAGCAGCAACACATAGCTTCCCTGCAGGTGTACTGCTTACTAGGTGGGGTGGGTGGGGATTAGGTGATGGGCAGGGCACTGGTAGGGGCACCTGACTGGCTCTGCCATGAGGAGACCACATTGATCTCCCTGCTGACCTGGCTCTCTCCTTCTCATTAAAGTGGCAGCAACACACTTTTCAATAAGCTAGGTTGTGGGTCCATTCCTCCAGGTGAGCCACTTATGTATACAGATGTACACATCCTTTTAAAAAAAGCACACTTGTAAATGCCACACTGCCCCAGTGCTCCCCAAACAGAAGATTGCTTGGATAGCTCTCAAAAGGCTAGCCACAGTTGTAGGCAGTTATCCACAGAACAACTCCCACCAAGCATACTAGAAATCTCTTAATGAAAGGATCAAACTACCCTTGAAGAGATCTCTAATGCATACTAAAACAAAATGCGCAAAAAAAGAATAAAAAAAAATCAGGAGGAATGCAACATCATTCCTTGACACTGGAATAGATGGAATGCGGAATTATTCTACAAATGGGCCTTGGCAAGCATCCAGGTCAAAAATAAATGTCAGTTTTCTTGAATGAGCAGAAATCCAAATCCTTCTCAAGATGCTCTGTCATAGGGTTTCCCTAAATGCACAGTGTAACTGTGAGATGACTGCATCTATAAGATGACAGGTGAATACATAATCCAGGAGCTATTTCTCATTTCCACTTGCTAGCTGTATTAAAATCCACCCCAAATAAATTATGTTTTCTCCAACTTGAAGTCTAAGGGACCACTGCAACGAAGCTAAGTGTATGAGATTAAGGGAGAAAGTGTGGATGACAAAATGTCCTGGGAAAGTGAGAAACAGTTTCTCTCCTCGCTAAGAATTTGAGCCCGTATAGAAAGACTACTGACTAGAACAAATTTTGAAGCCGTGATAGGTTAGAAGGAACTCTTCTACACTATAAGATAGTGTTATTCCATGTCCATTCAAACAACCTTTGTGAGCAACATGCCATTTTCCTGGGCTCAAAATGACTTCATGCTAAACCAAAATCCCAGACCTGATTTGAGCAGATGCTACCACTCAGTCCACTTCAGAAAGGTTTTTGGTGGATCCACAGTCTATATTGGGGATGGGGTCCTCTGCTCCTCCAGATTTGTAGGAGTCCAATATCCATCAGCATCAGCCAGCATGGCCACTGGTCAGGGATCTTAAGAATTGTATTCCAACAACATCTGGAGGGCTACAGGTTCTGCATTTCAGCACTGCATGCTCACTCTATTAGCATATTTAAACCCAGTTTTCTAAACAAGCATATTTGTTGTCAGCAAAGGAGGGTCATGTGAACTGGCCCTTTGCCTTACTAGAAGGAATGGGTTACTGGCTGGCACTGGTTTTGTTTACTTTGATTAGCTCAAATTAGCTTTCAGGCTTTTAAAAGAGTTTTGCTTTTAGAGATTAAATGAATTTTCTGTTTTAAGTCTTAAGGAAAAGAGGATTGGAAGGGGTAACTGAGGGTGAAGGGAACCTTTGAACCATTATTTAAAATCAGAGTAAGGGAAATAAATCTATGTGAGTAGCTATGCCAATTTCTTGCAAATGTTTTCAGCCCAGTCTCTGTAGGATTCCTCTTGACACCAGTATAACCTCCCACCTACTCCATTCCCTCTTCCTTAGGAGAATAATTGTTGTTTATCATCTGGGTAAGATTCAGATTTATAGGTCATAGAAAGTATAAACTAGGGTTTCACCTTCCACTGCCCTTCTCTTTTACTTCCTCCTTGAAATATTGGCCATTGCAACTAAAAACTGTTTTTGCATATAATGAAATTCGCAAGTGCATTGGAGGAAGTGTACTTTTTCAACCCCCTAAGTTTCAATAGCAGCTTATTCCTTTAAAAGACAAATTTCAGAAGGCATATGTTTGAAAGAAAACTGGAAATATAAATACAGGAAATGAGTGTGTGACTGTATAACTGAGTTCATAAATGCGCCCCCTTTTCTTATTAAAGTGCACTTTTACAGTAGAGAAAAAACAAACCCACCTACTTAACTGTTCATTGCTACTACCAGAGCATGAAATAAATCCATAGTTTATATCCAAAGTTCTACCTTTGATATTCATTTTTCAAGCATACCCTTTGAGAGGTATGTCCGTACCTGTAAAAATAATGTGATCCATTCAAAAACTACCTTGATTGTCACCCATTAAGAACCATTTTAATACAGCAGTACAGGTACTCAAACAAAGTACTGTTTCAGAAAGAAATGTTGGCGACACCAGAAGATATTGCTGTTGCAAATGTGACCTTTTTGAGGAAAGGTGCATGTTAGCATTTGGTTCAGTTTGGGGAAAAGAAGCATCTGAACAGAAATGCAAAGAAAAATGAACTGTTAGCAGTTTTCAATCAGCTAAAATTATATATATCTCATCATGATATCAGTCAAGCATCAGCAACCATGTGTAGTTAGAATATAGGAAGCTGCCTTATCTAACTCCATATTGTCTACACTGGCAGCAGCTCTCCAGGATTTCAGGCAGGAATCCCTCCCAGCCCTATCTGCACAGTTATAACAACGGCCAGAATGACTTCACTCTTCCCTGAAGTGTAGCTACCAGTTATTTCAAGAACACGTGTATCATAAAATAACTTTTTTATAAGCATGCCTTTTGTGTTTGTGCACTAGGGACCACAATACAATCATGCATTTTTCATCTCTAAGAGCCGCAAACAAATGCACTGACTAGAAGGAGAGTGGTGTGGGAATAAAACCACGGGGCTAGATCTATAGGAGTGGCAAAACGGTATCTGCAAGGCTATGTGGTTCTTGGGTGATGGGAAGATTTGGACATGTGGCTCAAAAGCTCCCATTTGGTTGATAGCCTGCTCACGCTGCAGTCACAAGTCAGATAATTGGCAATGGTGCTAATCAATGGTGCCCAGAAGCAGGTGATCAGGTTCAGACTTCGGTCTGGATAACTGGTTGGTTCTGTCATACATAACGTCACTGGGTCTGTGCATATTAGTCTCAGCTGCTGCTGTAGTTGGATCACAGTGAGGTAGCAGTGAGTTCCTCTGAAATCAAAGTGGCATAAGCTCTTTTCAGTTTTTTCTCCAGAGTATTCATTGAATTTGTTTAGGCATGAATGAGGATATGTTGCAGGCAGGATTCCCAACCTCTGCACATTCAGTTGAACATATGCAAGGGACTCTTATGGAAGTGACCGCAATATCTCAGGGACCACCTCTCCCCATGACCCTGCAAACTGCCCCAGTGCAGTCATCGTCTGAGGCCCTTCTTTGTGTGCCCCCTCCACTGCGGCGCGCCTTTTCTGCAGTGACTCCCCACATATATTTGCGTATCTTTAGGCACCAGGCCAAAGTGTTTCTCTATAACCAGTCTTTGGCTGATTAAACATTGTATGGCCTTTTGAATGTGTTTGTGGGAGGGAAGTTATTGGTTTGTTTTATTATGTAGTTTTTGTTCTCATTTAGTATTTTTTTATGTTGTGAACCACTGTTTGATCTTCAGATGAAGAGTGGTATGCCAACAAAAATAAAATTGACTGATGGGTGTCTCTCAAAACCCAGGCAGGCTTGTATGGGAGAATGTGGTCTTTTAATTAACCTGATCTCAAGTTCTGTTTCTTCTTCTGAGGCAGGAATTGCAACCTCTCAGTGACCTTTGATCTCCTGGCCAATAGCACAGGCCAGAGCATTTGCTCCTTCTGCCCTGAAGTTCCAGCACAAGTGGTGATCAGGGCAGAGTCTCCCTTGGACTGTTAGTGTTCATGTCTTTCAAAGTATCATTATTCAAAGTGTTGTGAAAATTAAACGCTTAATTTGGTGCAAATTGCAATGCACTTATCATCTATTGCTTACTGTTGAAAAATATATACTGTGCTCTATTTTCTTTCTTTTTGTTGCGGAACAAATTTATTATAAAATGAGAGAATACTGAAAATAAATAAATAAGATTGTTAGGTAAAACAAAGGAAAAGCCTTGTTTCCAAATCAGCTGCAAAAGTATTGCCTGAAATACTAATTTTATCACATGAGGATAACACCGAGTCAGCTGTATTGTGGAGAGCACTTTTTTTGAATGTGTTCCATTTTCCCGTATCTCTAGTTGTGGCACATGATAAAATTATCAATGAAGCATCCTAATTGGATCCTGAAGCAAAGGGATGTTGCCCTATGAATCATTTTATGTTTGTGGGAGGCAACTTTGGAACTAACAGAGTAGGAATGAGAGCCAGATGTTTTCTGGGAACCTGGCTGGACTGTAGGCTGTGTGCATTTCCTAACATAGGCAGCCATATGGAAGAAAAGGTTGGAAACATCCCATTACAAGTCATATATCACCCATTTGACAGCAAGGATTTCAGCTTGTTTTTATTTAAATCATGAAAGCAGCTGTTCAGCTGTCCAGCTGTATTAAGTTTAACCCCTTTCCCCTAGCAGAATGAATGTAGTAATTTATGCAATAGTAGCCAAACAATTTGGTGGGTGCAGAACAAAAAACATGTTAGGAGGACCCCACATTTACTCATGCTCTATGAATTCACCTTAAATGGTTGTGATTGGTTATCTCTGTTGCCAAGTTACGCTGAAGACCAATAGGAATCATCTTTATATCAAGAATACCACCAAATATTAATGTCATATATGGTAAATATAAATAATTATAATGAAAACAAAGATTTAAAACCAACTTTTCTTGAAAACTGGAATCATGAATAATTTTCAGCTTGATGTCAGTTGGAAAACCCTGTGCTTCATACATGTCCCCCCCTTTCTGTTTATCAACTGCACTTACTCAACTGCCAATAATATTTTTTAAGGAAACGTTTTTCTTTTTCTCTTTCTCTGTGTGCTCTTGCTCATGCAATGTTATCTTTGTGATTTGATTATCTTTCTTTACATATTTCTGTTTCCTTATACTGTGTGTTCCTTTCTGTTCTTTTCATGACCTGTTTTTGCTTCTGGCCGTTTGGTTTGTTGGCTTTCATTGTAGAGTAGTACCTGTACTTCACAGTGCAGTCCTATGCAAGTGTTCAGTGGGGCTTTTCTCATGAGTAAGTTTAGTGGTAAAGGCAGGGGCACACTTAAAAGTGTGTCCCTGCCTTCACCACTAAGAAGGGTACACCACACCAGTGTGTCCAGCTTCCCTGTCAATGAAGGGTTGTTGTTTTTAATTGGCATATCAGACTTACTTCTAGTGGTTTCTTTCAATTGTGTTACCTTATTAGTTTGCTAACAATTAAGAAATGTTGTGTGATACATAGAGTAGATATGGGCTTTAATTTCCTATGCGGGAAAAGTATTTAAGTGAGATCCCAAAGAATAGTATGCTAGAGTGATATTTCTGGCATACTAAATGCCCCCCCCCCCCGCCGCCGCCACTGATGCTATGAAGTATGTGTTATATCTCTTTTGCCACAATATTTACCTTTAGATCTCAAAGGTTTTGTGTTGTGGTTACAGATTGAGGCTAGGCTGTGTTTCCTTTTTGTAACACCATTTTTTTTTTTTTTATTAAGCATCATGAAGGGGGCATTGTGCTTCCCTTTCAGGATCCTTTGTAAAATATTTGGCCTTGAAAGCAATAGGGAATGAGCTGATCTCATACTCGTCTACGCTACTTCCAGCTGCTAAGTTCACTAAGTGGGCAGGCATGCAATCTCTTTATTAAGAGGTATTCCAAACTATGAACAATTTAAATCTGCAGTTGAGATTGCTATTGCAGATGACATTCTGCTGTCTCAGTTCTTTGCTGCTCAGTGCTAGGCACCATCTTCAAATACACAAGAGTTGCAATGGCTAACCCCTTTTCAGCCTACTACATTCACCATTGGCCAACCTTCTGTGGGGGTGGGGGTGGCCACCCCACACTGCGTATGCACACTTCAGCATTCAGGCACTTACACAGGGCACTTTTTAGCAGAACATCATTGTTCATAACCTACAGGTACTTGGACTGTAGCAGGCTTAAGTTGTTTGCTAAAGTAGATATGGAGATGAACCTTGTGCCTGGTTCAGCAGTAGCAGAGCTCTAACAAACATAAAACCGATCTATTCCAAACTTAGCTTTTTTACAAAAGAAAATTTTGTTCAGAAATAGTTTGTGCACAACAGTATTTTTCTGGAATTCTGTATGAGTTTTCTCTCCCACCCTCAGCCACTGATTCAGATTTATTCATTGTTTCATGATGTTTTTGTCCACAGTGCCTAGGGCTTGCCGATTAGAAGGTCGGCGGTTCAAATCCTCGCGATGGGGTGAGCTCCCGTTGCTCGGTCCCAGCTCCTGCCCATCTAGCAGTTCGAAAGCACGTGAAAAGTGCAAGTAGATAAATAGGTACCACTCTGGCGGGAAGGTAAAAGGCGTTTCCGTGCACTGCTCTGGTTCACCAGAAGCAGCTTTGTCATGCTGGACACATGACCTGGAAGCTGTACGCCAGCTCCCATGGCCAGTAATGCAAGATGAGCGCCGCAACCCCAGAGTTGGACACGACTGGACCTAACGGTCAGGCGTCCCTTTACCTTTTTTACTTCCCACTCAACACACCCTCTCTCTCTCTCTCTCTCTCACACACACACACCCTTTTGCATGGAATTTTGGTCTGGGCTCAGTCCCACCCATACACAGGTTAAAAAACATTGCAAAAAAAATCATATCAAGATGTTTTTAAAATAAAATATATTAAAAGTGAAGGAATTATTTATGTATAAGCACCTTTATATATGTAAAATTGATTAGTGGTATATGCTTAGAAGTTATGGGACTTTCAAGTCTCAAGTAGTAATGAAATTTCTTTTAATTTATGAGACAAAAATCTCATAATTCCTCTATTGATGCTTGTGTTACCATTGTATGGATTAATTATAATGTGGCATTGAAGTGGTTCAGATTACATCTTCATGCATGTATTGTACACAGCCCCTTAAAAGAGTGTTTTTTAAAATTCTTCAAAAAGAAACATGCTGGGTTTTTTAAACAACAAGCCCCCCCCCCCCAAATAAACAGTATCATTTCTGTAAGCATAGGTGACAGCAGAGTAGTCATACTGGTGTTTATGCCATTTAAGCTTGAAAATGTACCTGCATGTTAATAAATGTTCTAAATTGATATCAATAATGTTTTTAAAACCAAGAATCGATCATAGCGGCTGCAAATCAGTTATGGACTGAAAAGAACAGGAAAGGGTCCTATTGCAAATGTACTTTTCGTTAACATACAAAGCAGTATTATAGTGAGCAGAGCTAATTGCTTTGACTGACAACAGCTATCCAGGTATCCCACAGAGATCTTTGACATTGACGTTGTCGGATGCTTAACCTTTTTTTGATACAGATGCCAGAAATAAGGCGTGGGACCTTATGCAAAGAGAGCATATACTCTACCACTGAGTTACATCCCATCCCCTGTTTTTGATCCCACACCCTACAATCCCAGAATTGTAGAGTTGGGAGGGACCCCAAGGGGTCCTGGTGGAGTCAGAATTTTGATGGTTCCTTCATATGATATTGAGGCAGGCTCTGAATGTTGAGCCCAACCGCTGTAAATGCTTGACGTGAATGCACTGAATTTGCAAATGTGGTTTCCAGCCACTTTGGTTGCTAGAACTAGTTGAAATTTCTAAGAATATATGTTCACTGTTGCTTGTTGTAGTGGCAGAAAAAAAAAACTTAAGAAATAAGAAACCAGTTGTCCTATTGACTGTGCTGAGTGCTCTGCTCCATCAATAAAATGTTGGAGAATTTCTTCTCCCTCCCTGTATGAATTTAGTGAACTGATCTCTGTCTTCCCATCTCTCTACACACACAAATAGGGTGGGTAATTTCAAGAAGTCACTTGTCCAGCTGTCTTTGTTGTTATGCTTTGCAGTGAGTGGTTTACAGTGTATGGTGAAAGAATTTGGCAAGCAGTGGATCTGTACGGTAGACAGCTATAGACACAGCTCCTCACAAATTGGAACTGTTTCTACATTACTGAGATTTCAAGCAGCTCTTAAATGCTTATTAGTGTGAAATGGGCCTGATTTTATAATCAAAGGCTTTAGCCTGGTCGTAAAATTTCTGCTTGAGAATGGGAATGTTTTTGCATACTTACACCTTTTTAAACAATAGCTTTAAGTGCCGGGAAGGGGGGGGATGTTTTCACTCCCCCCCTCCAGTATTTATGCAACCATTACCTGTGTTTTCAAGGCTTATTTAAAGCAGCTGGGTGCCTGGTGTTTTCTTTGCCCTTTATTGGAACTCTTGCCAGAACAGGTAGTCAAAAAACAGAAAGTGCAAGGGGTGGGGTGGGGGGATTCCGGCATCTGCCTGTTTTCTCTCCCTCTCCTCTCTCCCTCTCTCAGGAACACAGCTGTAGCTTCCATAGGAAGCACTCATTTTTCCCATCAGCCAAGCCTCTGCGTACCCTTGGGTCCACTTTTGGCACAGCTCGTCAAGTAGGATGCAGTTTATGGCTTAGAACTTATGAGAGAAAGCATTCGGGCGGTCCCTTTCCCTGGCAGAACACCGAGAGCAATTCCCCAAGCTGCAACACACATGTGAGCATCTGACCTCTTGTTAGCACACCATGGGAGAGGTTAACAATTGTTGAGACTTCAGGCATCCCTTTGACATAGAAGCAAAACAATAACAAGCTTTGCCAGGATACAACTATATGCTTGGCGGGTGGGGTTTGGTTCAGTTTGGTAAACAGGGGGGGGGGGAGAGGACCCAGATTGATCATTTTAAGCTAGTGGGTAGGGACACAAATGTATCACAAGAAAAAAGAAGGGACCAGCATACTACTTTCAAACCACCCCTCTTATTTATATAATTTGTTTTAGGCAAAAACTGCAGTTGGCTTGTCCGTGTGTTACTGTGGTTCATCATTTCCGATAGGTTGGCCAACGTGAGAACAGGATGCGGGGAGAGATGGGCCTGATCCAGCAAGGCTCTTATTACACTTGTACAGTCACCTTTTTTTTCTTTTCTTTTTTTTTCTTTTTCTTTTTACAAAGTATCACATTTTAATAAGGTGCTATCCCATAGCTGTTGGAATTCACCAATGCAGCTACCACAACAACCTGCATAAAACAAACACGAATAACTGGCCAGCTTCAAGAGATGAGCTGAAATTTATCAGAAAGATAATCTTCTAAGAAATCTTTTGGAAACCTGCTTCCTCAGAAGATGAACATTTACCTAAATATTCTGCATTTTGTGTGTGTGCTGGCCACCATTCCCTAACTTTCCAGTGCTGCTAACCCGTTTCCCCAGAAACTGTTAGATAATTTCCTGCACCAAAATGTCCTGATTCAATTTTGCTGTCCAAGTATACTGTGGATATTTTTGACTGCTGACCTCTCCCTATTTTCATCTAATATGATCTCCTTTCTAGCACAGATGTGTGGTCCTTTAAGTGGGTCAAAGGGATGGCAATGCTTTCCTTTCTTAGACTTTTTTATTAATCTTGAAAAACGCTTTGCAATAGAACACAGGTTAATGGTCTCAAAATTGTAGCCAAGGGTGTTTTTTGTTCAGTAGGCTATATAGTAGATTAATGATTTTTCACATTAAATATGTTTGCCATTGGACTATATTGCTGATATTGCTGACAGGTGCCAAAAAAATGAGAAGAAAATATGTTGTTGGATTCTGTGTATTCCATGGTAGCATGTATGTTTTCTTATTGGAGGCTGTGATAGCAATAGCCAGTGCGATAGCCATTTACTATTGATGTAATTGTATTTAAATGTATTTGATAGCAGTGTCAAAACATGCAAAAAAGTTGAAACGTGAATTGCATATTAAGGCCACCTTTCTGAAAGATAAAATACTTTCACAGGAAGCAGAGTTTGGGGTTTAACCACTCATATTGCTGTTAACACATATTAGCTCCCACCTATTTCTAAACTGCAGGTGATATAAGAAGCCTTGTTTCCCCATCCCACATTATGACATTGAACATATTTTTCCTGTTTTAACTATGCTAGAGCTTGGAATCAAATCAAATGGTTGGCAGATTTTTATGCTGTTAGAACATGTGCAGTATTCAGGTAGAGAGCATTTTGTCCCTGTGTGTTATGTAAGAGCTCGTGCCTTAATGAAAATAGTGGAGAAGCTATATTGTACAGTTCATAGGAAAGTGTTAGCTAGTTCATCTTTTCCAGGACCACCAGAGGGCAGTGTTTAACACTGTAGGAATAAGAGTGTCCTTTTATTCTCCCACTCCTTGAAGTTTGGTTTTAGGATAGGAGACTTTTGTGATAACTAAGGCTGTGTGTATTCAGCCATTAGTTTTAAGTGCACAGTGACGGTGGGCAGCTACAGACTATGAAATGGTTACAGACTGTGCACTACTATAAATAGCTTTGGATCATTTGAAAGAAGAATTTGTGCTAGTATGGGGTTGGGGGAAGGTTTATTGCACATCAGGGATATTTGTATGTCTATTTCTACATTGCCAGCCTGATTCAGAATTTTGCTGGCGCTTCTGGGCTCACACAGAGTTCTGAGGCATCAAGGGCTTCCCCCATTCACTGTAATCTTGGTGACAGCTCTGTGTGACTAGGATATGACAGCAGGGCTGACATTTTTGTAAAAGAGAATTCCCTATGTGTGTAGTAGCTTTGCCTGCGCATTGGCACTCCTCAACGAACATCTTCTGAATGAACATGCATGCACACTAAGATACAGTGATAACTTGGTTTACAACTATAATCCATTCCGGAGGTCCAGTTGTAAACCAAAATAGGTGTAACCCAAGGCGCGCTTTCGCCAATGGGGCCTCCAAAAAATAAATAAATGATTGTAATCCAAAAAAATGGGTTGTAATCCACAAAAAAGGGACACACACTTCAGGGTTTGACATGGTTCTAATCCAAAACAGTTGTAATCCAAAACAGTTGCAAACCAAGTACCAATGTATTTGGAGATACCATAGGCCTGTGTTGAGATTCCATCTTTAGGATTTTTCTAAAGATGCTTTTTTTATTTCTGCAAAGTTATGATGGACGTTGTATTCCAACAAGATCTGGCACACAGCAGGTTGGGGAAGGCAAGCCTACAAGCGGCTGGCATTGAATAGAATAGAATAATAATAATAATAATAATAATAATAATAGAATAATAATTTATTGGCCAAGTACATTTTTCAATATACTTGGAATTTGCTTTGGCTACATTACAATGTAAAATACATTATACAAACAATAGTAATTTACAGAGCAAGAGCCGAGGCTGCCCTTTTCGGTGTCTCTTAAGCTGTGTTGGTGAGTGTAGGTCCTCCTCCTAGGCCCAATGGAGTTGGCCGGAGGAGGGAGCGGTCTTCCCAGACACTCACAGCAGCAGCAACAGCAGCAGTGATTGGTTCTTAGTGTTTCATACAGGAGTCATTCCCAGCCCCTGAGATTAAACCTGGGATGGGCAGAACATGTGCTCTATCACTGATAACAGAGCATTCACAGAGGCTCTTAACTATCATGTTGGAAATGTAGAGCAGGAGGCAATTAATATCTGCAAATCATCCAAGGTTACCCACTAAGTCCATGATTTAACCAAGACTTGATTCCAGACACAGGCTGCCCTGTTTTGAACAACACGCATGGCAGAGGATTGAGTGCTTGTTGGGCCAAGCTATGGAAAGCTACGTGAGCCAAAACCAGTACTTCAAATCGAGCCTGCAAAATCAGTGTTGATCTGGGGCATGTGTATAATACACTCCAGCAGCCTACTCTGTTCCAAGGGGTTAGTGGTTGTGTTCTGCTTCAGCTGCAGCCCACTAACCAACCTTGAAGGGCAGTCTTGAGGTTACGAAGGCATGAGCGATGGGTGGGTGTTTGCATTCCATCAGCCTTTCTCCTGACTGTGCTTTCAAGTTTCCTCAGGATTGTCATGCTAAATTAGACCCAGAATCCATCTTAAAAACTGGAAAGCAAATCTTACTTTGCAGTATGATCCCGACTCATTACTAGTGCATCGTGCCTTCTGCACTGAAGACATAAAACCTTGAATGTGCTTGGCTTTGAATACAACACGCTTTTGTTTTCCTTTTAAAATGAAAATCAAACAGATTCCGTGACACGAGGCATCTCATTCTTTTATTTAATATGCTCCCCCTCTAAACGTTCATGGCATGTAGAAACACACAATAAAGATGGTAATTCTTTTGCATCACCGCATTGGGGGTGGGGTGGGGGCAAATGCACACTTTTAAAGGATTTCCCCTTCATATAATAATAGCTATCAAAATCTCAACTGAGAACACTTCTTGGGATTTAACAACCCACAGTTGTGCCTTAGGACCACCATCATCCAGTCATTACTCCCCTTAAAGAACACCGTGGTTTCGGCACCATTGTAGAAATGTTCTTTTTAAAATGAAGCCTATATTTAAAACCGCCTTATATTTAATGCATATTTCAGAAATGTGGTGTGATCATTCTTTGATAAATAGTTGCAGGAGCATATGCAATTATAGCTACATAAAGAGATTTAAGCACTATGAACAGCTTTGGTTTTTTTTTTCCACCTAGCCTTTCTCTGGATAAAGACAAGCATGGAAAATTGTGTGTTGAAGTGTGTGTGTGCATGGAAAATTCTCCACCTTTGCAGTGAAATAGGAGTGGCACTTTTGCAACTGAGAGAGAGTAGGAACTCACTGGATTGCAAAAGTGGCCCCTTCATTTTGCTGCGCACCACGGGCCCTTCCAGCCAACTGCTGTTTGTTAAAGATTGACGGAGTTGGAAGGCACCTCAAAGGTCATCTAGTGCAGCCTTCTCCAACCTGATGATGTTTTCAACTGCAGCTTCCATCATGTCTTACCATTAGCCACGCTGGTTGGAGCTGATGGGAGATGTCATACAAAACATCTGGAGGATGAAGGTTGGGGGAGACTGATCTAGTAGAAACCTCTGCTGATACCGCAGCAGCCATCATAGGTGGCCTTTCAGTCTCTGCTTAAAAAACTTCTAGTCTAACATAATAAACAATTATGTCTAATGTCATAATTTTACATCATGCCTTATTCTGTTCCTTGGTTTAATTTATAATTTAAAAAATTGAAATGGAGTTTTCTCTCTTTCCTCTCTCTCCCTCCCTCCCTCCCTCCCTCTCTCATATACTACAGGTGTTGTTTTCACTCTGCGTTGCTTTTTGGGGAATACAAATGATGAAGAAACTCACCTCAAGCACAGCAAAGCAGCACTGAAAAGAAATATATCCAAATCTCCACATTAGGAATGCAAGAGTCTTTCTAGATCAGACCCAGAGGTCCGCCTAGTCTAACATCCATCTGTGGCCTACCAGATGCCTATGGGAACCCTTCAAGCAGGATATGAGCGCAGTAGTGTTCTCTCTGACTCATTATCCCCAGCAACAAGTATTCAAAGACTGATACTTGGGGTAGTGCGTGGCTATCACGACTAGTAGTCATTTAGAGCATTTTCCTCCATGAATTTGTCTATCTCCTTTTAATGTGTCCACGTTGGTAGCCATCATTACATCATATGGCTATGTGAAGAAGTACACAAAAGTTTATATACCTCTACCATGCCCGCCTTTTTCACCTTCCCCCCCCCCCAAACTAAAACGGGTCACTTGTTGTAACCTTCATTCATAGAGGAGTTATTCTAGACTTTTGGTCATTTTAATGGCTCCTTTTCCAGCTCTATGTGATCTGGTGACAATTATTGCATGATGTATCCCAAGTGTGGTCGCATCATAGAATTTTTTTCTCTCTCTAACCTTTATTGGCATATGTACAACATTCCAGTAGATTTTTATAATGATTTCATAGATTTCTATAATGATATCATGATTATGAGAGTTTTATTTTCCTAATGATCCCTGACATGGAATTCACATTTTTCACAGCTTTTTCCACACTGATCCAACATTCTCATCAAGCTATCCACCATGAACCCAAGATCCCTTGTCACCCAGTTTGGAAAGATCTTTCTGGAGCTCTTTTGCAATCCCTTTTTGTCCTGAAAAAAATTGGAGTCCTCAGCAAACTTGGCCAACTCGCTGCTCGCCCCTTACTCAAGGTCATAATTATAACTAAAGTACATTCCAGAGATGTGGTAGAAATCTATGGAGTTGGGTTTTTTTTAATGTTCACTTACTGCATTTTTCTTTTTTTGAAACAGTTAAGAAGCCTCAAATTGTTTTTATTTTATTTTATTCAGGGTGTTGCAAACCTCATACATAATGTAAAAGGAGTACTTTGCATCAATTCCACTCATGTGCAACCATATGTGTAAAACTTTTGAACAATTGATGAATCTCATAAATGGCCTGCCTGGGGGAAAAACCTATGTATTTTTCTTCTGACATAGTACAGTCACCATAGTAAGTCATAGATGGACAAATTTCACTGATTTAAGTTGACCTTATGTATTAATAAACCTATTCCCAGCCAAATTACATTACATGTGCATTGGATTGTGCCTTAAAGCCCATTAAACCCTGTAGGGCTTACTTCTGAGTAGTCAGACATAGGAGTATGGCCAGTTTTACCATTAGGCACATTGAGGAAGCTGCCTCAGGCCACAAATGCTGGAGGGAACTAAGTTGTGTCCATCATGTTGTGTGCCCTACATCCACAAAGTTAGCCTGGTTCTTTGAAGGGTGGTATCCTTTTGCCCATGTTGAAGATTCAACTTTCATTTGAATTGCCTTCTGTACATGGCAGAGGGAAGGTGCTGCCTCATCCTTTGCCTCAGGAAGCAAAATGTCTCAGGCCAGACCTTGATAGGGTTACACAGTTAAATATTTTTATTTCTACCTGCAGTGCTGAATAAATGCTTCTCCAATATCAACCTGCCCATACACTGGGATTCTCTATGGAGACCCGCAGTTCTAGCCAAAGACACCTCCTATCTGAAAGGGACCCTAAACAACAACAACAACTCCTCCACTAGGTCCAACCTTGTAAACCAGATGCAGCCAATGTGATGCCTTCCAGATATTGTTGGAACACAATTGACATAATCCCTGACCATTGTCCATGATGGCTACGACTGATAGAAGTTGGAGTTTATCAACATCTGGAGGGTACCATGCTAGCTACCTCTGCTTTAAGCAGTCTTGCTGCACCATTCAGACACCAATTCCTGCTCCACACTTCTACATAGCCCCATCCTTGATGACCTCCCTTGAGTGCCCTAGCCTTGAGTGCCCTGAGTGCCCTGAGTGCCCTGAAGCCTTGCCTAGGGCCTTTTTGACACCAGGCAAGTACTTTAAAATATATATATCCCAGTCCTTTTAATATCTGATGTGATTTTAATGCTGCCACTTTATCGGCTGCTTTGATGGCTGCTCTGTTTTTGTGTTGATATGATTCTATTGTTTTAATTAATTTTTAAAACCATATTAATTTATACAAAAAGTTGTTTGAATGTATAAATAAAATTACTGAATTATGCTGGAACATCATAGACTTTTCCAGTTGTTTAGCCGCCTTCTCATGGCTCTATGAAAACAAATAGTTGTAACTGGAAAACATCATGTAACTCAGACTATTAAGATTCCCTCTCTCTCTAGAAATATCCATGCTTTGCAATGTAAATTAGCAGCTAAGAATAAGCTGGCAAAGAAGCAGTTTCCCAGGAGTGCTTATTGACTCTTTTCAGGACTGCTCGTACCAATCTTCATCCACTGAATGGACATGTCAGAGTGATTTTGGTGGTTTGATCTGCCTAGTTTCAAAACAACCATCTCCCATTGGAAAGATGCCCTTAGTAGTTAATAGCATTTATTCTCCTCAAGAATAGCGTAATTTCTATTGCCAAGCTTAAGGATAAGTGGTAGTTCACCATGGTTCAAGATATGATCTGTAATATACTATCATATCCTCTCTTATCATCTCTGAAATGTGGCCAGTTAAATCCTGACGCACAAACTGCGCTTCCTGCACTTTATATTACACACCATAATGGATGGAGGGAAAGGTGGTTAATGCAAGCCTCCCTAATTCACACTTCCCCAAACAACACACAAACTGAAACATAGCTAAATGTGTACAGAGATGTACATGTATGGGGAAAGTGTTCGTAGAAGTGCATATATTCATGAAAATAAAATGCAAAAAAATATCACATTTTGGGAAATTTATTGCAAAAAATGGGCATATTGAGAGAAATCCATAGCAAGCATGCAGAGAGAGAGTACCAACTGATTTTGGTAAACTGAGATTGGAAAAATGAGAAACTGAAAAGAAACTGAAATAGACGGATTTTGTCTATTTATACATTAATGGCCACCACAGTAGGGAGCAACCGTTGAGCTAAACTCCTCACACCATCATCGCTGCAGCTAAGCTGGATGGGCCAGGGTGACATTGAGTTCAGGGCTTCATGAGTACACTGGCAGACCCAATCCTGCCCTCCTGATGTGGCAGCGCAGCCCTGACCTCACTGCCACCCAGCCTCTGTCTTGTCCAGGTAAGTTGAAGTGACCCCATGACTCGACTCCACCACACCAGATGCTATGTATACCAGAGTTAGGAGGACCAAACTCTAGACATTTTGCTTTTACAGTTCTGGCATATCTGGGTCGAGAAAGGTGGCAGATAGAAAACAATTGTATGAAATAAAATCACACTTGAGTCGTGTTTAAGTCAGATATGGGAGCAGCTACATAGCTTTCCTCAAGCCACAGAGTGCATTTTTGCACATTTTGTGCCATCTTCATGGGCAACTGTAGGAAACGTCATGTTTTGACATGTCTTGGACTGACACTTAAGGTGTTTTGTAAGGAAGTGAATAAGAAAGTGCCCTAATTCACTATTTCTGCAGGAAGAATAAAACTCATGACAAAAGTGCAAACGCAAACCCTAAAATAAGACATCTTAATTTACTGGTATTTTTTTTATAATCAATGGAAAGCTTGGCTCAGCCTTCTGTCGTCTGTACTCAGCAGGGAAACATGGAAGCAGACTGCAAACTGATGACAGGCCTTGTGCAGTTAACTTATGATTTTGAGCCATACTGAAAAGTGCTAGACAATTAGCCTGCTGTCTCACCCATCCACAGCCCACATGAACCTCCATGCTGACTTTAACATTGCTTACTTTATTTTCCTTTTTTTTCCCCTTGGGCCTTTCTCTTTCCTTCACCTAGGGAAAGTGTTATATTTTGCATTGAGATCCTGACTTTGAAGCAGAGAAGACTCAGCTCTTTCTCTGCATTGCCTCCAAGCAAAAGTAGAACATATGATACTTCCAGCTGAAAGGGTGTGCTTGTTTCTCTCACCAGGAAAGGTGCTGGGAGAGAAATCTGCAGCAATCAAGAGAGAAAGTAGCTTCCTGAAGCTTACTTCATTAGTTGCAAAATCATCAGAGCTAAGATCAGCATGGCAAGGGAAAGGAAAGACTCAGGTCTAGGTAATGATTTCCACAATGCATTTTCTGTCCACATGAACGAGTCAAAGGAGTCCCGGGATATATAATTCATCTGTACAACTGTAACATATGACAGCAAGAGATACAGAAAGCAATTATTGTGATTGCATGACATGCAGGTGTTCTTAAGTTGTTTTTTAAGTGTCAAAACAGTGGAATGTGCCCAGAGAAGCATATTGCTAGCCTCAGAACCTGTTGAGACCTCCTTGCCAGAGCAGGACCTCAGACCAACATTGTTGTTTGCCCTAGCACCTGCAAATTGGCAGTATAATGGTTCTGAGCACATAGGTTCTATTTTGTTTAATATACATAACCTCCATCACTATATATTTAATAGATTGTTAAAGCCATAAATGCTAGTAGCCTTCTCCACAGCTTGTGTCAAAGAATGTTACAAGTTAATTTACATGATTGAAGAAGTACTTGCTTTTTCTCTGCCCTGAACCTACTGTGTATCAATCAACTTCCAAGTTCTAGAATTCAGACAGAAAGTAAAATTTCATCTGCATTATTCATGATTCTGTAAGCCTCTATCCATCTTACTTTTTTCCTACGTTAAAAGCCCTTATTTGTAACATTTTGCATTTATTTATTTTGGTTGCCAAAACGACTCTCGTTCCTGATGCATTTGAAAATCATAAGGGCCACTTCCACACCCCCCCCAAAAAAATACTTTGGCTGCCATGATAAACAAGTACAACTCTCTTTTGTAGGTTAAAGTCAGGTATCGATACCAACAGAGTACATTTCTAAAAACAGTCCATAAGAAGTACTGAAGTAATTTAACAGGGAGAGTTGAAGGTAAAGGTAAAGGGACCCCTGACCATTAGGTCCAGTCGCGGACGACTTTGGGGTTGTGGCGCTCATCTCGCTTTACTGGCTGAGGGAGCCGGCGTACAGCTTCCGGGTCATGTGGCCAGCATGACAAAAGTCGCTTCTGGCGAAACCAAAGCAGCGCACGCAAATGCCGTTTACCTTCCCGCCGGAGTGGTACCTATTTATCTACTTGCACTTTGATGTGCTTTCAAACTGCTAGATGGGCAGGAGCATGGACCAAGCAACGGGAGCTCACCCCGTCGTGGGGATTTGAACCGCCGACCTTCTGATAGGCAAGCCCTAGGCTCTAATAATTGGCCTGTGCCTGGTTTTATGCCAGTTTCAAATGTTTTCAGTCAAATGTTTGTTCTACCCCTTTTGAACATAAATCTACCAAAAATAAAATATTAAATTTGCATGAAAAATATAAATATGAAAATACATTTTTACTGTACTTTTTTGTCAAAATAGACATTTCTTAATTATCTTTTCTCCCAAAATATCTATTTTTGTATGTGTTTTGATTTTTAAAAAAAACCCACACGTTTGAGCTGAAAACTGTGATAACCTTTGGGAAAGTATGGATTCCAATTTTCTGATCCACATATCATCCAGGAAGAAGAAGAAGAGTTTGGATTTGATATCCCACTTCATCACTACCCGAAGGAGTCTCAAAGCAGCTAACATTCTCCTTTCCCTTCCTCCCCCACAACAAACACTCTGTGAGGTGAGTGGGGCTGAGAGACTTCAAAGAAGTGTGACTAGCCCAAGGTCATCCAAAAGCTGCATATGGAGGAGCGGAGACACGAACCCAGTTCACCAGATTACGAGTCTACCGCTCTTAACCACCTCACCACACCGGCTCTCGAAGTGGGTTTCAGGTAGCTTCATATCAGAATTTGCAATGATTCCGTTTCTCAAGCATCCCTGGTAGGAAGTTCAAGTTAACAGTGACCAACTAACAATGTTGCTAAGATGTTATATTCCTGAATGCACCATATACGGGACCAGCATGTGAAAAGGAAAACTTAGGGTACACATTAAACACATTATTCCTTTCATGTGTATCTATCCTCTGTATTTCATTATTTCAGCACTGTCCTTCGGTCCCTTTCATGTTTCTCCCAACTTAATCCTGCTTGCCTTTTCGCTATTTTCTTCCATCAATCATTCTCCCTCCACTTACATCTCAAGAAGTGCCTTTGCTCGTTTCACAAGCTGCTTTCTGACCGTGCTCACTGAGGACAGAGGTGACAGACATCCGCAAACCGCAGTAGCATCAGATTAGGCTAAAAGGAGGAGGAGGAGGAGGAGGAGGAGGAAGGGGAAAGGAAACCTGCCATGGATCATTTCAAATTTGGGACTTTGACATGTGTGATTTTATTACCGCAGGGTTTCACACACACTCGTATCCTTTCAATAGGATTATTGTGTCAGTATATAAATTGCCAAAAGTGTTCACCAGGAATGAAGACATGTGAAGAAAGTTGAGGTATAATTTGACACAGACCCTCAGGCTAACTTGTATCTCCCTGTATGTCATCATATCTCCCTCTGGTCTCTGACTTGTGCAGAGGAAAAGAGCTTGCTAGAATCATAGACACTATCAATCATATTGTGCTGTTGCCCCACTGTAGCTTCTCAGTCTTACTGAACAATATTCCCTCTTTGACCATGATTTAATAGGATTCCTATAGAAAACTCATCTCTTCGCTTTTATTGTGCCTGGATCAACAAGGGAGGGCTGAAAAAGAGCTGTACACCAGCCCAAGATTGGGGACGACGACGACGACCATAACTTTATTTCAAATGGCAAACTGTTTAGTAACGCCATTGCAGAGGCAGGATATACTGAAGAAGAAGAAGAAGAAGAAGAAGAAGAAGAAGAAGAAGAAGACACTGATACAGAGACCGTTCTAGTCAGAAAATTACTGAACCTTAGTCATTCCTGTGAACTTTAATAGGCCTACTCTGAGTAGGACTAGCATTGGATGTGACCTTGATTCAGTCTACCAGTTGGTTAACTACATAGAGAAGCAGAATGGCATTGGGATGGGGCCAATGAACATTGGGCATGGCTCCCCTTTGCCATTTCCCATAGCGAAGCATCTGGTCTGAGCCAATGTCAGGAGTTGACATATCTCGACACTTGCCATCATGGCAGGGGTGGGGGGCAGAGCCAATCTCCAGAGCTGGCTCCTCCTCCTTGCCATTGCTTCCAATTCACCTGTCCGCTCCCCAATGAAATGAGCAAGGAGAAGCAGGAATAACCTCTGAACACATTGCCTTCACTTTGAGAGGTGGCACCCACGGGCCTAAAGAGAAGCAGTTCTCACATCTTAGGGGAAGAGGGGCCACATAAGAAAGGGAATCCAGTGAGAAGGGACGGCGAGGAGGGCCTGTCTGCGACTAGCATCACGCATGACCATGTCTTCTAGCCTGCCTGTGACCGTTCCCTCGTACAAGACTTTGCACGTTCAGTAGAGTACCATTTGCAACACTTTTGCGTAATTGCACTATGCTAGGGTATTTTCATTATTGACAGTATTGTGTCATCAGTTTATTAATTGCTTATTAGTATCTACAGGCTTGGACTTGCACGTTGCACCTTAATGTGTTAATTTTAGCGTGTTTGATTGAGTAAATTGTTCCGTATATCTATTAGCCAGTTTGGTGTTTTTCTGAATTTAAGTTAAGCACCTGGCAGAAGGAGATGTCAGAAGTTGTAAGCATACATTAGCTAGACAGTAGTAACACAGTAGTGCTGTTCTCTGATCTCCTGTCTGGCCAGAAAAACCAATTAGGAGATCAGTGTCAAATGCTACCTGGAGAAAATTGGGAAGGGAGGTATTATCAGTGTGATACTGAGAAGTTTTCATACTGTGAAGAAAGTAGAGCTACCTATTACTATCCAGAAAATGATCCAATATGAAATTTTCAATTATGCCCCCCTGCTGGGATCCCTTGATTCCTATAACAACATGATGGGCTGAGTGAGGTCTGGGCAACTTCCGTGTTTTTAACTGTTCCTCACCTGTCCACACAGCAGTTCCCATGATCAAAGTTGTACAAGTAGCTTTAAAAGAGAAGAAGGGAGAGTAATTTGAGGAGATTTTCAGAATTAGACATTTTCTGAGACTTATACAGGTTAAAAGAACGTGCAGCTGGTATGTGCTGAGTTTTGCTTTTATCAGCTATTGTTGCAAGCCATAATTTTAAATACAATTCCAAATAAATGGAAAGTATGATTCCAAGTTAGGAGGAGGAAGAGGAGGAGGAGAGTGGCTTTGGAAAAGAGGAGAGGATTTCTGTGCAGTGTGGGAGAAACAGCTGCATCATGTACAGCAGAGACCACCAGTAGTGCCCTTGGAGAATGCCTTGTATAAAAAAGGCATGTGGGAGGATGACAGCTGCAAGAGTAGGACTGGGTGTAGATTGTGGGTTTGGGAAGCCAAATACGTAAAATAAACTGTTTAGGATGGGAACACACCTCTAGCTTCTCCACTGGAATCTATCTGGGCGTCATCACGAGACAGCTTTGAGCTGTAAGTTATCAGGCAAAAGGAACACTCTGCTCCCAGTTTACCTTGCCAAATCCCTCTTTGTGTAGACATGGAAAATATCCCCCGAATATTTGCAGCAGGAAATAATTGTGTAAGCTGACAATTCAGGTTTCAGCAGAAAGGTGGCCCTTTAGGATTTTGCCCACGTGTGGCAGAAGGATCTTGGAAGGAGAAATCACCCCCATTCCACGCATGGCTGTGTCACTCCTCCATTGCCAGACATGACCTTCATGCTCCAAGCTCATTGAGGAAAGGGCCTGAATGCAGAAATGCCCTCTACCCCTCCTCCTGACCAACAGGAAAGTAATAGCTATTTAATTGTGGTGGGAGAGGAGGGGAGATCTATAAAGCAGCAAACACACAATGTATTACTGAACTTAAAAGATATCTGGATCTTGTGTTTGCATCTCATCCACTGTCTGTTTATTTTATTGAACTGTCTATCAATCTATATTGCTCTGCCACAAATATAGACCCTGACCCAAAGCAACATTGTCCCCTCCCCCCAAAGTTAAAAGTAACTAGGGTCTTCTGAAAAGCAGCAATCAAATATATAGTACAAACAAAACAAGAGTACAGAAAACTGGTATGGTGTGTAATGCTCATTTGCATTTTTGAAAATTGTTTTGGTTTCTCCCCTTTTTTTACTTACATCTGTGATGGACTGTCACCAAATCATTATCAAGCCTTTATTTGGGTCTGAATTACCTAATGCAGACAAGGCTCTCTGATTGCCTTCCTTCTTGACATTATTCTTCTCGATTCTTTTTTATTTCCATACTGACATCTGTTGGAGCTTTTAAGAACATTCCTTTGCAATGTAAGCAATTATTCAGTGCAGGAGATGTAGTCTCCAGTTTAATAAAAGTCTCAAGCAGAACAATTATGTTTGAAAACAAATGGAAAGATTACTTTTCAGGCAACTGTCGCTCCCCAAATATGAATATAAAGTAACACGAAGGCCATTCTGCTTATTGAGCTTCTAAATATACAACTAATATTAACACCTGGAAGCATTTTTACTACATGCATTTTAACTGCACAGATAGCACACTTCACTACCTAGTGCTTTTGCATGAATCATTGATATGAACATGACTCCTCTGACACAACAGGTAACATGAGGACAGGAGATCTTGTGCTGTCTAACAGGGATTCCCATCATGATGTCCATGGGCAAAGGTGCACCCACAGAGGTCTTCCCAGGAGTCCATTGGATCTTCCCTCACCCCTAATCCCACTGAAAATAGCATCGAAAATAGCAATAGAATAGGCTGCAATGTGTGCTTGCTTGTGGTGTGTAGTGCCCACAACAGTTCACAGACATGCACAGTGCCTACTCTTATGTCATTTCAACACCAGACACAAATTTAATTTTTTTTTTAATTCTCCCACAGTGATCCCAGGAACTCTTCCCAGTAGGTCTTGCCCCAGTGAGGCAGTTGTGAGGACTGAAGTTTCCTGCTTTCCCACCATTCTCTAAAGCTTCTCCTCCAGTTCCTTCCCCAGCAGCCTAAGGCTCATTCACCTTGTCTCTCTTTGCTCTGCCCTCTTCATTCCTCTTCGTGGTCACAGGTGGAGAGGGAGATTCCTTGGCTTCTTCAGCAGCCTATTCCTTGACCCCCCCCCACTCTGCTTCTGCCTCTGATTCTGGACTGCTCTCTGCCACAGCCTCTTCCTGCTCACTAAACCCTGCTACCTCTTCAGCTTCTGAAACCTCTACCTCCCAGTCTGCTCCTCCTTCCTCTGACCACTCATCGTCATCCCACCGCTAATCCCCAGGTTCTGAGCCTTGTTCCCCTGGGGTTTCCCCAGCTGGTGCCCACACCACCACTTGGCAATCCATCCAGTCTATGGCAGTTTCCTTGGTGGGCTCACGTGAGCCTTTAATTTTATGTTTTTTTTTTTTTTTTTTTTTTTTTACAGCATACAAGTATACCCCAGCATGCGGCTGGCAAAATCTTGTCCCAGTAATATCAAGTAATGGTCAAGTTCCTGCTTTTCTCCTGCCAGCCGCCATCCTGGCTCTAAACAGATATTAAACGATAATAAGATATTTTATCATTGCCTAATTCAATATCATTCCCAACTACTTGATTTTTATATTGTTCAGAACTACATTCATCTTGGGGCATTATTTCTATTCAAATCCTCTGCTTTTCATTATATTGAATTAATACTCATTACATAGCCTATTCCTCTGTCGATCCCACTTGCCAAATCTGTCAAGATTAGTGCATAAAATAGCGACAGTCCTCAGAGCCTTAAGAACTCCCCCTATTTTTGTACCATTTGCAAATTTAATGATCCTGCATGTAGGAGCTTTGTCTAAATCCTTGTATAAAATATTCAAGAGTGTCAGAGCTAATCACGAGCCCAGTGGGACATCACTCCTCACTGACTCACTGTGCTTCACCGCAAACTCCCGTTCTTTTTCCTACAGCGTATGCTAAGCGGCACCTCATTTCTTCTACTGACATTTCACAAGCAAACAACTGAAGTCACAGGATTACAGAAAGCGAAAATATCCTAGTGTGACAAATATTAGTAACAGGAACCAAAGCGGCTCCTAATAAATTTTTTTTTTAAAGCACCAAATTCTCAGCCTCAGGCGTATTTCACAGGTACAATTTAACTGTCTTCAGAATTAATATCCTGTCACATGTTACTCGTCGGGGCGCATTCCATTGTCTCTCAAGACAGACATGCCAACAACAACAACAACAACAACAAGTTACTCACTTAGGGCAGGGGTAGCCAAGCTGGTGCCTTACTGATTTTCCTTGAGTACAGCTCCCATCAGCCCCAGTCAGGGATAATGGGAGTTGTAATCCAGGAACTTCTGCAGTAGGGGGTTGTTGCAACTAGTGCTGGGCCAAAACCACAAGAGGGCTGAGGGTTTTCTTGTCCTTTCTTCTCATTTTACTTTTTTTTTTTAAAAAACATTGCCATCACTTAACTAGGTGTCTCATCCACAGTTGTTAAAAAAAAGGAGGGGAGAAACCTAGTCTTGTCTCATTTTTTTAAATAATAATTTTTTTTTTAGAATCCCCTCCCCAAAGGTCTTAGAACTTCACACTCTGAAATACAACAGATATCTCATTTTGAAGTTTGCTTTGTGAAAAATTCCCTTTTACCTCCAAGGCATTTTAGCTTTCATTGTGGAGGAACCTGTAGCAATCCCACCACTACCCACCAAATTGTGCAGGTGTGGATTTCCTTCCACTGCCTTATCTTTTGCGGCCACCAGCCATTCCTGCTTGGTCTCCTTCTGAGCCAGGAAGTCTCTCCTCCCCTCCTCTGTAGGGAAAGGACTAGAGGGGGTCATAGAAGGAAATGAGAACGATTTGTAAAGATAATATTTTTTAAAGCAATAATAATAAACTGGGAATATGGAGACGGAGAGGCTAAGGCAGGAAAGATGTTAAAGGAGGAAGTGAATATTAAAAAAAAACCAGAACAGTGAGATGAACGAAACTCAGTTTGGGAGTTGGCATAGGTACAAGTTAGGTGTAAAAGGAGAGAGGGGGAATAAATGGCAGGAGATGAGTGAAATATTTTTAGAAGCATGTGGGGAGAGGAAAAACATAAAGTTTTTGTCTCTTACAGCGTTTGGTGCCACAATTTCTGCCTAAAATGGGGAACCTGGATTATAATTCTTCCAGGACCAGTGTCTGTACTTAGTTTGAGGAAAGCTGGAATATGGGACCCTCTGCTACAAGCAAATCACTGTTACAATGAATTTAGCCATTTCCAAAGAAGGGTTGGGCATCAATAGGAAATGATGTCAGTAACTGCCTGCTAATTATGTCAGTCTCCATTTCCACCTCCCTTGGCTGTGCTGCTGGCTCTGCCTGTGCACTATTTTGTGAATGATGGACCTCAGACATTTTTAGGCCTCTCAAGCGGGTCCCAAGGGTGAAAAGTTTCAGAATCCCATGTCCGTTCAACCACCTGTTACTTTCCGACATACTGTATACCAGTCATCTTTAAATAATAAATGAGTAAAGACAGTATGTCCCAACTTCAAAATAAGTGCCTGACCACCATCCCCTTTTTATTTCACTGTCCAGTATAAAAACAGTTAATGTTACAATGGCACAACTGCAAACCTGCTAGGCAATACTTCCTTTTCTACAACTGTATCAGCTCCCCTCTTTCTTGGCAGATCACAAACTGTAGGCTGGTGTTCCTGTGGTGCCAGAAGGATAGCAACACAGGAGCCAACTCCTAGGGGCTGAGGGATCTTTGACTCCCCCCATTAAAATATTTGAGGGGGCCACCCCCCAAAGTTGATGGGCATTGCCGTTCAAAGTGCCATTCAAATGGTGTGTGTTCACTATGTCTTGTGATTGATTATGCGGGGGGGGGGGGCTTACCTGCCCCTCATATTTTATTCAAGTTGACACCCCTGGATAGTAACATTTGTGTCAGTTGCTTTAGAAAGTTTAAGGTTATTCCTTCGAAAGGACATTCATTTCTAAAACACATTGAGCTACACTACACGGCAATAGTTGGCACTATGAAGGGCATGCATTGGCTTTCTGTGTGTACCCCAAATAATCAGGGTGATTTGGGTCAAGATCTCACATTTCTGACTCAGATTGTGCCATTAACAAGGTGTGCCAAGACAGGTCAGGGAGTCCCCATACTTCTGAATAATTCTGTTGCCGTAGCTTTTCCCCAAACTTTGAAAACGCAACCTCACTACCCCCTTTTCTTTTCTGAGTAATAAAACCAAGCGAACTGGGGAAACACCCAGAACTCGAGAAAGGAGGAGGTGGAAAGGTAGCGGGGTCTTTAACTTTGACAGAAATGGTCTAGTTATTAATCACAGTGAATTATTTCCCCAGCGCACTCCAGTCACAGTTATTTCAGGGAGGGGATGTTGAAGTAAAGAGAGTCGTCCTTCAGATGGGTCATCATTCCCCTCAGAGTTTTGGCTGTATATATTTCATTTTAAATATGAATCACATTTGAATACCCATATGCATGAGCAGTCACAACTATTAAACTATGCACACATGCCTGTCCTTTCAAAACCTTTTCCTTGGTTTCAGTGACTTTTCTGTGAGATTCTCAAAAACACTTCTACCATGGAGCAAGAGTTAAATCTGCTCAGGGGTAATCAGCTAATATCAGAAAGCATTCACCATTGCTTTACTCTTTATTTGTATTAATGGAACTAATTAATTAATTAATTGAATTCATATACCACCCTTCATGAAGAGATCCCAGGGCAGTTCACAGAATAAAATACAAGATAAAACACAAGTAAATAATTAAACCCAAACAACAAACAATAACCCACCCTCCCTTCCACATTTAAAAGGCTGTAGGATATTAAGCAGCAAAAGGCCTCGTTTAAAGGCTTGCATTAGACTTCTAGCCATTCCTCCACAAATAATTTCTTCATTTCCTTATCAACAGCATCCAAATATTATTAAATAAGAGAGCTGGGTGAGCTGGGCCAGTTATATGCTCTGAAACAAAACTGATGAGCTGTAGTTTCAAAGGTTTTGCCCTTGCCAACATGATACAAGGTTTTGTATTAAAGGGTAGTTAAAAACCCGTTCAGTCATCATGACCAAAATGACCTCTAAAATATACAGAGGCTAGCACAAGAAAAAAAAAAGTGTGTTACCCAAACTTTTATCTGGTGAATGGAAGCAGCCGGGAGCTTGTATGACTCTTGTACTGTATTGCAGTTGTACAAAGGTAATTGGGGTCATCCAGCAGTGATGTATCTTCTCCACAAATCTGGGTGATTGTAATTGAAGATTAAATAATGGACTGTGGAGGGATTATTCATGTCTGTGGCAGATAATTATACTTGCTGAAGTAAATAGCCTGATACATCAAACTGAGGCATTGATTAGTAATAAGGAATTAGCCTGGGTCTATCACGCTTTGAAGCAGTAGCATCCATACCTAGCCTGCATAAATATTTTCAATCTTTCTTCCGTAACCTTTAGGTGTGAATTTCCTAGAAATAGATCTCTACCTTATTAATGATTCTGAGCAACAAACACATACTTAATTATGCAACGTACTCAGACATGTCAGGATAGTTTATTGGTCTAGTCTAACAATTAATATGTCTTGGCACTGCTTGTATTTTTCCCTATTCAGCTGCAAAAAATAATTAATACAGTGTATTTCAAAGGTCAGATTGATAAAATCAATAAATTATACAGCTAGGATGATAAACAGAAAATATTCCTAGCAGCAAACGGATTTATTGAGTTTTTCCAATAGCAAAATTTGTCCGTCACAAGTTACTATTATGTCCAGATAATAGGACTCATTCTCACATGCAGGTATGTTATATGCAATCTCATTCCTCAGTATAACATATAGTATAGCTGAATGTATCATCTCCTTCCCTTGACTAATATTGTGTGGAAGAAAATTTGAAGGCTGTGCAAACAGACTTTAATTATATTACCTCATGTGCCTTGTATTTTTTCCCTGTAAGGACATATTGTTGCATGCCACCCCAATCTCCGAGTGCTGCGAGATTTCAGGGGTTCCAGGGACTTCCCCAGGATTTGTGTTTCCTTTTGGAGATGAGGCACGGGGGAGACTGTGGTGTCTTTAGTATGTATAGTTTATGTACACATATATACAACCTGAGTCATGTCTGTTCACAGCATCAACACCCCCAAAGGTCTTGCTTTTCCCATAGCTTCAGCCTTGGATTCCAGCAGAGACTCAGCATGGTTCTTTGTCTCTCAGTTTGCAGATTTGCTTCTAGGTCACTTCACCTTTAACTCTCCACCCTTAACTCTGGCTTTTGTCCTTCTCATTACCTGTGAGTTGAAGGAGGGACCCCAGCCATTCGTATCTCCCACAGAGCCCCTTCCTTTGTTCTCCTTACACTTCACCAGGAGGCTAGCCTGGTTTGAGTAGCCTTTAACACTTGCTGGACCCAAGGATTAAAAGTCTGGCACCCATCTTAACACCTTACGCCTTGATTGAATTCTAACACTTGCTGGATACAGGGCACCATAATAAGAAAATAAAATGAACAAAACAATTCCAAAAATGCACGAAAGAACCAAGTTGGGCAGGGGTCGTAGGAAGGTTTATCCTTCAAGTTTTACATTTAAATATAACCTATTAATGCTAATTTCTTATCATGGTCTAGCACACACAAGGAGCTTAGTAAAAACTGGCATTCGTGTTTTCCTATAGATCTCTTAAGGACTGTCTAACAATGTTCCCTTCAAAGGTGAGGACTATGTCTCAGGAGCTTCTAGTGTGGTGTGCAAAGAAGCGGGAAACCACAATTTTGGGCAGATTGTTATCAATTTACTCTGGAACATGGGTAGGCAAACTAAGGCCCGGGGGCCGGATCCAGCCCAATCGCCTTCTAAATCTGGCCTGCGGACGGTCTGGGAATCAGCGTGTTTTCACATGAGTAGAATGTGTGCTTTTATTTAAAATGCATCTCTGGGTTATTTGTGGGGCATAGGAATATGTTCATCCCCCCCAAAAAAAATATGTTCATCCCCCCCCCCAAATGGCCCCCCACAAGGTCTGAGGTACAGTGGACTGGCCCCCTGCTGAAAAAGTTTGCTGACCCCTGCTCTGGAGAGTTATTTTGAAAGCAATTTCAAGCTCTCATTTTTTTTAATCATCCCATATTCATTGATGTCATCTACAAATGTCTAGCTACTGATTTTATAGGTATTTGCAAGATCAGTACCTTTATCTACCATAATTGTACCTTGGATTTGATGGAATATTTCCTACCAATAATGACATGGTTAAATTTCTGTTTTCTGTCTCAACAAAATCAAGAAGACATCTTTTTTAAAAGCAAAATGTCACAAACTATCCTCCTGAAAAAGATATTAACTGGCCAAATTGAAAAAGAAGTGCAACTTTAGATGTTCTGTTTCTTTCTAGCCAACCAATTAAAACATGACCTGAGGCTGAAAGTCTGTATGAATATAAGGCACTTGGAAAATAGCTTCTACCTTTGATGTCAGTCAGATTCAACAACATGCTGGACTTCTGCCAAAAGAGTAAAGAACAACAAGACGTACAGCAAAACACCATGTCTAGCAAAATAGCACCAACAAAGGAATGGCATATACAGCTGGCCTTTTTGTTGAATATGGAGGACCTTCTCTGCACCTTCTAAAGCTATTTGCACCTTTGTGCAGTGTGTAATCAGAATGGTGGCACTTTTCATCTGCTTGGCTCAAGTGTAAATAGCCTACTTTGAAAAGTAATCAAGAACCAGTTCCCAGAAGCACAGGTCTGCTAAGTCTATTGTAAACAAAAACAAAAAATCAGAGATTTTGTTCCAAGATTGCTGGTATTGTTAAAGCCCTATTTAGAGATTCATTATCTACCTGAGCAGGGCTTAAGAGGGGAAAGAAAGCACCTGTCATATCTCAAATATATTTGCACCATGTTTGACATTTGCACAAATAAATAACATACTTTAAGCACTAACAGAAGTGTCATACTTCAGTCGATCAATTGTAGTTACAAGAAATTGTTTCTGCTTTCAAAAAAAAAGAAAAGATAGGGAAAAGATGTCAATCACAGAGAAGATTTTAATTACTGAGCCGAAATAAAACCCTATGTTCCATCATTTGAATGGGATTGTGTTGAAGATCCTGATGGATTGCGCCATTTATTGCAGAATTGCAAAAACTTGAGAACTATTCTAGCAAGACGAATGATCAACATATGAATTAGCCTATTTGTTTTACACTATAACCATCTTGGGTTCCATGATCACTGCAGATGGTGACAGCAGTCACGAAATTAAAAGACGTCTGTTTCTTGGGAGGAAAGCAATGACAAACCTAGGCAGCATCTTAAAAAGCAGAGACATCACCTTGCCGACAAAGGTTCGTATAGTTAAAGCTATGGTTTTCCCAGTAGTAATGTATGGAAGTGAGAGCTGGACCATAAAGAAGACTGATCGCCGAAGAATTGATGCTTTTGAATTATGGTGCTGGAGGAGACTCTTGAGAGTCCCATGGACTGCAAAAAGATCAAACTTATCCATCCTTAAAGAAATCAGGCCTGAGTGCTCACTTGAAGGACAGATCCTGAAGTTGAGCCTCCAGTACTTTGGCCACCTCACGAGAAGAGAAGACTCCCTGGAAAAGACCCTGATGTTGGGAAAGATGGAGGGCACAAGGAGAAGGGGACGACAGAGGATGAGATGGTTGGACAGTGTTCTCGAAGCGACTAGCATGAGTTTGGCCAAACTGCAGGAGGCAGTGAAGGATAGGCATGCCTGGCGTGCTCTGGTCCATGGGGTCACGAAGAGTCGGATATGACTGAACGACTGAACAACAACAACAGCATAACCATCTGCAGAATAATCTGGGATTATTCAGTCTGTATCAGAGGACTGCATGAAAGGACATCATTTTTAGATTTGCAGCGAAGTTGGTGTACTTTTATGCAAATCAGAGCGCAGCAACATACATTTGGAGGGAAATGGATTTTAGCTAGAGCTGAATCAACACTATCCCTCATTTTGTGTTTGTTTTTCAGTAATTTTCGGTAATTTAAAAAAAAAAAAGTCAGTGCTGTTTCAGTGCTGTTCTCCTTGGAGCTATTTTCCTCCTTTGTTATCCTTGTCCCCATTTGTCCACAGTTGACTGGGGTACTCCAGTTCCATCATCCTTCTAAGCCACTTACACAATCCCTTCTCTCAGCCCTGCAGAGCCAGAGTTCTGCTACCTGCTCCTCCACCCATCAAAGTACCTCCTCTCAACCCTAATAGCTAAATGCAAACTCCATGGTCTGAAGCAGTCTGTCTCACATTAACAGTTGCTGGGAACAAACAGCAAAGGGGTTGGGGATGTTGCAAATTCCTCAGAGAAGTTTGGTTGCCAACACTTCTTGTACTATTTGCTCATGTAGTTGAAGTTGAAGTCGACCTGGCTCAGAATACAGTTTTTCCTCTCTCATAATGCTTGGAGGCATTTGCCTTCTGAATAGTGACATGATAATCTAGCAGCTCCTTGTTTATAATGTTTATTTACCTCATTTATTGGTTTCCCAATAATACAATAGTATGAAGCAGCACTAAAATAGCTGTAATAAAATGGAAAGGAGGAAAAACTTAGTAAGCAAAAGACAATGCAACACTCTGCAAAAAACAAAAAAGTAAACAAGCCAAATTAAAAACAAAATGCAGAGTTAAAAGCAGTCCAGTTGGTCAGCAATAATGGGAATTTTAATCCAGCAATATCTAGAGGGCACCACATTGTCTACCGTTATTTGACAATGGTCTTAAGCTTCAGCATCTCACATTGGGTAATATGGATGTCCATCATTCAGATTTCTCTATAGAGGGGAATAATCCTTAGAAGCAGAATAGGCCATTACTCTAACAGAAGAGTACATGCATTGCATTCAAGAGGTCTCAGGGTTCGTCTACAGGTTTGTTTGCTGAGGCTCTAGAGATCCATTCTTAATCAGTGTTGAATATCTAGCAAAGCATCAACAGCATTCCAGCCATTTGGTAGAACTGTTAAATATAGTGACTGTTCAAAAATATTGCTGGTGTTTATAATACTTCCATGTAATTAAATTATCATGGTTGAACTCTCCAATAAATTATGTGTGCTGCTGTGTATTAAGGGAAGAGTTGAGACCACAGGTGCTTGGTGCAGTGTAGCATATTTGTAAGGACATGGTTGGTTGGCATCTGTCTGTCTCGGGAACAATGCAAGAGTGCGTCTTTGGGGGTGAAGTCAAATCATTAGATAGTTACAGCATAGCTATGGCTGTGGAGACTGATATGGGAGAGATGTGTTTTGCTGCAGGTGGGGAAAATGAAGGTGTCCGGTTGTGCTGATGCAGTTGTTTCCTCTTTCTGCTCTCCTCCCAGCGGTCATTCCTCCTCTATGCAAAGAAATGGTAGGCAATGATTTATTGACACTATATGTAATTCAGTTTTGCAACTGGTTGCCACAGACTGTGGTGGTCTCTGGTTTAAATGGTTTTAAAATTGAACAGTGCAAATTCAATCAGTATAGTTCTAGAGGGCTGGAACTGTGCAATAAACAGGCTGTGAATGGGCTTAGTTGGAAACCAGAGAGAGGCTGATTTTGTCTTCCTGCTTCACATACTCAGGTTCTGCATTCCCTAACACAGAGATAGCCAGATGTCATGAAAATAAAGCTCTTATCAGGCCCAGCAAGTATGACCGATGGTTGGTGTGATGGAAGTTGTAGTCAAACACCTGAAGGTCATCACATTGGCTGTTCCTGGCCTAAGGCATTTGTGGTGGAGCTATGTAAGGAAGAGAATGGGACTATCAATGTCTTTTAGCCATGTGAACAAAATAAAAAACCCTCCAGAAGCATCATCTCTTTGAATATCACTGTTGCAGGGGCAAACAATTGATGGTGTATGAGTTGCAAGTAATATTAATGAGCCTTCCCCAAATTGGTGACTTCTAGTTGTTCTGGATTACAAATCCCATGACCCCTGGCCATTGGCCACACTGACGGCGGCTGGTGGGAATCAAAATCTTAACATTAGGTGAACACCATAGTGGAGATGGGGAAGGTTGCATATGTTGCAAATGGCATGGGAAATTTTTAAAGGGCAAATGGAAAGGGTTTCTAGGAGAGGTTTGGGCTGAATGGTTGAAAGCACCACTTAAAGTGAAAAGTACAAAGCAGGCTTTTATTTTTTAGCTGCATGGAATATGTGTGGAACAAATAAGCAAAAGTGCTTTTCAACCTTGGCTGTTACATTTTACCGAGAGGGGATTAACCACCCACTGCCTACAGTTTCTTCTGAGAATAATGCAATGTGAGGATTGGCTTAAATATAATCACATCAAGGGCTTCTGAAGGCCTGGTTATATTCCGATAATGAACAGATCACCTGGAAGTGTTTCATTTGCAGATAAGTTTCAAGTGTCTTGTGAGTTGTACCCACTTCCCTTTGATTTTTAGTAGCTGCCTAGAGTGACCTGTGCTTCTGCAGCTAAGCCGGTATCTTTTCTGTACTGGGTGTGTAAAAGGAACTGCCATAGTATACTAGTAATATCCCCTTCCTCTTATCAGGAAATGGCACAGTAGCTTCTGCAGCTCCAGTGAATCTAAAACACATATAGGATGCCATTCAAGAAGCCCCGAGAGTGCCTTCCCTCTCCTTCATACATATGCTTTCCCACAATGCTGCTATACTGTACTGGAAGCATATAGCAGAACAGTACCATCTGGGTTATATTTCCTAGTGCCAGCATAAGGTCAACAGACATGCGTTTGGGCTGGCGTCAGCATCTTACTGCCTGAGCCTGTGAATCATTTGCAACAGTTTGAGAAAACATTTGCAAAATAGGAATTGCATCACAGACTTGGAAAAGTCCCTCACCAATCCACTTGCACACCTTAAGCCAGTGGTTCTCAAAGGGCGTGGCAGGATACGATGGCAAGTGTGGCAGAAACATTCAAGGACAATCAAATAAACATTTGAACATTTCAGTGGAGTCTAGGATAATATTGAGCCAGATAATTGTTTGCAACAAAGCTTGCCTGGAGGTTATACAATGTCTGATCAGTTTATTGAGCATTCATAGCAATTTATTTGCACAGAGGTTATATGAGTCCCACTTTTCATTGAGCATTTGTCCTGATTTGTTCGTCCAGAGGTTTTATGGCTGATCAACCAATTCAATGCTTTCTGGTGCATTTTCTCATCACTTTCCTTACTGCAAAAAGCCTGGTTGCTTTGAAGTGTGTGTGTGTGTGTGTGTGTGTGTGTGTGTGTGTGTGTGTGTGTAAGAGTGATTTAATCTACTTTAATTGCACATGTCTAAATTGGTTGGAATGCAATAAATTCCCTCCTGCAAAATAGAGACAGGCTGGAAGTGACCTTAGTCATCAGTTTCAGCAGGTTTTATACTTTTGTGCTTTTTCTGCGGTTAAATATAATAGTTGTGGCCGTGCAGTTAAATAGAAACATCCTCCAGCTATTCTAAACTCAAAATAGCAGAGAATCGCAAATGTTTTAAATGAGGTCTAGTTTTCCTACCCAAAATATTCAAACTGTGAGAAGTGTCCTATTTTCACAGCGCCTGTTAAGAACAAAATATGAGACAAAGAAAAGAAGTGACTAGAAACCTCCAGAATACATACCACGTCTGGTATGCGGTCCCCAATAAATTAATCCCAAAGGAACGTGCCCTTGACAGGGAAGGTTACTCCCTTCTGGTGTGTACCATTGTGCTGCTAATGTCGGATTTTAATGCCCTGTTCATGCATTACTCTTGTGTAGACAATTTATAGTTTCAAGCAAAAGGGGTGCTGTGCTTCTCGCCTTCCACACCACTACTTTAGCTCGACCCTCTGATCAGTCCTGAGCTTTGTTGCCTGTAAGGGGATCCCTTTGCTCAGGCTGCTACTCCACATTATCTGGGGCACACAATTATTTGGGGTTCCTGAATGCATGGAGTCCTTAAGTGTGAGCAATTGCATGGGCATAGGGTTTCATTTGCAGACGGCCATGCTCAAGGCATGGTTGTTGAAGGGCAGAGCTAGTGCGGCAGCAATGGTAACTGGACAGGGAACTTTTGAGTGCTCTGCATGGAACTAATGCATGGATGGGATTCTATAGCCTGCCATTAACACTACAATACTATACATGTCCACTTGGAAGTGGAAGTAACATAGGTTAGCAGCTATAGGATTACAGTACAACCTTGACCTTGAAGACCAATTTACTATATTGTTTTAGGACCCCACCACCACTACCACTGAATTATTTATTTATTTATTTCAGCACTCCAACCCAGACATACAATTTAGTTACTTATATTCATTTTCACAGTTTTACTGAGTGTTTTAATGATGATTATTTTGTGCACATTCGTTTTTAATAGCTGAGTGGCATTCAGCTGTGTTTTAGCTGCAATTTTATGATGTATACCACATTGAGAGCTCTCTGATTAAGCAGTTTGGAAATCTTTCTAAATAAATACAATAAAAAAATAATAATACTGGCAGCTGTACATCCACAAGTAATTGCAAATTCTCAAGTTGATCTGCTGAAGACAAAGGAGAGATGGGAAGGAAGTTGAAATATGTGTTTTTTTTCAAATAAATGGTTGCCCCATATATTTTCTTTTGTTTGATATTGAAGACATTGGTTGTAGTTAAATAGCGAAGAGGGTTCGGGCTCTTGAAGCAAAGCTCATCTGTGCACATAAATGCCGTGAAATCCAAAGAAGCCATTTCTAATTCTTCTTGGTTCAAGGCTGAATTTCCAATTCTCTTATTCCCAAGTCATGCACAAGAGTTATTGCATGCATGACAAACATTCAAAGTCACTGTGCTTTCCATTTTGTTGTTATTATTATCCCCCCTCCTCACATCTTGCACTTCTGGGGATGTCTGGCCCACTTTAGGCTAAAAATAACTCTGCTGCTGCTGAACGTGACTGAGTCATCACCCACGAGTTCTCGGCTTTGCAACACAACCTCTCATCTTTCAGCATTTCCCTGCAATTGCAAGCAGGAAGAGGCTGGTTGCAGGGAGTGCCCTGCTTCAGTGAGATTTCATGTATAGAGAGAAAACAGAATTCCATCTGCCTTCTTCTGTGGCCCTGGAAATAGCAGATACACACTTAAGTGTGCTGTGCAGACAGTTACTTCTAAGTGGTATTGATTAAGGGCTGTCAAAATGCCTGTCACTATGATGAATGGAATGTGTGTGGAGGGATGCCTTGTATGCTGAAGGGATCCAGAGTGTGTGAGGCATGTGTGTTTGTGCACTCTGCACACTCAAGATGTAATGCACTCCTCTGTGAGACCCCAGTACAGGGAACTGGTGATGGGCAGCAATGCAGCGATTGTGGCAGAATTTTCTACGCTTAAGTGGGGAAGCCCCCATATGCAGTCCTTCCAACCCTTTGCCAGAGAAGGAGTCAGCAGCACCCCATGGTTCTTCAGATGCCCTCCCATGTTGTTCAGGGTTTCTCCGGACAAGAATTACAGTTTCTAATGGCTCACCTTGAAGACTTGGTGGAGAAATAAACTTCCTAATATAGCTCTGCTAACCACTTTGGCTTTCTGTTTTAGCCCAGCTGCTAAATGCAACCACGGGTTGGTGGAAGCATTATTTTTCCTGTTTGTTGTTTTTAAAAACACATGTGCAATTTTATTGCTTTTGATTTGAACTCTTCCAGATTTATGTTGGCACAGTAGAAATTCCAGGGCTCCACATAAACAGTTAAGGGAGAACAGTAAAAACTATATGCATATTGGCCTGGTCCACACGTACTCAAACAATGGTTTGCTGAGACTGCACTGCACTCCTGATCTTTTGTGCTCCTGTGACATGCTGAGCTAATCCAAGGTTTGGCTTAGCATGTCATCCTAACCTGAGTTTGTGCTTAAGAACAAACCTTGGCTGCAGCTCATGGTTAGCAAGGACAGATATTAACCATGAGCTTGAGTTTGGGCAACAGGCTAAGCCAAACCTTGACTTAGTTCAGCCTGGCTTAAGAGTCAAATAAAGACCAAGGAGAAACAAAGCAGCTGCAAGCTCCTCTCTTGGAGTCTGTATATTTGTGCAGCCCTGGTAAGCCATGGCTTGGCTAAGCAAGTTATGTGAATAAAGCCGTTGTTTTATTTCAAATAAAAAAGAACTTTTAAAAAAGAGTCAGTTGGGTGGCATTTGTGCCAAATGTATTGTTTGCTCCTAAAGTAGCTATATGGGATCAGATGATTGATTCTTTTTATTCTCCAGCTCCAGTTCTTCCTTGCACATATCTGCAATGTGAGTCTAGGGAATACAGCTTGGTAGAATAAATGAAAAAGCCTGATGCTTCAGTATTGGTGCTGAAAAATTAATTTTTATTGCTGGTATAGTTGTATCACTGCAGAAAGCTATGCTCTAGCAAAACCAGTCCTCCTGCAATATATGCTTCTATATGAACAAATCTTAATATAGGAATGGGTGAATTGTCCAGAATGAGATTTCTCTGTGTTCAGGATTCCTGCTATTGGAATTTTGCAACTGCTACCCAAAGTTGCCCATAGAAACAAGCGTACACCATCATCTTGGCAAGTTCTGCAAGCAACTTGAGGCCAAGCAACTGAATGTGGGCTTCTAGTCCTCTCTGTCTGACCTTTGTAACTCTCCCCAGGGCACATCCTTCAAAAGCCCTGCTTTGCTCTCCCTTTACTGGAACATGTCTTTGAACTCCAATAATAAACACCATCTTCAACTCCTTGAAAGATTCCATCAACAGTGTCTCTGGAAAATTGTACACATCACTTGGGAAGACAGGCGAACAATAATGCCAGTGTACTGGAAGCAAAGATCACCAGTGTCAAAGCAATGGTTCTTCAACATCAACTTTGTTGGACTCGTCATGTTGTGCGGGTGCCTGATTATCGTCTTCCAAAGCAACTACTTTATTCCGAACTTAAAAATGGAAAGCGTAATGCTGGTGGTCAATAAAAGAGGTTTAAAGACTCTTTCAAGGCCAATCTAAGAAAGTGTAGTATAAACACCGACAACTGGGAAACATTGGCCTGTGAATGCTCCAGTTGGAGAACAGCCTTTACCAAAGGTGCCGTGGGCTTTGAAGACGCTCAAACTCAGGACAAAAGGGAGAAATGTGCTAAGAGGAAGGCATGCTTGGCAAACCTTCACCATGATCAACTCCTGCCCGGAAACCTATGTCCCCACTGTGGAAGGACATGTAGATCCAGAATTGGCCTACACAGTCACTTACGGACCCACTTTTAAAACCGTGTTTATGGAAGACAATCTTACTCAGCTCCCAGTGATCGCTAAAGGAGAAGAAGGAGAATGTCCCTTGCTTGTCTGGATGGAGGACAGAGATGGGTGTGTGAACATGTGTAGAAGCTAACCTAGTGTATAAAGGAAAAATATTGCATTTGTTTCTCTACTGCCATGCACATGGCACATTGAAGGTTGCCCAGAAAGGAATGTGGGTGAAAAAGGTTCCCCACCCTCGTCTTTAAGCTTTTTTCACTTCAGCAAGTCTTTGGTGAGCAGTTCAAAGTGTCCCTTAAGTGTTCTGATGGTTTGCAATTTCAAAAAACATGACCGACTGTCCAGATGTTTGTCAAAGCCCCATATAGAGGCAGACATTGAGAGAGAGATACATTAGTTGCCATGTGGAAACTGTGTTGTAGATCAGGAGCATACATTCCTGCTTCATATCCATGCCTTGGAGAGGGGACAGTAAAGGTAAAGGGACCCCTGACCGTTAAGTCTAGTCGCGGATGACTCTGGGGTTGTGGCTCTCATCTCACTTTACTGTCCAAGGAAGCCAGCATACAGCTTCCAGGTCATGTGGCCAGCATGACTAAGCCGTTTATGGCGAACCAGAGCAGTGCATGGAAATGGCGTTTACCTTCCCACCGGAGCGGTACCTATTTATCTACTTGCACTTTGACGTGCTTTCGAACTGCTAGGTTGGCAGGAGCAGAAGCCGAGCAATGGGAGCTCACCCCGTCGCAGGGACTCAAACCACTGACCTTCTGATCAGCAAGCCCTAGGCTCAGTGGTTTAGACCACAGCACCACCCGCTTTGGAGAGGGGACAGTAGGCTGCATCAATATTCACAGACACATCAAGGTGTATGCAACTCTCTGCAGTTTTCTGAACTGCAGTGGCAACACATGTTTTTCACTGCAGCCAATCAAAATATCCTTGTGTTGTTTGTCTTCTAATCAGCAGAGCGTATTTGCCATTGACCGAGGCATTTTAAAGTTGACAAAATTACACTGCTGAACTCACAGAAGATTTACTCTCATTAACAATGTAAGCTCTACAGAGGAATTTCACTGGGAAATTCTGTCGGTGGGAAGAACAGAGGATAATTGAAGAAGAAGAGTTTTTAATGAGTTGCAGCTTAGCTGTGCACCAAAGCCAAATTATAACATGTTTTGTAATTGTTTCCATTGTGTTCTTTAAACCCAGGGAAAAGAAACTAGTTATGAGGTGAAACCTCCAGAAAAAGTTGTTGTTGGCTGAGCAGGGAAACATGAGCTTATTGGACTCCAAAAAACAACCCTTAACACATCGAATTTATCTCATTTGTTACTGTCCATGGTGCTGCTTCTGTTTTTCCTTTCTGCACCTAAGGTCATATCCACTGCTATTTGTTAAGCATGCTGGGAACTGTAGCTCACTGAGGGGTAAACTACAGTTCCCAGAATTCTTTAGGGGATGCCATTTTCATTCAATGTGCATTCAGTGAACTTGAAATGTATGGTGTGGATGTTGACCTCAGAGCAATCGGGGGGGGGGCGACTCTGGAGGAGCCAATACCACTTCCTACCTGTACCCTGCCAACTTTTTGCAGCTGCAGTAGCAAGTGTGTACAGTGAGGTGGCTGTTTCCTTTCCCCCCCTTCATTTTTTTTAAAAATAAAATAAAGTAAAATAAAATCCCTCCCATTGATGTCAGTGGAAATTAACTCTGCCACAGATTCCTTTTTACCTTTCCAAATTTAATATTCAAATTCTGCCTGAGGTTTCCTGTTTTGCGACTGGAGCTGTCTGCTTTTCAGAATCTTGGAAATGTGCAACTGAAGACGTGCAAAGTGCCATGTCTTTAAAGACAGCAGGATGAGACATTAGTGAGATTTCTCATTTCTCCGTAATAAGCTCAATTTTTATTAGATTGCACAAAGCACTCTTAGGCACTTGTACGGCAGTATAATGGAAATTGAATTAAATCAGTAAGATGAATTGATTTGGTTTCAAATGTTACAAGTGAAATCCTGGTTTCATATCGTTTTATTCCACTTGTTTGCTGTAGGGCGCAGGATAAAACTAGAGTCATGTGCAAATGAATACTAACAGGAATTGTAGCATGATACCAGAGTGATCCCTTTCGAGAAATCTTGGCTTTCTGTTCTTCCTAGTTAACACCAGGCATCAGTTTTAGAATTTGTTCTAGCTACAACTGAACTAAACTATAGAGCACAGGTAGTGAAGGTGGTGCCCTTCAGGTGTTGCTGGACTACAACTACCATTAAGTTTTGTTGTTACTGTTTTTAGATTTCACTTTGAATCCATATGGGGCCCAGTCTCTGAAGAAATGGCTCCTGGTGTACTAATCTCGCTGTGTACATCTTCGTGTTCCATTTTTAGAAGTACATTATGTGTGTACAAAAGAGAGCCTCCACTGTGGTGGCACCTTGAGTGTGGAATGCCTTCCTAATGATTCTGGCACCAACTCTGTATTCTTTTCAACACTAGGCTTTAAAGCTTTAAAGCCTTTATTCTTTGCTCAGGCATTTTAGATGTTTTTCATTAGCTGAATGGTTTTATTCGTTTTAATGTGTTCTTGGTTTGTATGTTTCCTTCTCCCAGCTCAAATTCTCTCTTAATCTGTTCAAACATTGCCCCTGCTCTCTGCTTACAGAGGTTAGCCCACATGAGATTGATAAATGAATGATCTTGTGTTGAGAAAGAGCAATTGCACATTATATCCATCATCTGACCTCAGGTGCTATCATTCTACACTAATAAGGAACATCTCATGAAATACTTTGTACAGTGTATATTTGCTTTGCCTATTGTTCATATGAGCCATTTGGGGAATAGGGTTCAGTTGCAATCTCTGTATGTTTGTTGAAATTGTGGAAAAACAGACTTAACATTAATATATATGAGATCAAGACAAGGACTAGGGAGCTGGTGCAGATACTGCAATAGAAATTCAGTTCTCTGTACAGTGAATGGAGAGCGAGGCCTGGTCCTCTAGCAAAACGGATTGCTATTCTGCATTCACAGAGCAAAGCTTGTAAGGGTCTAGTGCATTTCAAATTGCATTGCAATTTATTTATGCTTCAGGGCAGTGCGTTGTCTCAGAAAACATACCGTTTACTTGTATTGCTGAAAGTTATCCTGAGAAGCAACTGCAAGTTATACAACTTGACTGATACTAGTCTAAACTGGTTAATGGTACATTTAATGTCCTGGTTTGTAGAAACTGCATATCTAATATTTTTTCCAGATCAATTAATTCTCTGAGCAAATGAAAATTAAATTATCTAGTCAGGCAGCACATCTTCTGAAAACATTTAGTTCTTGTGCTCATGTATCCTGCCTCACAGCCAACACATGCAGACAGAGGCTCTTACAAGTAAGGAAGAAAGACATCATTATTCAAGCAAGTAATGGTGCAAACTTGCAGCAGACACAAAGTTCAAGATTTGCAGAGTTCATGTTTTTCAAAACTGCTTGTGAAATGTCACACAACTGATCATTTTCTGTGAATATTCATTGGACCATGATGCACTAGGCTGTCCTTTGGAAATATTTTTTCAAAAAACTTTTTTTTCATAATAGCAAATCCTGCTATGTTAGTTTCACTTTAGGCAAGTAATCACCTTAATAAAACAAGTTTGTTTATTTAGAAGAAGAGTTTGGATTTGATATCCCGCTTTTCACTACCCGAAGGAGTCTCAAAGCGGCTAACATTCTCCTTTCCCTTCCTCCCCCACAACAAACACTCTGTGAGGTGAGTGGGGCTGAGAGACTTCAGAGAAGTGTGACTAGCCCAAGGTCACCCAGCAGCTGCATGTGGAGGAGCGCAGACGCGAACCCGGTTCCCCAGATAACGAGTCTACCGCTCTTAACCACTACACCACACTGGCTCTAGAGTCAATATCTTCTGCCTTTTGATTTCTTTGAGTTAAAATGGCACCTATTTCCAGTAAAGCTTGGTGTTTATTCATGAAAGATTGCTGTGTCAGGGGTTGCATGTCTGAAAGCATGCACTGTACCTTTCCCCTGCTACAAGTGAAATCATACCAAAGTATGATTGTACCTGTATTTGGAATCTGGACATCTCCACCAGGGCTCTTCTAGCCCCCTCCTTCCTTTCCTACCTTGCAGTTCCTTCTGTGCACCCTCCACTGCAGTGGTAACCATTATATGGCCAGAATTCAAGTTATGAAACCAACGTTGAGGTTCTTGAAAACAGTTATGAAATTTTACACAGGGAAAGTGTGAAGGGCATCAAAATTACAAAAGAGAAAGAGCTGCAAAGTAGGATGGGCTCAATAATTCACGAAAAACCAACAAAGCAAGATGATATCTCAAATTACGTTCCTATTCAGGAGCCATGAATCAGGAGTTCATGAATCAGGAAAGACATCCAGAACTGGACAGAAGCAATGAAGATGTCCCAATAGTTTCCATGCCCTGCCCACCAAGCTTTGAAAGATGAGGTGTGGCAAGCTCACTTGCAAAAAATACATTCACTTTGTGGGAATGTTGAGATTGCAAATACGTGCTACTTCAGGGTGGGCGAGTCTGCTCCCATATGTGAAGGTGGTGCCTGGTTCTAGGCAACAATTCTACATTCCTCTGTTTGTTGCCACCTCCTCAGTTGCTTCCCTGCTTAGTTGCCCACAGCCCTTCCTAGGTTCCACTGAGACTTTCCCCTCTGCTAGGAGATCAGGGGAGGAGCTGGAATCACTGCTCTTTCTGATATTGCTGAGGTCAAGGTGCAGGTGAGAGAGTCCCCTTCAACAACCTCAGTTCCTATCAGTCAGCACTCCATTTGCTGCTTTCTCCCCCTGTATCAGGGCCTCCCGATGCAAGCCTGATCCTGACAGCACTACAGGGCTTCTGACACTCAGCTGTATTGATCATGCCTCAAACATATTAAGTTTTGCTTGGTAAGATTAGTGCAATGTCCATATTATTCCATTTCACCTGAAGGCTGTGGAGGACTTCATAAAGAATTTAGATGAAATGGAGCAATTCAGAACATGTAGTCTACCTTTTCAATCCTGCAAAAATTGTCCATTTTGTTCTTTAGAACATTTTGTTGGTTGGTTTGTTGGCCACTGTATCCAAACAACTATATAGCTTTTGACATGAGACAAACTAGACATCTTACCTTTTATTTAATTTAATCTTGTGCCCTGCGGAAGATTTTATTTATAGACAGCAGAAGGTGAAACAAAATTGTTTATGTGCATTTCCCTTAATGTATCAGTGACACTCTAGGTTTAAAAAAGCCCGGTGAAACCAAGTTCACAAATCTGATTAAAACACAATGAGCATTTAATGCCACATAAAATACTTCAATTTATTCTCAAGGAGAAATTAGTTTCAATCCTTGGCTAGATATGATAGGCTTAAATTTGAAAAAGAAAGTTTGCAGTGACACATGTGATGAAGTGATAATCCTGAAATCTGATCCATATTTTTGTTTAATCCATTTTGCTTCCCTGAGGAAACAAAGTTTCTAGACCCTTACCGCAGTTTTTAAAATGCCTTATTAGTGAAAACACAAACATCCGGAAAAAGCCATGAACCTCACAGTTGCTTCATCTCATCATAATGACTGTGCTCAGTTACAAGATGGCTGCAAACCAAGAAAGACTGAAATGAAATTACATGACTTAACACTTAGAGTACAAGTAGAGGGTTTTTAAGAGGGTTCTTTTGTTATCTTTTTTCTGACTTGCTTTGTTCCTCTTTCAAGCCGAGGAAGGGAGGTATGTGACAAAGATGCCCTTCAAAATACTACAGCAATATATCAATTCCTTCCCTGTGTGTAGGCAGGCCTTTCCAGTTCAGAATAGCAGCCTATGTCCATTCCATGTCAGTTTCACATGTACTCAATCATATGTCTGTTTTGTCCCTTTTTGTGATTATTATTTTTTAAATACCAATATATTGCAGCACATTTTGTATGCATTCTTCCCCCCCAAAAATGCATTTTTGAATGGTTTCCAATGCATTTCCCTCTAAAAATATGCATATACAATAATGGCAAAATGGTTATTGTATACTGTTTTAAATGTCTATTTCACTTTTGTGAAAGTAGTCTCAGTTGTGCTTCTTGACCTTAATAATAAATTATTATTATTATTACCTTTAGGGGTGGAAAAATGCTAAGGGATGGATTTTCCCCAAACAGCCTAATCAGGACTGAGCATACTCAGTGAACATGGAATGATGTCTCACTGTTGGGGAGGGAGAACAGAAACATAGCTTGCTGTTGTGTACTGTCTCAGACCGTTGGCCCATCTGGCTTGGTTGTTGTTGTTCAGTCGTGTCCAACTCTTCATGACCCCATGGACCAGAGCACGTCAGGCACGCCTATCTTTCACTGCCTCCTGCAGTTTGGCCAAACTCATGTTAGTCGCTTCGAGAACACTGTCCAACCATCTCATCATCTATCATCCCCTTCTCCTTGTGCCCTCCATCTTTCCCAACATCATGGTACTGTCTCCATTTACTGGCATCAACTCTCCAGGGTTTCAGGCAGGGTTCTCTCCCAGCCCTACCTAGGGTTGTCAGAGATTGAACCTAGGATCTTTTGCTGCAAAGAAGATGCTCTGCCACTGTCCCCAAAGGAAAACTGGCGTAGGGGGGTAGAATGTAGTATCCCAGGGAAGGACATAGTTAGCTGGCTGGAAACCTGAATGAGAGCCCTCTATGCTGCAACATTTTGCTTCGGGCCCCATTTTTTTTTTGGGGGGGGGTCTTTTTTTACCCCCTGCTTCACAAAGCTGAGTGCCTGGATCTGTGATCTGTGGATCTGTGCAGCCAATTCCACCCACTCTTTGTATGCTAGAAATGATAATTCAATTGTTGCAAGTTATCCCAGGGTGAAATGTGAATTGAGAGTCCCTAATTTTGCTCTCTCTCACTTCTGATTCACCACTTGAGCATGTAAACAAGTCAGAAACTGAAGTGCATCAGAGGTGGCCACCCCAGGATAAACGATTATGTAAACAGGCCCTTAAAGAAACCATGTACGACATCAACCTCTGGGTATGCCTTGGGTGTTTATGTTCTCTGAATCAATCTTTCTTGCTCTCTGAATAAGTGATTTGAAATAGACTTTAACAATAATATGTAATTTGTAAGCTCAGTAAAATTGCTGCCTCCTGTAATGAGTTCTTCTCAGTAGAAATTCTATTTCCCAGGAAGCAATTTTATTCTTTTTATATAACACTTCGCCAGTGATAAAAAGGGGTATAATTACAGAATTGAGAGTACTTGAAGTTCTGGCTGTATAAAAGTGACAAAGCTTGTAAGATGGTGAGAGTGCATGCTCTGCTTTGATGGAGTTTGAAAATAATGACAAGGAGGGCAAGAATTATACAAAAGGCCATTGGCTAGATTTGTCCTTGTTTAGCTTATTTTTAATGCACCAAATCTAGTATTCATTTACACATGTGGTAGATAATCTTGTTTCTAAGGTATTCTCTATTTGAATTTCCTATATCTTTGGGTTGTTTACGTATCAGTTAGTGAACAAATGCATCACTTAACACCTTCAGGACCATGGTCCCAAGGAAAGAGTCCAATAGTACAAGATGTAATTATATTGCTTAAAGGAACCAGGTTTGAGTCTGGTCAGTTCTAGGTAGGAAATCACCTTTGAACCGAATGTACACCATACTGAGTTCCATGATGGAAGAAAGGCAGGTGTGTGTGTGTGTGTGTTACCTTTTAATTAGGTCCTCGGTGAAAAACAAGTTCTAAATTCAGAGTATAGTAATATGCCCCAGTGAGCATACGAATATTGACCAAAGAGCCAGAACCAAACCAAAAAGAAAGTGAAGTAAAAAATATATTAAGCAAAACTGACAAATGGTGTACAAATGTAAATACACACATTCAATATAAATAGTAAATGATGTAGAACTGATAAAACAGCAAAAGCATAATGCAAAATAAACAGTTCATGAAAAAGTTTACATAAATAAATGAAATAATTGCAATGGGGCCTACTACATGCACTAAATAAAATATAAAGCTGATTGCACTTGCTGCTTAAGGTATATAATAAATTATAAATGGAAAATGAAATATAAGAAAGCAATTATTTTCCTAGCACACTCCTTCCAGTCCAGCCAACTTAAAGAGCAAAAGCAAGCAATGGGTTTCACTACATTTTGTAAAGTCCTTCTAAAGCATGATGGGAAAACTTACTTAAGATGTTAAAATAAAATAAAATAAAATAAATTCCTTCCAGTAGCACCCTAGAGACCAATTAAGTTTGTTCTTGGTATGAACTTTCGTGTGCATGCACACTTCTTCAGATACACTGAAACGGAAGTCACCAGACCCTTAAATATAGTGAGGGAGTGGGGTGGGGTATTACTAAGAAGGGTGGTAGGAATGGGTTAAATGTTAAAGTAAAATATTGACTTAGGGGCTTTGTGCAATAATGAGTCTAAGGTTGTTGGAGAGAGGTTTCCACTGGAGGATTATAGATGGGGGTTGGGTATCCAGTTCATATCCTATATCCTCCTTTTACCTTATCATTAAATAGGGGTTTTCCCCTTGAACAGCTGCTTCCCAGTTTACTCAGAGACACAAACTCTTAAACTCTGAACAGGAAGCATGTGATACAAAAAGGTACCGGTATCCCAACATATAAACCAGGCATAGGCAAACTCGGCCCTCCAGATGTTTTGGGACTACAATTCCCATCATCCCTGACCACTGGTCCTGTTAGCTAGGGATCATGGGAGTTGTCGTCCCAAAACATCTGAAGGGCCAAGTTTGCCTGTGCCTGATATAAACCCATCAAATTAATGGAATATTTCATACCTAATTAAAAAAATATATTCTGTGTTGTTCCAGCACAGGCTCAGACAAGTCACAGAGATAAATTCTTTCATTCCTTTTAATTAGACAAGGGAGTAAGCAGAAGTCACAGATCCGGGGAACCCTTTGGTGCTGCTTATGAGAGAATTGTCAACCACCTAGTTGCCCAACTTCAAAGGATTATATACAGAAGTAGCTCCTTCCATTATAGGAAGTTACTTTTGTCAGAAGAAGGAAACCCCTGGCTCCATCCAACCTAACAGAAATAAATTTGATATAAGAAGAGCTAGTTTCATTAGACCAGACCAGTGACCCATCTAAGCATCTTGTTTTCACAGCCCAACTAGATGCCTGCAAATGGGATAGTGTTTTGCATTATTAGTTTTACGTTTGTTGTAATATTTATAGTATATGTCAGGCTTCAGGGAATCCGACCCCTCCCCCTCATGGCAGGCTAGATAGACAAGAAGCTCTTACCAATGTCTTTTATTCAATGTTCACAGAGAGAGGCTTAGAAATGCTGCCTCTTTGGGTAATGGAGTTGCTCCGAGTAATCTCCTCCCCCCCCTTCCTATCTCAGTCGCCAACAGCATCCCACCCCCCACCCCCCGCTTACGGTGGCTGCTTAAGGCTATTTGCCTCTTTATTTTCTGCTCTCCCACTTTTACTGCCCACCGGGTTCTGGGAGAAGGGGCGGGGGGCTCTAGAATGCTTTCTAATGATAACGTGTCAGCCAGCTGCTCCGGCTCTGCTCCCTGCCTCCTCTTCTTCCATTATTTCCCAGCTTTGTCCCTCTTCTATCTCTGAGCCGTGACCTTCTGCAAACCACTGTTGTGAATCTATACTGCCTTCCTCATCTCTGGAAGGTTCAGAAGGAGGGGGAGGCAGTCTCCACCATTCCTCATCAGTCCAGACCCTGATATCATACTGCATTAGAGGTCTACTTTTAGTAACTGACTGTGAGCAGAGCTCACTGTGACTTGCATACACCAGTTTCGCTAGTCTATATGATGTGACTGCAGTCTTTATCAACATGTGTTTGTCCCAGGGTATGGTCTGAAGGCATAGGAAGCTAAGTAGGTTTGCCGAAGCTAAGTAGGTTTGTGTCTGATCTCTTCTTGGGTGGGTGACCACCTGGGAACCACATTCAACTCTGTGGTAGAACAAAAGCAGGGGGAAATGTAAGCAAATAAATCAATATGATTTCACAGTTTCCCTTGAAGAAAAATTTGTTGTGAAAGCCATGTTAATGTAATAACAGCCTGCTGGATGAGACCAATGGCCCATCTAGCCCAGCATCCTGTTCTCACAGTGGCCAGCTGGATGCCTGCGGGAAACCAGGGAGCAGAGCATAAGCACAAGTGCACCCTCCCCTCCCATGGTTTCCAGGAAGTGGTATTTGGAAGCATTACTGCCTCCAACTGTTCTCTTACTTATTTCTTAGAAATCACATTGACACAAATACCCCTGTGATCCCAGGCAAGGCAACCACATTTGCTATGGGATGGGGCCGCCACCACACTTAATAATATGGTGGTATGTATTGTGATGCATGTTGCTAGGAGAAGAAAGGGGGAAAGACACACACTTAATTTAGCTGAAAGCATTTGATGCCTTTCCATAGCATGCACCGTATTATTGTATTACATTCAGTTTGCACTTTAAAAGGAAATGTCAGCCAAACGGGGGCTGCTTGTGATGACCCAGTTTTATGGCAGGTTCATGGACAGCTACACTGAAGACCGCAGCTTACTTTTCCTTTATGTGCCAGTCTTTACAGTATCATGCAATTGAACAAGAAAGTATTTTATTCCACTTCCCACTATGCACTATAATATATGCAACATGTATGAATCTCTGAATTACACAGGTTACATCACAGAGATTACTGATAGTTTGCTTTTGGGGGGAAATAATGTCACCAAAGATTGCAGAGACAAATATGCAGCCCTGGGAAAAAAGCACAAAATAGCAATATGCTGGTTAGTTGTCGGATAATTCCCTCATCACTGTATTGATCTTTGGCACTATCCACGTATCTCATCTCTTTACACTTAAACAATCCCAGATGGGCTTTCAGCTGAAAAACCTGTGAAGCATTAACTTGCTTAGCTACAAGAAAGTGTTCTTGCCCAAATCCATTAGTCTCATACGGAACTGAGATTAACCTGTGATTTACATTGACTATGACTGCAAAGGTGTGGTCAGCTTGACATTATTGGCTTCCATTTTGAAAGGGCATAAGGCAAAACTCCATTTTAGGTGCCAGCAAAGCTTGTTATTTTATTTTATTTTATATATTTTTTATTTATGTATCACTTCCTGTGCAGCATCTTGAAGCAATTTCACAATACACAAATGTGTGTTTCTTTTCTCCCTAAATAACAAGTTACACACACTCTCTCTGTTTTTCTTTTGCTTAGTCTATGGGTATTTATTCATTTGTGCTTTGGCCATGCCAGTGAGCTGCCACATGGGAACATTTCTATTTATTTATTTATTTATTTATTTATTTATTTATTTATTTATTTATTTATTTATTTATTTCATAAAATTTATACACTGCTTGATTGTAAAAACAAAGCAGAAGATAAAACAAAATCAGAGGTCCCCACACAGATTTCAGTTGTATTGTTCAATAGGCACCAATGATGTTTCCAGACAGTTGCTATTTCCAGATGGTATTCAATCAAATACTGGAAAATTCATTTACAGGTAGGTAGCCGTATTGGTCTACCATAGTCAAAACAAAATAAAATAAAAAATTCCTTCCAGTAGCACCTTAGAGACCAACTAAGTTTGTTCTTGGTATGAGCTTTCGTGCGCATGCAGAAGTGTGCATGCACACGAAAGCTCATACCAAGAACAAACTTAGTTGGTCTCTAAGGTGCTACTGGAAGGAATTTTTTATTTTGTTTTGTTTTGGAAAATTCATGTTTCACGATTATAGTTGACTGGGAGGTCATGTGTAACAAGCCCTCTTCCCCCAAAACTGGAATTTTTGCAGTAGGGAAAGTGACAGGAAAATACACTTGATGTATGGGATAACACTTGCTTGGAAACAATGTCATCTAACTCCCCCACAAACGAAGCAGCATAAATACTCATTAAATAGCTAACACTGTCTACTCAATAAACTGGTCGTCTGCAAGTACCTATAGTGTCTTACCCAGGTAATATTTGCTTCTTAGATTGGGAGGGAGTCTGTCACCCAGTCTTTCCTCTTCCCCTTCTAGCTCAGCCTATGACAACCCATCATTATCCACCTTCCCCTTGGCAGTAAAAGGGCACTGAACTGGCTATGTGCCCAAACATTTGTGGCAGCATTGACCTTATTGATTTTTCTGAGTGACTCACATTCTTAGAGGCATTCCGTACAGGAAGTTCTTGATGCCACATACACTTCCCCTTGGCCTTGGAGAATTCTGGACAGAAAAGGCTAATGACAGAGGCCAATAAGTTGTTCTGTTAGTCATCTCCAGGGAGGCAGCTAAATGCCAAAACACACATTTGGAGAAGCCATGAGGTATGCCCTTTTTGGAACAATAATATTATAAACAACAAGTGATATTTGCAGATATTCATGCCCCTTAAAAAAAACATATATATCTCCCTGTACATAAAAAATGGAGAATAACAACTTAGACGTTTTATTCTGAGTTGCTGATAAGGAATTTCTAATTTACTTTTTGAAAACCTGGCCAGTATGATAGTGAATTGGTCTTTCCTTTTAATGTATCCAGTATCCCTGATATTTGTGCAGTGTCTTTAGAGAAGGGGAATCTAAAGAATTACCAAGCAGTTGTCAATTTCCCTTTCTTGGGCATGGTTCTTGCATGACTTGTCACAGACCAGATCCAGGACCTCTTAGAGGAAACTGATTTTCTAGATCCATTTCAGTCAGGGTTTTGGCCCAGTTTCGGCACAGAAACGGCTGCCTTGAATTATGGGTGGGGGCACAGCTTTGCGATGGTTCTGGTCTTACTTGGATTGTCCTGTCCAGAGGGTGATGCTTGGGGAGTGCTCTTCGGTCCCATGGAGCCTTCAATGTGGGGTTCCTCAGTTTTATCCTGTGCTGTTTAACATCTAAATGAAACTGCTGGATGGGATTATCTGGAGTTTTGGAGTACTTTGCCAGAAATATGCTGATGACATACAGCTCTTCTTATCCTTTACATCTGCTGGTGAGGCAGTGAATGTGCTGGACTTATCTTGCCTTAGTAATGGACTGGATGAGAGCTGAAAAACTGATAAGACTGAGGCACTGTTAGTGAGTGGTTCACTCAACCGGATAGATGTGAGGCTGCCTGCTCTTGATAAGGTTACACTCCCTCTGAAGTAGTGGGTACATAGTTTGAGGTTACTTCTGAATCCTTTGCTTTCATTTGAGGCTTAGTTGGCCTCAGTGGCACAGAATGCCTTCCATCATCAGCTTTGGTTGGTGGCTCAGTTGCACCCCTATCTGAACAGGTATACCCGAACTTCTGTTGTCTATGCTCTGGTAACCCAGAGGTTAGTTTACTGCAACATGTTATACATAGGGCTACCTCTGAAGTCAGTTTTGGAACTTCAGCTGGTGCAGAATTCAGAGGCTAGGTTGCTCACCAAGGTAAGACAGTTTGAGCATATTACACCGATGCTAGTCTTACTGCACTGAATTCCGATAAGTTTCCAGTCCCAATTCAAAGTGCTGCTTTTTACCTATAAAGCCTTAAATTGCTCAGGGCCACAATACCTCAAGGATTGCCTCTTCCATATGAACCACCTCAGACCCTGTGATCATCATCTGAGGCCCATTTTTGTTTGCCTCTTCCATGAGAGGTCCAGAGGCTCACTGTTTGTGAAGTTTTCTCCTAAGGGAGGCTTTCCCGGCGCTTTCATTACATATCTTTTGGCACCAGGTGAAAATGTTTCTTTATAACTAGGCCCTTGGCTGGTTCTATGGTATTTTAAATGTGCTTGGTGGGTTATTGTTTTATTTTTTATTATTATGTATTTTGTGATCTCATATTGTATTGTTATGATGTGAACTGCCTTGTGATCTTCAGATGAATGACGGTATACAGAGTTAATAAATCATCACCATCATCTTGGGTCTGGTTAGCCAAACAATATTTCAACATATTTCTAATACCCCCATTTTTTTTTTTTTAAAAAAAGTACTTGTACATTGCAGTGTTGGGGTTCTGATCTTGGGTTGAGATCCATACAGGAAACTGACACTTCCTAAACATGGTGTGATTGTTTTCAGCACATGTACACAATCCCAGCCATCCAGCTATACGCAGAAGCACATGAATTGTTCATACAAGTCATCCTTAACACTCTCAGAGGTTTTCCTTCCTGTCTTGACTTCTGTGACTTTCTCTGTGGCTTTATAGCAAGCAGTGACCTTCCTGTCTCAGTGTCATGTATAAGTACATGCCAGCTTATATTGCGAAGACAATAAAATACTCCCATGTTGACAGAAGCAGAGGCAACCAATTGTGTTCTACAGAGATGGCTTGTATTCACTAGAAAAATGTAGCTATTTTTAGATATTGATGTATTCTTTTATGAGCATTGTTGTTTATTCTTTGGTAAAAGAATATCTTCATTATGAAGAGAAATAAACTATCAGAAACATTAATTAAGTCAGAATTAAGAGTCAGGGCTTAAAGTATTCACTATTTTCATATTGCTTCCTAAATGCAGCACACCATAATTCAGAATTAACTTACCAAGGTTGTTTACGTTTTCTCTGTGCCACTTTGCAAACCCTGAACCATCTTGCTTTGGTACAACCTTCCTCCCTGAATTGGGAGAACCAACACTACATACATTACTGGAGATAAAACTCATCATTAGTCTATGCAGAGCTATTACGATGATTTATGAATTACTCCCTGCAACTTTCCTAATTGTCACAACATTATTTTTCTTTTTGATAGCTACAGCAGCCAGAGCACTTATTTGTAAGCCTGATTCATAACAATTCCTAGATCTTTACTGAGGGCACATATGCATTTGAAACTCAGTGAGAGCAATTGAAAGTGAAGAAATCATGGGGAAATGGGAACCACTCGTCCCAGTGCTACCAGACTGGAGTTGGGTGGTGGTGAGCACCCAGTCCTTCAAGCTCAGGGACAGGTGTCCATGAGAGTGCAGGCTCTGTCTTTACAGGCCATGGTGATCTGGGAGGTTCCTCTGAGAGATCTTGTCCAGTCACCTCAGGTGGAATGGTCTCTCCATCTTCTGCACTCAGCTCTGAGCCCTGACCCAGACCTAGTTCCCCAACTGGTGCCCCTATAGCCTCTCTGCTTTGGTGTCCAGATCACTGCTAGATACAGGGGTCATGACTTTATCTTAATTTCTTTCCTGTTACATTATGGCCAAACTGTAAAAATGTAGGCCAAATGTAACCCTCTAGGCTTCTTTGTCTGACCCTTGGGACTCTCCTGAGGCCACACCTCTCAGAAGCTCTGCTCTGTGCACTCCTGGAGTATGTAATTACCCCTACTGGAATGTGTCCTTGAGCTGTAATAATGCCATCTCTTGCTTGTATGGAGGATGGAAAGATACAATTGCATGTGCAAAATGTTCTGGCTTTTGTGTGGCTGGGGTGGAGGCTACTGTACAAAGAGTCATAAACATTTTTTTCTGTCTACTTGTATCTGCGTTCTTTGCCACATTGCACAGCACATAGTTAAACTATGGAACCCACTCCCACAGGAGGCAGTGATAACCACCAACTTGAGTGGCTTTAAAAGAGGATTAGACAAATTCATGGAGGACAGCTCCTAGCCACAATGGCTGTGCTCTGCTTCCACTGAATACCAGGTGCTGGGAACTGCAGGTGGGCAGAGCGCTGTTGTGCTCATGTCCAGCTTGCAGGCTTCCTGCAGGCATCTGGTTGTCCACTGTGGGAACAGGATGCTGGACTAGATGGGCCATTGGCCTGATCTAACAGGGCACTTCTTATGTTCTTATGCCTTTTGCCCTGTCCACCCCCGGCACGTGGCCCCTGAAAGCTTCCTGACAAAGACATTTGACCCTTGGGAAGAAAAAGGCCCCTGACCCCTTGCAACTCCAACCCACCTCTCCATCCCTAAGTAATGTTTCAGTCCACATCATTTTCGTCCTGCACTCCTGATAGCTTGTTCTTTCTCCCCATCAACTAATGTAACGGGTCTCATTAAATAAGGTTGCAATATTGTATACCACTTCATTGATTGATCATGTTGTGGACCTCAGTGTTTGAAAAGCCCTCAAGATTCAACTTGAATCAGTAAAGGTTGTTCAAATCATACATAAATGTATGAATGATTCAGCAGGGATTCCAGGTAGGAACTGTTGATAAATAATCATGAAATTTGCTTGGAATTTATTAACTGAACTTATGCATATGACTGAGCAGCCAGTGCTTCTGTGATTCCTCTATATGTTGCCTGAATCTGAAAACATTTACCTGTGTTCCTCCCTGCATCCCAAATCCCTAGAGGGAAGGGAAGGGGAACACCACAATAAATTACTGGAGGGCAGAGTGTAAAAATAACACACTTATTGAGAAAGCTTAATGGCGAAAGAAAGGATTTCAATAGCTTCCAAAATATCCTTTTGTATAGTACTGCATATCCGTTTCAATGATGTGATTAAGGGCAGAGAATTAATGTCCATACATTAGGGTCTAGTTCCTCTTGGCTCATAGGAACATAAGCAGGCCATTCCTGGATCAGTCCATAGGCCCTTCTAGTCTAGCATCCTGTTCTCTAGTGGCCAAATTGGCATCTGTAGGAAGTCGACAAGTAGGACCTGAATGCCACACTGCTCTCCTCGCTTACGATTGCCAGCAACTGGCACTGAGAAGCATAATGGCATCCAAGAATCAAGCCAAGTTACCTTCCTCTGGAAGGAGGATTTGCAGGCTAGTGGGCACCTCACCTTGGGTTCATAGTTTGTGGGGTGTTTAGAAGAGCTTCATCTTTGCTGTCCTTAACTAGAAAGGAGGGAAGGACATATACAGTCAGTCATGCTGGTACAGAATACAGTGGTACCCCGCTAGACGAATGCTTCGCTAGACGAAAAACTCGCTAGACGAAAGCATTCGTCTAGCGGGAGGCTGCCCCGCTAGACGAAAAAGTCTATGGGGCTGCCTCGCAAGACGAAAAAATTTCGTCTTTTTTTTTTTTCGTTTTGCGGAGCGCGGCTCCCATTGCCGCTCCGCAAGACGAAAACCCCGCTAGACGAAAATTTTCGCGGGACGAATTATTTTCGTCTAGCGGGGCACCACTGTACCGTGATGTATCTTTGAACTGGAGTAAGTTTGGGATTTTCTCTCCCGCCAACTCCCAGCCTTGTAATAAGGACATATGTACACTTTTTGGATCTAATTTCACCCCCTCCTCCCATGCTTGTGATGAGTAAGGATGGGGGAGGAATTGGTTCAATCTGCATTTAATGAGAACCTACCTAATTTGCACTTCTTACAAAGAAAAAGTGAACTGAAACACAGCCAGTCTTTGAAATTTGCAGTTATGTGTTGATGTACGTATGAACGCCCCCACCCAAAAAACCCCAAAGTCTATAGAAATGCATATGTCAGGGAATAGTGTGTATAAAAATACATATATTCATGAAAATGCATTATATTAAGGGAACTTCCTTACAGAAATGTGCATGTTAGGAAAAATGCACAATACCGATAAATGTTTATGAAGACTTTGAAAAGAAAATAGCATGCTGGTATGGAAATGTGGCAAATTGAACTGGAAAAATGTGAAACTAAAGTGGGCGGATTCCTCCATCCGCAATCCTAAACATACACATACATTATCTGCTCGTGTAGTTGTTGCTTACTGTTTTTTACATGTTATAAACTGCTCTGAGAAGTTGGGGGAATGGATTCGCGACTGACACAAAAACCAGCCTGTTGTAAATGGAACTGTTGCTTTAAAAAAAAATCCTAGAGGAACTCTGGCCAGGGAATATTGGTCATATGCCTAGAGCCTGGGAGGTTAGTTCGCTTGGGAGAGACCTACTAACACTGGCTAGGCAGTTGTTGTTTTATTCAATAAATAGTTGTTGTTCTTCACATTACTGCTGCAACTGTTTCCTGACCGAAAAAAATACCATCTTCCAATAACAGAGTGGTGCCTTTGGGATTGGGGTGAGATCTGACCAACTAGCATTGTATAAACCCAGCTTCAGTTGAGAATCACAATACTTTTGTACTCAAGGTTCACTCACAGAAACTCCATTTTCTCCTCCCACTGCCACAAACTTTTTGCCTGTTCTGACCCAGCAGTTAAACCTGGACACATTCTCTATTGTGGTTCTGTCTATAGGTCTTTTTCAAAACAACAACACATATTAACATGTTTCCATATTTTTGTTTCATATGAGATTCCCATTCTTACTAAATACAGTTAAAGGCGCATATGTGTTTCAAACTGTCAGTTTTAGAATTTAAAGGCGCATATGTGTTTCAAACTGTCAGTTTTAGAATTTAAACTGTCAAGAATTTTGCTATGCCAGCATTCCGTCATCGCTGCGCCACTCAGGCTGCACATTGTGTGAGTGTGTGGGAGACATTTTGTCAAACTGGGGAAGTGCACAAACTGTGGAGATGTGTGGTATGAATTGGAATTCGGGAAGCAACAAAGAAATTGAGTAGTGAGAGATTTAGTGAAACCATCTGTTGAGGCTTGTCTCTTAAATTATTTTTTTTCCTGGCCTCAAACTCTTGAGTAGCTCCAGGATATCAGGCGCTCTAGATCACATTTTAATTTCTCACAAATGCCCCCCAATGTCAAGCATCACCCTGAGGAATTGTGGGAAATTTAGAGAATTTCTAGATGTAGCCATCTCACCTTGCTTGGGCTGCTGCAAACACAGCTTGGTAGGCCCCATTCACAGAAGGGGATATTTAACTGAATAGATACCACTTAAATAATTAAGGTAACTGACTTGCAAGAAATGTGTTTACTAAAAAAAAGTCCATGATCACAGATGGAGAGGGCAAATGAGCAAGGCAGTGTAAGCAGCAAAGAGTTGAAACTCACGGAGAAGTCCAGCAAAATTGAGGGGTGGTCATGTTCTAATGCTACCCATAAGGGAAAAGGTAAACTGTTTTACTTGAATCATTTAGATAGGTTTTGATGATAACCTATTTTTTGCCTATTATAGCATGCATGGGAGAATCCCCTGTTAAGCACCTGAACTACCGTATCTCAGAAGCACAGTACAAAATTCTAGTTACATTTTTATGTTGTTTTGTCTCAACTCTGCCCCTCACTTGCTAACTTGCTCCTCCAGCCACTAACTTGCTCTCACTCCATTGTTCTCCAGAGATCACATTCCTCACTAACATACTGTTTAGCTCAGCCTCGCTGCCTTGGTCTCACTGATTTTAGCTAGCTCCCCTAACACTTCAATTCCCTCCAGGTCTATCTCCTTACAAAACCCTAGTCTCCACAAAGGCCTCTGGCATGTCAGCCAGGAGAGAACATGTCACAATGGACTGCATGTCCCTGTTACTTGAGTAACCTTACTTGACAATGGACATTGATCCTCTTTATATCAAGCTTAGATGTTTATGGCTTTTAATCTACTCAGCCTGTTATGTGTTGCAGACATATTTTATCAAGCTATACGATATTTGCCTGGCCCTGCTAGCTAAGCCCACAATTATGGTTGCCCAAATTCTATCCCACCCCTCCATAGAAGCACCAACTTGTGGGAAAGGCAGTGTGGTTCCTCAGAAGGGAGCCTTGTTGGGCTCAAATCCCCAAGCAGCCAGGAATGCCTCATGGGGACCTTCCTTACAGCAAGGGTGGTTGGGAAACTTGCTGGTTTGATCAGTCATGGTTGAGAGATATGCAGCTCCTCCAAGTAACTATGGAAACACCACAAGTGCATTTCTTGCAGTTGAAGCTGACTGGGATCTTGGCATTTTGGAGATGAGGTATGCTGGATACTTCATACTAGAAAAACAGACACACAGAGAGACCCCTTCCTCTCAGTCTTGGGGTTATTGGCTTCCAGGCAGAATTAAGATTGTTGGCGTTGACTTTTAAAGCCGTAAAATGTCCAAGATACCTAAGAGACCACTTTCTTGAACAAGGGAGAGGGCCTTTTCTGTGTCTCCTCTGTGGGGAAGGCTCCTTTGACTGGGACCAGAAAGAGCACCTTCTCACTTGCCACACTCAAATTATGGAGCACTGTGCCCCAATTCTCCTGCTCTCTTGTTGTTGTTCAGTCTCTTGTTTTAAAAAGAGGGCAAGAACACCAAGAAACTGTACTTCCATTTTCTTTACATCTAATTATTTTAGTGGTTTTTGGCCTTGAAGTTTCCTCTGAAAGAGATTGTTTTATCTGTGCCTGCCTGTCTCTGTTCTCTTACATTCTGTTGCTAAATTTCTGCCCAGGGTGTCTCTTTCATGAACAGTGTTCAGGTTTTCAGAGCTGTGGGCAGTGCCAATGGAGGCCTCAGATTCTAGAGTTGCTCTTGGGTCTAGTACTAGCATCTCAACTGTTAAGTTTTCATTTTCTTTTTGGTTTTCAATTTGCTCTGCCAAAGCCCTCTCTTCTCTCTTCTTCCTCCATGACTACTTTTTGCTGCCCAGAGACCTCCACCTCCATGGCCTCTTCGCTACTCAGGGCCTCTTCAGCAGCATCGGAGGCAGATGGCAACTGGAGAACAGTTGAAGATGAAGGACTTGGGCAGGTCCCTTGATGTAACCGACCTTTACTTGTAGGTCTTCTGATCACTGAGAGCCAGCTCTTGGCCTTATTTTCTGCATGTTGTGCATTTTGGCTTGATATTGGGGTTTTCTTGAGAAATGGTGATCTAAGCCGCTTTGAGTACATGTCAGAAAGGCAGGGTGAAAATTCTTATATAAATAAAACAAGAGATTGCTTTCCAGTTCCTTCTTCTTCCTTTGGAAAATCAAGGGGAATGCAATAGAATATCTAAAAGAAGGCATGGCTGAACAGGGATAGCCGAAGACATTTTGCTGCTTGAGGCAGAGCAGCAAATGACACCACCATTCAGAGTCAAGGTGCAGAACACCCAAGGTCAGCCACATTATTTTGGTTCCTGATTGTCAGGGACTGGCTGAATGAGGAAGAATGCTGGGAGCTGCCCACCAAATAATTCCTCAGGGAGGACCACAGAAGAGTACAACTTAGATCCTTGGTTGTGGTGGTGAAGAGCAGTCTGCAGAAGGGATGAGCTGGGAGGTGCTAGAAGCAAGGGGTTTGAGGGATCAAGGAGGGTCAGGAGAAGGAGGGAACGGACTTGTCTCTGTGGCAGAGCACCTGCTTTTTAGGCAAAAGGTCCTTGGTTCAACTGCTGTCATCCCCAAGCAGAGCTAACAGAGAATCCTGTCAGAAATCTGGAGGTGCTGCCGCCAGTCAGTGTAGACAGTATTGAGATAAATGGTCTGGCTCAGTATAAGGCATCTTCCTACATCCTGTGTTCCTGTGCTCCATTATGCTTTCTCTCCAGTGAGAAGAAAACTGCTCTTTGAAACGATAATTTGTGGGAGCACATTCTAATGAAAATACTGTAAATATACTGGGCTCGATTGTCCGGACTTCATACTTAGAGTGCACCAGTGGAAGTCAACATGGCTAAATCTGGAGCCAACCACTGAATTCCTTGTAACAACTTATGACTATCTCTACTTCCAGGTCTTGCATCAGTTCGCTATTAGCCTACGGGGAACGGGTCTGTGATTCAAAAGTTAAGTGTAACTGCCTCTTTCTGTGAACCACTAAGATGCCTCTTGAATTCTGATTTGCACCTGAATTGGCAGTTTCTGACAAAGCTCTTTTCTGTGAGACTTTAGGCCAGGCCGGGGTGGGGGGTGGAGGTGGAATCGGCCTTGTTAGCTTATGAAATAATTGGTCGTGCTGTCAGTAGAGCCTTATTTAATATCAAAGCAGAGGCTGTCTTTGGTGGATTCATAAGATAGCAATTTGTGGTTGTAGTCAAGGGGAAACTGCCAGATGCAATCTTCTTGGTCATATGTCTTGTGAAACATAATGGATTTCAGGGGGAGGAGGAAGCGTGGAAATAAAAGGGGAAACATTGGCCAAGGAAGTGCTTTGCCATTTTTGTTTGCCAAAAAAGTAAAATTGTGGCGTATCTTTCTTTATGTCCAATAATGCATGCTTCCCTTCTTTAATAGCAGCTGCTCAGATGTGGTCATTTCCAAGGCTCTGCTCGGGACTCATTTTAGACACCATCTCCGGCATGGTCCTTTTTCTGAACAGCCTGGCTGTAGGTTTATCTTGGCAGTTTCAAAGTCTGGCTGAGAAGTTTTCATACAGAGCAATTGAGTTTGCCTGCAGACTTGAACATGGCTTGAATGAGAATGACTTACTCTCAGTGCCTGTACTTTATAATCCTTAGAGGTCAAAAAGTATAATTTCTCCACTTCACATCAAAACCACGTATTGTTTAGAGGATGGGGCAGGTCTGATTTATTCCTTGTTGAGTGTGAAAAACGTCAAGATGACTAGCAAGAAACAAAAAGTCTAGAGGGAAGTACTTAAGCGTTTATTCTCAAGTCTGAGTGTCAACAGATTCCCTGTCATGAACAAAATTATTATTATTATTATTATTATTATTATTATTATTATTATTATTACTTGTGCTTCACACAAATTCACACAAAGGTATAATAACAGTGTGTCGGCTGAAAGTTGAGATCAAAGCAGATGTTGAAGCCCTATCCCACTGAGCCCACTCAGGTTTTGACAACCATTTTGAAGATTATTGTTTTTTTTATGGAAGAGGTTGCATTTCTCCTTATAGGTAAGCCATGTACCCTGCCTGACTTTTGGATTCTGATTAACCTTTCTCTCTCGGTTGGTGTGAATGTCAGTGCTGCTGACTTCACCTTGAAGTAGATGATTTGCACAACAAATTCAAACAGGGATCCGTCTTCCATTTTCCTCCTTCCATTTGTATTTCTGTCCCCTCACCTCTTCCACTCTTGTCCTGTAAAATGAGATACAAAGCCATCACTGGGGAGCTTTCTGACAACTTCTACTACTTTTCTAATTGTCCTTCCCCTGTCCTGTTGGAGCCTTATTTGCCCCTACGGGTTCCCATTGTTGCGCCCGGTGAGAGAACATGGAAGTAAAAAAACCTGAGGCTTCTGGCTTCAGAGAGAGAAAGATTTAATTTCTGCATGCAGAGGTACCTGGGTGTTTAGATAGCCAAGCAAGTACAAAAGTTAGTCAGTTTACCAGCAGTTCTTATACAGTTTTCCAACTCATTCCCCCCACCTTCGGAAAACTTCCTCTTGTCCATATAAGGAACATTTCCTGTTGTACATATAAGGCAAATGACATTTAGCCAGAGTTGGTTCATGCGCACTCCAGCAAGGCCATCCTATCTCTTGACCTAGACAACAGTTCCTCTCAATGAAGGACAGCTACAGTACTCTCTGCGTAAGGTCTACTGTTCTTATCTCCAGACACTTAGTAAGGCAAAGCTTGCCAGAGAGAAGTACAATGCAGATCAAAGTTCACAGCTTTACAGAGCAGTTTCATACAGAAAAGCTTAACAGGGGCACTTTTATACTTAATACATTCACTGGACTAACAATACATTCAGGTAAATATATAGGTTAGCTAATTAACCCCTTCCATTCCCTCCTCTTCTTCGGACCGCTGGAATTCTTTCTCCAGCGCGTCCCTGGGAAATGACTGATATTCTCTAGCAAGGGCAATGAGCTGAAGAATCCATGACACAACTTTATATGCATGCATTGCATTAAACAGAAAATACAAAGGCATAGTAGCAAAATAACAATGGGGGATACAATACCAACAGATACAACAAATACAACTAAGGATCTTTTACTTCGAATATTCCTAACACTAATTACAGAAACTGTTCAACTGGTCACATTATCTGGTAACTGGTCAACACAAATTAAGGCAATATGATCATTCAGTCCTCCCATTCAGTGTTCTTTTCCTTCCCTTTCTTCTATTGGCGTGCACAGGGCCAATGGCCCCTCCCCTGTGCATTGGCAGCAGGTTTGTTGCTTCTTGGCCTTTGTTGCTTCCCTGGATCTTCAGCTTCAAGGGATGTTTCAGCACATTGTGGCAGGTCCTGTCTCTACATGAGGAGGCGGACACCAGCCACTTTCACCACTGGCAGTGTTGTCATAAAGACTGTAGGATCTATGCCACTTAGGTTTCAGAGTCTCTGCATAGGGATAAAACTGGCTTAGCAAAGCTACATGGCATTAGGGCACCTGCTAAAAGAATAGAAGATAGTTACAGAGATTATATCTGCCCTTGGAGGGTGGTGTCTTGGGCCCCTCCAGCCTTTCTTTTGCCTCACAGATTAACCTCACAGGTATCGATATTGATCACACCTCAGTCCTCCTCCCTGTTGGAGGCAAGCTAGAATAACCCAATCAAATAAGGACAGCCTCCCATACACTCACAAGATATTACTGACCATGCCGGATCACTATCTCCTCGAAATACAATATTCTTCCGCAATGATTATCCCATAGCTCTTTGGGCCCAGAGTAATAATTTAGTTCATTTTTCCAATCCATGCAAACACTCTAAACTTAGAATACACACAAATATAAACAAATACACAATACAATCATACTATCACCACAATTTCAGACCAATTTAACATAAAACTCTGCTAATGTCAGGGAACAGAAAGATACAATTTCCCCCCAAATAAGATCCATTTCTTCAACATCACCTTCATACACACTACTAGAGCCATTCCAATTCTCACTATCTTGACATCCTTCAGAACATTCTCCTTTTAAAAAAACTTTTACATAGCAACTAATCCTCTCCAATATAACATTGTACAAGTGATCTAGGGTATTTGGGTATAGCTATTTTCTCCTTACTGTCTTCTTCTCTTTTCTAATGTTCCATTTCTCCATCCCAATTATATTACCAGTTCCAACAGCCATATCAAAAACTAACTTTCCCTCCTCTTCTTTTTCCTGCATCCAAGCACCAGCCATTGATCCTTAGTACCTAATTTTCTACTTACCACCTCACCAAGCCTATCAGGACCTAGTGTCCAAGAATTAACTTACCACCACCAACCTATTTTTGACCCTCAGGAGGACTTAGGGTGGAAACAGGGCAGTAGGGAACAAATTCTAACAGAGTTGGGTTGTCAGACAGAACAGAACTTGGCCTATCTCGCTTCAGAGCCATCGGTTGGTCACTCTCATCATCTCACACATGGCGGCCAGCTTAGCAAAATTGCTAACTCCTCACAACGGTGTTTCATTAGGACAATGGAGTTGAACCCTTGATGTGCTCATTCAAATAGTGACAATTTTCAGGTTTCTTTTAGGTAACAACGAATTATGGACAGGGCAATAGGGGAAAGCTCCTGTCTTTTTAAAACAATCTTTGAAGGGCTTACTATATATACCACCTCTGAAGCAGAGCCATCTTCAGGCCTCTCTCATTGTCTCATGCTTCCATGGCAACAACCTGGCGGTCCTCTCCATGGTTTGGACAATGGATTCACCCCCCTAGATGTGCTCTGCAACCTTGGCATGGAGGGTGGTGTATTGCCTTCAATATTGTTTCCTGCTGGGCAGGGGGTTGGACTAGATGACCCTTAGGGGTCCCTTCCAACTCTATGATTCTATGATTCTGTATACCTTCACTTTATCATCAATTTTCCTTCAAATCATTCCAAAATTTCTGCCCCCTTTTCCTCCTGAGGTTCAAACTTCCTCCAAATCCTAACTTACACTGTCAGGGCTACACTGTCAGTTGCTAACCATGAGCCCCTTCCCATTCTACTTCAACATTCTCTTCTCCTTCATTCTACATCCCACAAACCTACATCTACATTCCCAAATACATCCTGCTTAGAAGCCATTTCTTCTATTTCAAAACCTTCCCTGAAAAACTTAAAACCTGGGATATAAAATAAAACTTTTCCCTCTAATCAACTTCTGTTGGAAACAATCAAACTGCTCAGAAGACATAATCTTCTTCCCCCCTTGTGGGTGGCAAATTCCCTTCCTTTGCAAGATTCACTGCTGCAAAGAGAAAAATCCTTGCTGTTTAAACTAAGGCTTCTCTCCATTTCTGTCCATCTCCCCACTCTCATTGCTTTACCAAAGGTCAATTAAGAAACAAAATAAGACTGTACCAGCTTTAAAAACAAACTAACAAACATTCCTGATTGCAAGAGCAGCCCTCCTTTCAATGCTTCAGACACACTTTTACATTCACCTTAACATTGCAGAGAAATACTTTTACAGCCCATTCTATTGAAGGGACATACCTTGGCACACAAACAATTTCCAAAACACACTCACCTAACCCTGGGGTTCAAACAGATTCCTTGAAGGGACAGCAAAACAAAACAACAAATACAAATTGTGCAGCCACATATACACGGAAAAAAACAGACTTCCCAGACTTCATTGGCAATGCAGCAAGAAATGAAACAATTTTGGGAACACAGAGTTTGGGAACACACATTTTAGGGCTGCTTTCTGCCCCACCTTTCCAGAATGAATGCAAGCCTCAAGCAGGGACCAACACACACACACACACACAGGCACTACAGATACAGACAAACTCACAAAAATCACACTGCACAATCACTGCAAACACAGATCTCATACAACACACACATAGTGAAGGAAAAATCATAAAATTATTACAAGTCATAAATTTTTACACAGCAACAAAAATTCCAATTCCCCATCTCAGCAAGCTCAGGTTCAACCTGGGACACTCCTTCCACCTAACCAGACTTTTTTCATGCACACACTCTCCGCTTCGCTAGGGACACTGAGTTCCTGCGTCTCATTCACTCAATACATCCACTGGAGTGTCCCCACACACCATTCCCATACACAGAGTAAAATCACAGAAAAATTCTTAACCCCCTTCTCTCTCTGAAAAATTCTTAACCCCCTTCTCTCTCCTCAGAGAGGGCACCCCCCTTCTTTTCCCCACAGCCAACGGCAACCTTTTGCTCTCTGCTGGCTCCTTCCTGGCGGCCCTCTACGGCTCACGGCCAGGCTCCTGGCGGCCCTCTACGGCTCACGGCCAGGCTCCGGTGGCAAATCCACTTGCACACTACCGGATTTTAGCGGCGGCCCTCTACGGCACACGGCCGCTGCAGGATCGATCGCATCCTGCGCTTCCCCTTCCCTGGGAAGCTGCTCCCCCTGTGGAGCTTACCTGTCCTCTGCAGATCTTACTTCCCTTCCCCCCTGCGGCCGCTTGTCTCTTTCTCCCGTCGCCACGGTGCAGTTTGGCTCTCCCCCTGGGGTAAGCCAGTCCCTTCCCACAAACAGGCAGGAAGCGCGCTTGGGGCCAGCAAACGCCAGACCAGGAGAGCCTTTCTGCTGTGCAGCGACGCCTCGGACTCCCTGTTTTCTCAATCCCGGGGAACAGCGAAGGGTTCCCGGCCAATGCACCACGTTATGGAGCCTTATTTGCCCCTACGGGTTCCCATTGTTGCGCCCGGTGAGAGAACATGGAAGTAAAAAAACCTGAGGCTTCTGGCTTCAGAGAGAGAAAGATTTAATTTCTGCATGCAGAGGTACCTGGGTGTTTAGATAGCCAAGCAAGTACAAAAGTTAGTCAGTTTACCAGCAGTTCTTATACAGTTTTCCAACTCATTCCCCCCACCTTCGGAAAACTTCCTCTTGTCCATATAAGGAACATTTCCTGTTGTACATATAAGGCAAATGACATTTAGCCAGAGTTGGTTCATGCGCACTCCAGCAAGGCCATCCTATCTCTTGACCTAGACAACAGTTCCTCTCAATGAAGGACAGCTACAGTACTCTCTGCGTAAGGTCTACTGTTCTTATCTCCAGACACTTAGTAAGGCAAAGCTTGCCAGAGAGAAGTACAATGCAGATCAAAGTTCACAGCTTTACAGAGCAGTTTCATACAGAAAAGCTTAACAGGGGCACTTTTATACTTAATACATTCACTGGACTAACAATACATTCAGGTAAATATATAGGTTAGCTAATTAACCCCTTCCATTGTAACCTTCACTTAATTGCTGAAGGTTTTGCTACTGTGGAGATAAAGGTTGGGGGGAGCTTTGCCTGTTGAATTTCTGCATGCCAGGCTGCTGTTTAAAGGCACAGCAGCAGACCCAGTTGGAAACCCTAAACTTGGCAAACTGATGAATATCTAATTTATGGAGCTGGGCCACATTGCTGAACCCTGCAGTTCTAAATCTGTGGTCCTGGTATTATTTTTAATGCTACCAAAGGGTAGATAGATATTAGGTGTTTTGGAGGGGGAATATCCCTTGCAATATTGTTGTGTCTTGCTTTTTCTATATACCCTGATGCCTATTATCTCTCTACCCCCTTTCACCATAATATATACGTTTTATGCAGAATCATATATTTAAATGTTTTATTTATTTATCTGATTGTATGGGTGACTGGTAAATTGGGGCTCAAAATGAAACATTTGATTGAAATGCCTTTTTGTAATAATATTGAGTCTAGATCTATCTAGCAGAGGAGTGTGCAAATCAGAGCTAAACACAAAATGTACACTTCTCCATCCTTTTAAAGCACACACATTGATAATACCCTTTAATTAATGTATGCCCACAAGCTCTGCATGCTGGGTTTTCTTCTTCTGCCCTGTGATCTCTTCTCTGTTTTGTGTAGCCAGAGTTAATGCTGCTAATCTGTATTCAGTGAGATCCATTTTCTTACATAATCACTTCTGGCCTTTTTTTACATGGCATACCGCAGAGATTATTCTTTTCTTGGAACAATTCTAAGTCTCTGTAATGTGGAGATGTAATTTTGCCACCCCCACAAACTCCCACTTCCTGACTCCCACCTCTTGGGCTTTAGTACCAATAATTACAAATAATTTGCCCTGAATTCTAGGGAAGACTGCCAAAACGACCCCAGAATGGGCAATACAATACCTAGAAGATTATTTCAAAGACAAGCCTTCAGAATTTTCTTACCTATTCAGCTTGCCCATTTCCCCCTCAAACCTTATCTTGTTTGGGGTTTCAATGCCATTGTGTACGTTATTACAGTGTCATCCTTCCTGAGAAGTAAGATATGTGCACACAAAGATACAGTATAAATTGAATGAAATCTGTTAAGTTAATGAAATAAATATTTCCAACTAGAAAAACCCCTTTTCATCAATAATTAACAAGTCAAACAGCAAACAAAAAAATCATATAGACCCTTCAAGATCTGCTGAAGAATTATGTTCTCAAGCGGCATTTCTACAATTAAAACTGAGGACAGAGGTGGATTTAAGGCAGTGTGACCAGTTCTGCTGCACTGGGCGCTGAGCCTAGGGGGCGTCACAGGGCGTCACAACAATGGCGTGGTGAATTGAGCAGAACGGAAGGTAAGAGGCAGGAGGTGTGACAGAAAAGTTTGTTTTGCTGGGCAGGTTGGGTCTCCAAGTGTTTTCTTTTTCCCTGCCAGCAAACAGTTAATGAATGGCAGCCTCTGATTGGCTGGGGTTCCAGGAGAGGGAGTTGAAAAGGAGAGGATTTTGAGAGACAGTTGGTAGGTTGGGAAAATAGGTAGGCAGATAGGTGAGAGAGTTGGTTCTGGGTAGAAACATCCACTCTGAGGAATATATCACAAGCTAGAGAAAGGAGACTCTGTGTGTGAAGGAAAGTGTGTGGTGTCCCATAAGAGTAATTAAGACAGAAATTAACTGGGAGGCTGAGGCTGAGCCAGGAGACATAGAAGCTGTGAAAATAAAGTCTACTTAGGACTCATTCCCGTCAGGAGGGGAGATATTCTTATACAAAAAGAGAAGACTCCCAAACCAGTTAAGAGGGGCGTGGAGATCCCTTGGGTCTGTTACTTGGAGTTGCCTTTAGGAGAGGACTTCATATTTTACTTGCTCTCTTTGTATACTTTGTAGCTCTTTTCTTATTGTATTGTGAAAAACTTTAATAAGAATCTTATTTTTTTAAGGAATTTGCTTGCAAAAATGTGTACATCATAAAAACACGTAAAATGTGTTTATTAGGAGAAATTTGTACAAAAATTTGTACAAAAATGCTGATGAATATTCATGAGGGTTTTTAATTTTTTAAAAAAAATGCAAAATGTGGAAAACTGAATTTAAGATTGGAAAAATGAGAAACTGGGAGATCTGCAACTGACAGATCCTTTCATTCTTAATGTGTGCACACCAGATATTTGCTATGGAATGAAAGCTCATACTGGTGCCCATTGGGAAAAAAGGCCAACAGCAGTCATGGGAGCAGGGTGCTGCTGCTGCTGCTGCCGATTTAAGTTTTGACCATAGATGGAGCAAAGGGTTAAAGATCTTTCCACAAGCTCTGTGCCAGTTTAACCCCCCTCCTCCCATCCTTCACTGACTATTTCTTAACCAGGAAGCTGTGCAGTCCATTTCTTTTATTTAATGAAACATTGTATGCCACCTGCTCAAATCTAAGACCTGTAAGTGGTCTACGAAAACAAATATTAAAAACAATTTGCATGTTTTTAAAAAATATATAAAATATGTAATTTTAAAACAATTATACTTACTGAGATAACGTGTTTTAAATTGTATGCTAAAATTACATAGCAGCTAAAATTGCTTGCCTGGGTAGGCTGGCTGGCTGGCGCACACACACACACACACAAAATAGCATGAACTAAAGACAATATAGTGAAGGCTGTAATGAAAGGTATTTGATAAAAGTTGAATGCAACTTTCTCCCATGCAAGTATAAATAAGACATGCATCTTTACTTTAAAGCAAGTCTCAGTGTTTGGTGGAGTTTTTCTACCAGGTAATCTTCAATGCAATCCCGTAAGGTCTACAAAGATGTCCTATTGAGTTTAATGGGGCTTATTTCCTAGTAAATGGGTTTGGGATTGCAGTCTAGATATATATAGGGGTGCAGACTTAATGTAGGATTGGTCCCTGTTGGCTCGCCAAAATAAAGCATTCATGAGATTCGGCTGGTCTTAAAAGTGCTTAATTTGGGCTCAATCTGGGCAATATTTGCATTTTAGTGGGGTTATGCGGGATTAGTTTCATTTTGCAATATTCTAGTTATACTTGCAGCTGTCAACTGTTAGCAGAGCTATATGGTTTCATTAGGTGTGATAATAAACCCCTGGGTAGAAATAGCAGTGCTGTTACTTTCTAGTCGCCATAATCAAAGCAATGCTTAATATTTCCCAGTGCAAACACTGTGCAAAAAGTATAACTTTGGCCCTGGGCTAGGCTTTTTGAGTATGTGGATGATATTAATAGAATCTACAGTAACAGAATATAAATTTTGGGGCTATACCAGCAGCATGTTCTTGATAATATTATTGAGTATGAGTTAGACATTTGACTGCTGTGGGATTTGCAACCCTGTAATAACCCTGGAACTACTGCCTTTGGGATTCTAAGGGTCCAAAGTTTGATCATATTTATAACTATGTCACCTCTGCGCTGCCACTGCTCTGGGGATTCATTGACTCTGGAACTAAGTGGATGTGACAAAAATATGTCTTTGCATCCAACTTGCAGGGTTTTGTCCCCCCCCCACACACACACAAATTGCACCATGGTGTGTGGGTGGCTAACAAATAACAGAACCAGGGTCATCATGAAGGAGGAGTTTAACTCTTTCCCCCCTGCTGTAATCGGGAGGAAAATCTCTTCTCTGAAGGTGCTGTTTGTCTGGGTGTGTGATTCCTCAATGAAGCCAAGAGCAGATTCTTCTCACCACAATACAAGCTTCAGAAAAAATGATTTTCCTCAGAGAAGGACAGGCTTAAATTCTCTCTCCAGGCTTGCTACAATCCCATTCATTCTCTCTCTCTCTCTCCAATGATTCATTTTGCCTTTTAAAAATGCCGCCCATGTGCATTTTAGCACATTTATACCCTTCTGTTTTCAAAGGGATTTACAGTGCAAGCCTATAATGTCTACTCAGGAGTAAGCCCTATTTAGTTTTATAGGGCTTATTCCCAGATAAATGCATCTATGAATGCAGCTTTGGTGTTGGTAAATGTTTCAAATGGCTATTGGTTTAGTTGAAAGCACGTTCCAGATGGCTAAGAAAATGAGTAACTTGCAGTGTTCTGGACTTGGAACACATGAGTATGAAATCACGTGGTAATATAAATTAACAGATATCTACACATAAAGAAAAGCAGCTGAACTCTCACAAGCCATGAGGAATGTACAGCGGTTCCACAAATATGACCTTCTTCACCTGTGTCGGGGAAGGAGTGGGCGGTCACGCACGGAACAGAGGGAGGTAGGGGAGAATCCTACGCTGTCTGGACTATGCCTCAATAGTTTAAAAAGTTGCAAAACATAGAAAAAACAGCAACAACCCACCCACCCCCATAACCATCACATCACATTGGTTGCTTTATAAATTCAAAGTAAGGTTCCTTCCTTTGGGGCATACTTTATCAGAAAGCTGCTATATCCCCCCCCCCCCCCAATTGAATACCAGTCAGTCGTTGATGACTGTAAAGTGTTATGGACTCGTTTACCACATTTCACAGACTGCTGCCTGGTGACTGGATGCAACAGACAAAGCAGAGAGGAAGAGCCTTTCTGTATTAGCTTACCTACATAGTTGTTTGTCATATTGAAGAAGGGTTGCCATGCCAACATGAAGCAAAATTCTACCACTCCTTTAAGTTCTCCCCCTCTCCTGAACTCTTGCCCACACATTTGTTCACATTGAATAGTGAGTGCTAGTCATAATAGCTGTAATTACCTCCAGTACTAGACCCAGTGTGCCTCTGAATGCCAGTTAGAGTGGAGCACAGGACATAAAGTAACGTGCTCATATCCTGCTTCCCATAGACATCTAATTGGCTGCTGTCAGAGCAGAATGCTGGACAGAATAGACCTTTGGTCTTTTCCAGCAGGGCTTTTCTGACGATTAGATGCATATTTGCCTACTTTCCCTTGTCATTGCTATGTCTTTTAAAAATACAGCTTATTAAAGAGCAGAGGCAGTCTTCTGGGATAATCTCTTTAGACCCAAGACTGCCCTTTTAAGCCCAACCAGACTTGGGGTCTGATTTTCTAATGTCTACCCACCCTTCTCTTAACTTTCTTTTGTAACATAACATATAACATATAACACAACACATATCACATATCACATCACATCACATCAAACATAACATAAGATAACATGGTGATGGTGCTATCTGAACAACAACTCTTAGGTAACAGTATGATAATAATCCACCAGCTGAAGACCAATGTTCTATAAGAAATCTGGGCCAATGGATGTGAAGTGTTCAGAAGAATCTGCTTGAACAGGTCTTCCAGCACAGAACACACAACTAGATTGCTTCCATGGATATGAAAACCAATTGAAAAAGGAACCACCTATAACCTTACTGCTGTTGCAAAATTGGGTGAAATTTGCAGGCATGGTGGCCCCTTCAGAATGCATGAATGCTGCCAAATTTCAGAAGTATAGCAGAAGTGGATTTCCTGTTAAAGACACCTTTACAGTTTGAGTTGCTTAAAAAGGGATTCACTTATTCTGCCCTATTGTTTCATGGGCAATTTGTATGAAAATACAAGTCCCCTTAACTCAGAAATCTGCCAAATTATAGACATTTTTTAAAATGTGCTAGGCCTCTTTAAGGTTGATTTGTGGGGAGGGGGAGAACTTATAGTTTTGAGGGCAACAATTTTATTATGAAAAGGACATGCAGCATAGAGTTCCTTCAGAAAGTAACTTGCAAAATTTCAGAAGGAAAGAACTTCAAGCTCCTATTCTGCGCACCTGGCCCCAGAAATCACAGAAATTAAGTGCAGAGTTGATTTCACAGACATGAATGTATGGGGATACGTCACAGAGGCAGAAGAACTTGAATGCCCCTCATTTTCCGAGTGTGCATCACTAGCAGAACTAACAAAGAGAACAGAACAGTCAATAATGATGATAAATTACTTCAGTATCCCTATCTCCTTTAATAGAACCCAGGGTTGTCAGTCACAAAAGAGTTCTCCCTGCATTCTCTCCCCACCCTAGTGTATATGGCAAGCTTGGGGGGGATTCAATTTTTGCAAACCTGCTATCTGCAGGGGCTTTTAAACATCTGAATCACCCTGAAGCACTTCAGAAATCATGGAGTCAGTGCAGCAGGCTTCACAGAGATTCTGCTTATGCTCAGAAAAACCACATATTTGTTCAAAATGGCCCTGCTCCAATTCTTGATTTGGGATTTGTCCAAATCTTTTGTAAACCCATAATATATCATGGATCAATGTGGCTGCCTGCATTTTGCAACTCTCGTTGACAGCATAGATCTGGACTTCAAAAATGTTACCACCACACCACAGATGTCCATGCCCAACCTCTGGAATTGCCTTCATGTGGAAGACCATCTGGCTCCTTCACATTTTCAGTATGCCATGAAGATGATGTTGTTTAAATAGGCTTCTAAGGGTATGTTGAATATACCTGGATGCCGCTGATTCCAATGTTCTCTTTGCAATATCTGCTCATTAGGATTTCTGCTGTTTTTATTATTACATTTTTTCACTGTTGTGATATTTTACTGCATCTCATTTTTTAAATATTCTGTTTGCAACCTTAGATGCCTAAATGACAGAAAGAAAGGCAACTGAATGAGTGAATCAACAAACAAACAACCCTGTAATCCTCAGTGTTTTTCTAGTGTACAAGACTGATCTGTGATGAAGTAATGAGAACAGCCTTCACTAGACTGCCTAATTAAAGTGTCTAATGAAGATGGAAAGGAGAAGCTAAGATATATGACCTTCAGTTTTTAGCCCCTTAAATCAAAACAAAATCCTACAATCGTGTGCAATTACTACACAGTTATAAATTCCAGCCAGATGAGACATTTCAGTCAGTTTCTCAGGAGCTGGGTACCTGGTGTGTACCTGGTGTGTACCTTTTCCCTGTCTCAAAAATTCATATTAGCACAATGTAACAATAGTTAGAGCTCCTCAACGAAATTGTATAAAAATAGAAATTAAAGATGGGTGAGCTGTGAAAAGCTTGCCTTGGATTAGTTTGCAACTTACCTGAGATCCCCCCCCCTCAAAACGTGTGCGCACACACGTATACACACATGGGGAGGAGAGAGAAAGAGAATGCCTCAAGAAATTTATACCAGTTAATCCAAAGATTTAGCAAAATCGCCATCCATCCCATTTCCTTTGGTCTTTCTCCTCATCCATCATATAAACTAACACAGTGCCCTTGCTCCAGTAGGTGCATTGGGGAGGGGGGGATCCTGTTGGAACAAAATATAAGAGGGGGAGGGATCATCCTCTTGCTGACGACCAGTGAGGAGTGGGTCCCTTGACTCCTCAGATTTCACCCCTAGTTTGTTTTCTCCCTATGCAAGTAGAACATATTTTATCTATGGGAAGACATAACTTTGCAAGGGTAAAGCTGGCAATTCTATAGTTTGGGTTTCAGTTTGAGCTGGAAAAGACTGTGAGGACTTGTGAAGATTGCCTTTTCTGTGAGATACGTTTTAATGACCAAATTGAGTACTTTTCTGAGCCAGACTCCAGTAGTTACCGGTAGCATCTTTTGGAGTAGATTTTTAAATGTTTTGGTTCATGAAAGGCTTATTCAGGTATAAAGTCAGACATGGGGGTGGGGTGGAAATGATATGTGATTATTCAGTTTCCTTATTTAATTTTATTTAATGAAAGGAATAATAGAACACAAGTAGTGTATTACTCTTTAAAATTGCCTGTAAATTTTTTTTATGTGCAACAGGTTGGATTTCCATGAATGGAAATAAGTCTGTTTATTCATGGAATAGCCGGTTCTATGAATGGAAGGGAGACAGATCTTGCAGAGTATTCCATGAACAAAAGCAGAGGCAGGGATAGTTTTTACTGCTTCTTCTTGCAGCTGCCTGTGCCATCTTCCACATTGTTCCAAAGGATCCCCCAACATATTTTTCAGGAGATGGTCGAGGTCTGTATGTGGAGACGAAGCAGAGTCCTTGTTCCTTGAGCAGAACTGCATTTGCAATACTCTGAATCCAACCCAATGGGCAAAGGTTGGTAGGTGAAGCCAGCAGGGAGGGAGACAGTGTGGGGAGGGGCTTGCTTGCAGGGCCCCACCCTTCCCTCCATGCATTCTGAGAATGAATGAAGGGAAATGCCTGAACAGGCATGTAATGGCAATGAGCTGAAAACACAGTCACTTGGCTTTTTTTTTTTACTCCAGAGCAAGCAGAAAATTAATGTTTTACCCATTATCTCACTTTTGGTCTTGACCTTGTCTAAGACCACTTTTGTTGCTTTCATCATTAAAATAGGCTTTGTTTATTCTCTTAATGCCAACAGCTCATCTACAGAGTGCCCTGTATGTACCCTAGCGAGGAGAGCAAAGGGATGACAGCTAATGTAATGCCCAGTTTGGTGACTTTTGACTGCTGAGCACATAAATTTAGCATCTTGCAGTCAGATCAAGCAAACATAGGGGGAAGCAGTTTCAGGGTAATTTACAGCCAATAGCACAGGCGAAGGAATGCCTTTTACCATTTAGAGAGAGAGTAAAAGGTAGAGATTTATGATTTTGGTCTTCAGTGTCAAGGGAAGTGAGTCATGAATTCTCCATCGTGCTGAATTGCTTTGTCTGAGATCAAACTTGCTTAGGAGACTGTGCCCATCTGTGGGGCCAGGTGGTATTTATACACCTAATGATTCTGAATAGGTATGCAACTTGTTTGCATTTTTTAAAATCATTGTTATATTAGGAGTAACAACTGCACCAGGAAAAAAAAGTTGGCTATATGATGATTCTCCCTTTCATAAAATTTCTACCCTACTGAAACCAGTGACACTGGTTGGAGATAATTAACCACAGTAGCTCCAAGCTGTCACTGTCATAGTCAAGGAGCCCAATCCTGGGACCTCTTAGAGCAGTGATTGCCAAACTTGGCCCTCCAGCTGTTTTGGGACTACAATTCCCATCATCCCTGACCACGGGTCCTGTTAGCTAGGGATGATGGGAGTTGTAGTCCCAAAACAGCTGGAGGGCCAAGTTTGGCCATCTCTGTCTTAGAGGAATGAAGAGACTCCAGAGTCAAAGGACCCAGGGCTACCTCTGTCCAGTATCTGCTTCTCGCCTCCCAGAACTCTCAATTTGGGAGCTTATCACTAGATACCACCAGCAAAAAAGTATCCAAAGTAGCCATTGGAGATTAGCCCATTAGAGTGAATGGGGCATTGTCTCACCAGCCTCACTTTGCCCTGGTTTCTCCTGCCTGACTTTTTTTTTTTTTTTTTTTACTTATAATCAGTTGAGGCGGCTCTGCCTTTTCATTTGGCTCTGGTTTCTACCTACTGTTGAAGGGGCCTTCTAAGAACGTTTGCCTGGACACGCTTAGAAGTCTCCTTGCAATTGGAATCCCTTATAACACTAGATCCCCAATTGTAAGAAGGCATCTAGCAGGGCTTCCCCCTCCCCAGCCAAAATTTGGTTCTGGCACCTCTCGGGTGGGTGCCATTGTCATTATAAGAGAACAAGGTGAGCTCCAGCACCTCTTTTTCTAGAAAAAACAGCATTGGCTTCTAAGCACATTCAGACAAATATGCACAATACTGGAAAGTTGAAGGGGGGAGGTGGAGGGAGATCAGGACATTTGACATGGGGCTGGTTTGCTCACATCTCCTCCCTGGGCTTACCTGCTTTACATTCACATTCTTGTATATGCATAAAAAAGGCTTCCATCTGATGATGGAGCCCCAGAAATTATTCTCCTCAAGTTCAGGAAGACAAAAAAGTATCAGTCAACATGCTGTTTACAAAGGTCTCTCGCTTATTAGTACCTTGAAGATGGCTGCTGACAGTGAATTAAATTAATCAGATACTGTTTTGCCTTTGTCCCTCAAAGCATATACTGTCTTTCAATAAAGTTTCACTGTAATTCCAAGTGGCACCTGTGACACTTTTATTGATTGCCGTCCTTAGATACAACACTCGCTTTTCAGCACCAGTCGTTCTTTTAAGGTTCTATTCCCTCCCCCACTTTAGCTTTTTAATTGATTCAAGAACTTATGTTATGCCTCAGAATACAAAACGTATTTTAATTACTCCCTTTCTCTACGTAATAATACTGAAAAAAGCAACTTACCTGAATAGAATTATTGAAACAAAAACAAATATTTTTTTGAAATATTTTTTATTTGATTTTGCAAGTGTAAGATTATAACATTACCAAATGCATATCCATATTTAGAGATTTCTCCAAATCTCTAGACTTCCCACCTTCCCCTCCATGGGTCCTGTTATAAACCTTTTCAACTGTTTATTATTTCATCATCCAAGTTTTATGTCTCACCATTTTGTCCACAGTAATTTCTACATTACAAGTGTTATTGCAATCCTGCTAATGTTTTCATCTGCTTACAGTGCTCTATCAAGTAAACTGTAAGTTTTCCCCATTCTTTATTAAAGTTATGGTCTTCTTGGTTACTAAGCTTTCCGGATAGTTTCGCCAATTCGGCATAGTCCAACAACAACTTGGTTTGCCATTCTTCTCTGGTAGGGTGTCACATTGACGCACATTACTTCCATTCAACAGTCAGTATCTTCATTCTCCGAGAAATTCTGTGCCTACCACCTTCTAGTGGTATGAAAGAGGCCAAATCCCAGGAGAAGAATTATAATGAGATCATATTCGGGGGGGGGGGGATTAGAAATGGCAAACAATGTCCAAACTCAGGATCACTAATGTTCAAAGGAACAGGAAAACACACTCACTAAATCAGTTTCTATTAAGAAATTATGCAGTTTCTTTCAAATTCCTTCCGGTTTCCATGTTCCACTGTATCACTGCAAAGGTTTCTCTACTGTGATAGGCTAAATTTATGTTTAAATGCCCTGAGTCATTAAGAAAGTTAAGATGCCATTAGGAAAGGTTTTTTCACCCCCAGCAAGCACATTTAAACATCAGATTTAAGCAACACTACAGAGGTGATTAGACCTGGCCTGCAGTGCATTAATTAGTTGCCATAAAATGAAAACAAGCGAATAAGAACTATCAGCCAGAAACTAGTTGGCATTTTGTATCTCTCTCTCCACCCACCTCCACCTTCCCAGCCATGGAACTCCCCAGATGCCCCTAAAACACTGAGCTGCTTAAAGAGAAAATGAACCTGATGAATGCACACAAATTCTCACAAGGTTCTCCTTCTGTAGCATTCATAGCAAATGTCTTCACTTTCTAAAGGGTTAGTTGAGCTTTTAAAAGAGGGGTGTACAGTGATGGCAATATTGTAAAAACAAAATCGAAAATTCTTTCTAGTAGCACCTTAGAGACCAACTGAGTTTGTTCCTGGTATGAGCTTTCGTGTGCATGCACACTTCTTCAGATACACTGAAACAGAAGTCACCAGATCCTTAAATATAGTGGGGGAGTGGGGAGGGGTATTACTCAGAAGGGTGGTGGGAATGGGTGATAGGCTGATAAGTGTGGAAAACCTGTTGACGACTCTAAACGGCTGCAATAGTCTTGCAGGGAAAGGCAAGGGGTGAGATGGCTAAAGATGGCTTTGTTATGTATAATGAGATAAGAATCCAATGTCTTTGTTCAAACCAGGTTTCTCCATGGTTTTAAGTTTGGTGATTAGTTGCAATTCAGCCACTTCTCTTTCCAGTCTATTTCTGAAATTTCTTTGTATTAAGACAGCTACTTTGAGATCTTTTATAGAATGTCCTGGGACATTCTATAAAATGTTGTAGCGTTTGGAAAGTTTGGAAAAGGGAAACCCAAATGATCAAGGGGATGGAGCAATTCCCCTTTGCGGAAAGGTTGCAGTATTTGGGGCTTTTTAGTTTGGAGGAAAGGCAAGCAGGAGACAAGATGGAATAAGTTTATATAAATTTATGTACGGCATGGGGAAAGGAGATACAGAAAAGTTTTCCTCCTTCTTTGAACACAGACCAAACATTGGAGTTTTCAGAACAGACTAAGCAAAGCACTTCTTCACACAGTATTGTTAAAAGGAGACAGTGAAGACTACCAGCTTGGATGGTTTTAGAAGAGAATTAGACAAATTATTGAAGGATAAGTCTATCAATGGGCACAAGCCATGATAGCTCTATTCTGCCTTCAAGAGAAGACTCATGAGAAGAGAAGACTCCCTGGAAAATACCCTGGTGTTGGGAAAGATTGAGGGCACAAGGAGAAGGGGACAACAGAGGACGAGATGGTTGGGCAGTGTTCTCAAAGCTACCAACATGAGTCTGACCAAACTGAGGGAGGCAGTGGAAGACAGGAGTGCCTGGTCCATGGAGTCACGAAGAGTTGGACACGACTAAATGACTAAACAACAACAACAGGTTGGAGGCAGTCTATTTCTGAATACCAGTTGTTGGAGACTGCAGGGTGGAATCGTGCTCTTGTGCTCAGGTGCTGCTTGTGGGCTTCCAGTGGACATCTGGCTGGCCACTGTGAGAACAGAATGCTAGACTGGATGGGCCATTTCTTATGTTCTTGAATGAAATAGGAACATGCACACATAAGTAGCCTCTTCCAAGTTGGTGTGATCTTCCAGTGGTCTTGCCATTGCAGTAGACCATGGCATGGATGCAGGTAGCAGAAGCAGCATTGTAGCAGGAGAGGAGAAATGGGCAGTGGCAAGGATGGGGAAATAAATGGTTATTTGAAAGTTGCTTAACTTTAGATTTCTGAATATAATCCTGATTGGCATAATTAACAAGTTTCTCCTTCACAGTAACCATATGTTGTTACTTTAGTGTCTATTTCTGTAGCTAAGTGGCCTGTTGATTTGCAAGCAATTCTTGATTGCTTACTTCCTTTCCTGCCCCTGTCTATAAGTGAACATAAAATAAACAGTTAACAACATCCTAGGTGGCATAACATTTTTGCTTCCTAAGGAATTGATAAATAGATGGGCCATTGCACACAGCTGCTAATGCCCAAATCCATGTTGTGCTGCATATGCCAGACATAGTAAACCTGTTCTATGGGCCAGTACCCTCATGAGACAATCCCTTGTGGGCTTTAGGACTCTAGTGCATAGATGGAGCATCTATGCTTGCATAGGCCTGCCCAATGACTTTAATATGAGAAGCAGCTCTGCTTTGCCAAAAGGTTGCTGCCATCTCAGCAGCAATCAACATGGAAGCCCAAATGGAGGACATCACAGGGAGGAAGACTTGAGGAAGTTGATTTGGCCATTGATTCTCATACCTACAATGCTGCCTGCATGGCCTGATGAAGACCACAGTTTCCACCTCTATCACTGCTGACAGCACTGCTAGATAAGTATCAGAAGGAAAGGGTGTGAACTTTCTATGGTCTGAGACCAAACTTCTAAGAGGTTTGAATTCAGCTCATAATTATCCTAGACATTCTGAGCTGGAAAAGTTTTACTTTCCTGTTTTTTCAAAGAAGTATCTGTGCAGAATCTGTTAACATATCCACAGGGTAAACAGTAGCATCTCCTTGTTTGACAGGGAATTATTCTTAGGTCAAATCTCTTCACCACAGATTAATAGGAAAACATTATTCCCTAATAGGTTTAATCTTCGCACATGCCATGCAATTTCTGCTCTTTTGAAAATTCATTGTCTGCTGTATTGTCCAGGCACAGTCTAGTAAATGGATTCATACCCACAAAAGCTTCAATAAGTGATTTAGTAAATAGATTCATATCCACAAAATACCATTTGTGCAATGTAAGAGTTATGGCAGCTGTGATGTAAAATATCTCAACTGTCTTTTATGGAGTTGTAAGTTGCTTTGAACATTTTTTTTTTTGGTAGAAAGTCAAGATTAAATTCTAATAATATAATAATTAGTAAGGATAATGGCACAAGATATTTGATGCTCAGAATGACATCTAATAAAACTAAAGCAGGAATGATAACCTTTCGTATTGCCTGATTATCTAAACAAGGAAGGAATTTAAACCAGTCTGGGTTACAATCACTGGTGCAATACTCACCTCAGAAGTTGTCAGAGAAGGTAGGTAAAAAAGGTAAATGAGTGACCAGTGAGTGGGGTGAGAGGAGACCAGTGAGTGGGAACTTGAGAAAGTTTAAAGGATAGGAACACATACTTTTAATCAGCCAAATGTTCGGCTCCCCATTCATCCCAGCCTAGATCCCTGTGACCATTAGAAGACATGGAGGGTGGTACTTATTCCTACCGTATTGGCCCAAATATAAGCCACACCGCTCCCAAATTCCGACTGTGGGAAGTTAGAGTGTGGCTTATATCCGCAACCTTACGATATCGCTGCTGAAACAGCCCAGGATGCCACCACGAGGGCCGTCCCACCCACTACTCCCAAACCTCCCCTGAGTTGTCAGAATGAAGGGGGGAGGCCGTCAGAGTGCAGCCCAGGTGCGAGGGGCAACGGTGCGCAGCCCGCCTGCTGCTTCCAAGCCTTTAATTCTTGCTGGAGCCCTAGCAAGCAGGGGTGGCGAGTAGCTGGTGGCGGCAGCCGGTGCTGACGTTTCACGCTGTGGGCCCCTGCTGTCATTGGGGGAGTGCCCGCCCAGTGCCGGGAGCAGCGGGCGTTAGGATGGTAAGTTCCAGTGGGAGCTGCCGCTGTGATCCCCCTCTGCCTGCCCCGCTGCTGCCTACCTAGCCACCCCCCTTGTTAGGGAGTGGGGGGTGCCCTCCCAGCATGGGGGGGGGGCAGCCGGCAGCAAGTTGTGGGTGCCCAGGCAGTCCACTGCTACCCTTCACAAACCTCCCCCTGCTGCACCATGTTGGTCCTCTAGGGCCGCAACTTTTTTCTTGGACCACGTGGTTGCTGCCAATTTGAAGGGAGCGTCTTATATTTGGGTATTGTCTCTCTCCCCCCTTGAATTTTAAAGGTGCGGCTTATATTTGGGCCAATACGGTATAATGAATTTCCTTGCCATATCCTGATTGGTACTCATAGGATGTAGAGCCAACACAAGGGGACCAGAGGGCTCTTCTAGCCCTCACCTCTCATACGTAGGCTATATCCTTCATGCATTATAGGGATGGGGCAGAAATTCAGTTCAGTCCACATTTAACTGCCTACCTAATTCTCATTTTCCAAAAACAATATGCATACTGAAACATGCATAATGTGCACAGAAAGCCATGCACTAGGTGTGTGTAAGAATGCATATATTCCTGAAAAATAACAGACAAAAGTGCATTTAGGGAAACTGCTTTACAAAAATGTGTACGGTTGGCAAAATCACATACAAAGATGTTTATATTAGGAGAAATTCACATTAAATTATTACGAATATTTATGAACATTTTTAAAAATGAAGATGGAAATGTGGAAAACTGGATTTAATGCTGGGAAAATGAGAAATTGAGAGAAACTGAAATTGACAGATTTGTCCCACCCTGGTACTAAATATTGCCTCAGTATTATTAGGTTCGGTCTTGAATGCAATTCTGGCTACTCTCTTTTCCCCTTTCTCCTGCAGCTCTTCCAGCTACTGCTGTCATAGCCATTTTAAAATCATATGCACTGTAACTACAATAGGTCGATTGTACTGAAGCTGAACTTTCCGCTAGAGATGGGGAGGCTCCTGAAATGACTAATTATCTTGTCCAAATGCAAATCTGCCCACATTCTAAGACCAATACATTTTGCTGACTGAAGCAGATCCCAAATGCCTCACACCGGAGCCAACATGTTAAAGAATCTTGATGCCTCATTCAGACACACTGGTGCCTGCTTTCATCTGTCTCTCCCTCATGGTGCCTTCTGAATCAGATTGCTTCACTCTGCCAAATGCCAACTTGTCAAGCTCAAAAGCAAAATGAATGGCACATTATTTCCCACAAAGGTCTTTTTTTCACTTGGAATGATGAATGAGATGTGTTTGCTTGTTTATTTATATATATATATATTTTAAAATCGAATACCATCAATTCATATGAAATATCAAGGAAGTGTACCACAAGTACAATAACACATAAAATGCCACAAAGGCAATAGAAAATCATCATTAAGATGACTAACTAATCAAGAAAATTTAAACAGTTGCATAGGCCTGTTGGTATAAAAGGGTTTTCAAGAGAAGCCTGGTTCTGCACATGCACTGAACTCTTTAGCTCAAGTCTCATTTCAGCCAAAATGCTGAACTCCAAATGCTGCTCACACAGCTACAATTACCAGAGTGGTTTAAGGATAAATCCCTCTTCCCAGCGAACTCTGGGAATTGTAGCTCTGTGAGGAGAATAGGTGCCTTCTAACAGCTTTCAGCACCCTTAACAAACTACAGTTCCCAGAATTCTTTGGGGGAAGCCATGCCTGTTTAAAGTGGTATGATGGTACTTTAAATCAGTGGTTTTCAACCAGTGTGCCGTGGCACCCTGGGGTGCCTTGAATGATGGTTGGGGTGCCACAGGCAACACTGGCCTCTGTTCTTCTTTCCTTCCCTCCCTCCTCTGATGCCCTGAAGAAGTGTACATGCACACGAAAGCTCATACCAAGAACAAACTTAGTTGGTCTCTAAGGTGCTACTGGAAGAAATTTTTTTTATTTTGTTTTGACTATGGCAGACCAACATGGCTACCTACCTGTTTCCTGGGGAAGTTAAACAAAAAATATTCACAATATTCATTGTTTCAAAAAGAGCACACCCCTTTAAAAAGAAAAAAAAGAAAAGAGATCACAGTATTTGTATCAAGAGCAAGCAACAGCAAATCTGCTCATGTTTTCCAGTTCCTTTCTAACCAGAAGATAATAATAATAATTTATTAAAACGGTCTCAGACCAGCTCCAGCTTATACAACAAATCACATAGCAAAATGTAACAGGGATACAAAGAGCATTACAGTGCAAGTAAAACAGCTATTAAGATTGCATGTTGGCATGCCCCCACTGGTTGCCGTTAAAAGGGTCAGCCGTTAAGAAGCTCTTGTTTCCTACGTCTAATGGCAGATACACAAAATTCGGCTACATTGATCGTGATTTCGGGGTCCTTGTCATCTACCAAGGCTCTTAGACTTTGGGATTCAGGTTCATTCTTGAGCTTTTGTAGGACCGGTGTAATGAAGGTCAACCGTAAGTCCTCATAGAAACTACAGTGTAACAACACATGTAAATTTGTTTCGAATTCCGGTGAGCCACATGGGCAGACTCGTGCCACATAAGGTTTACCCTCATATCTGCCTTGTAAACCAGAAGATAATGGGATGAGATCAAGGTGCATTTCTTCCTGCTTCTGTTCTCAGGCGGTGTCTTCTGCGTAGACCAGAATTAGGGAGACTTGGGGGAACTGTTTTTAGCAAGTTGAGAGCATAAATTGCATTACAGCTTGGACTATGCTCACAGGTCGGAACTGCTGCAAATAAGGTGAGAAGAATGTTATTTCCTGGAACCCGACCTCCTCCAAAGTCAGCAGCTTTAAACAGGGTGGGAAGCATTTTAGTGGGTCTTAAGGCAAGTCTATATCTTGATTTGGTCTCTTGACTTTGCTCTTTCATATTATATATTGCTCCTTTAAACACCCTTGCAGTAATTCTTAACCCAGAGGCTCTGTCACCTCTCATTTGTGAATATGGTTGTGCTGCCAGACATTAAACTAATGATATCTTTAGGCATTTATTTAAGCTGGCAGGTAACAAACTGCACTTGCACACACAGTTAGCAGGTTTAAAAGAGCCATGCAAGGAATTTCTCCACTTTGTCTTCCTCCTATGCTTCCCTCTACTCATTACAGACCCCTCTCCTCTGTCAAAAGAGACTCCTAGAAGGTGGAGAATTTTTAAAATAAATGAACGGGGCCTGTGAAGCAATGTGACAACCTGCACATCCGCCCGTTTGCTGTCTTGGATAAACAAACTTGGAGAGAGCAGGCAAAAAGTATACTAGTTACATCCACATCCACAGTTCCCTGATTCTAGAGTTCTACATCATGCAGTAGTCTTGGCATCCTGAGGAGGCTTCCCCAGTGCAGACAGCCTTGATTTTGTGTGGGGTGATGAGGGTATGAGTTGCAGTTACTCTACATGGCTTCTTTGTTTAGCCAAGATTATTGTTGGCATCCCTCTGTTGCAAGAGACAATGGAGTGTACCTCTGAGGGTGAAGTCAAACCGCTGGAGAATCACAGTGCCTGTTATGGCTGCAGGGACCAGTAACTGATAACTGCTTCCTCCCATGTTGCTTTTCCTGCATTAGCAGCAGCAAAGTGACTTCTCTGGGGCGTTAGCCTGGGCAGTGTATATGGAGTTCCTGGGCTGCCTGGACAGCAAGACCCCACCTCTCAACCACACTGATGTGGTCCAAAGGAAAGCAGAGCAATGCATTTGGCACCAGCTTGGCTCCAGGAGTTGCTGGAAGGAGGCATCCAACCATCTTAGGGACTCCACTTCGGATTTGTGTAGGGTTTACTCCTTTTCTTCTTCTGAAGTTGTCCCACAAGGCAGCAGGTATGAATTTAATCCCAAAGCCTTTCTGGTGAATGAGAAGGCAGCAGAGGTTTAGGATCAGAGTTTTCCTCCTCCTAGTTGAGCTAGGAGGTTGAGGCTCCAGTACTTTGGCCACCTCATGAGAAGGGAAGACTCCCTTGAAAAGACCCTGATGTTAGGAAAGATGGAGGGCACAAGGAGAAGGGGACGGCAGAGGATGAGATGGTTGGACAGTGTTCTCGAAGCTACTAACATGAGTTTGGCCAAACTGCGAGAGGTAGTGAAGGATAGGCGTGCCTGGCGTGCTCTGGTCCATGGGGTCACGAAGAGTCGGACACGACTGAACGACTGAACAACAACAACAACACAAGTTGAGCTAACCTCCCTGGTTGATGAGCCCCATTTGCCCCTCATTTCCCTCTATAGTGTCTGCGATAACTGCCTCTTGACTGTTGGAACTACTATTTTTCTCATCTGCTCAATTCACCAGAGCCTCTCTTTGCATACAGGGGACATCCCTAACTCACTGAGGGTTTGAGCCCCACCTGGTTTAGCTGACCAGTTGAAGCTGTTTCCTGGGGTGTAGCTGCTGTCAGATGCTGACAGCTTCTAGGAACTGAGTGCAGGGTAGGGATCAAAGATGGACAAACTACCCCAGAAGGAACACAACATGTCCCCTTCCAGAGGTGTTAAAGGTAAAGGTAAAGGGACCCCTGACCGTTAGGTCCAGTTGCGGATGACTCTGGGGTTGGGGTGCTCATCTCGCTTTATTGGCTGAGGGAGCTGGAATACAGCTTCCGGGTCATGACTAAGCCGCTTCGGAAATGGCGTTTACCTTCCCGCCTGGAGCGGTACCTATTTATCTACTTGCACTTTGATTTGCTTTCGAACTGCAAGGTTGGCAGGAGCAGGGACCGAGCAACGGGAGCTCACCCCGTCACGGGGATTTGAACCACCAACCTTCTGATTGGCAAGCCCTAGGCTCTGTGGTTTAGACCGAGCGCCACCTGGGTCCCACCAGAGGTGTTACTCCTCCCTTAACACTGTATACACCCTTTAGCCAATATGGTGAATGCCTAATTGGGCATTCAAAAAGGAAATCTCTCTCTCTCTCTCTCACTCTCTCTCTCTCTCTCTCTCTCTCTCTCTCTCTCTCTCTCTGTGTGTGTGTGTGTGTGTGTTTATAACAGAAAGATAGGTACACATATGAGACTTTTTTGAACCCACCAATCCCAAACTCCACACTCTAAAATTCAAATCATATATTGTACAGATTAATAAACATATTTCAAATTCTTTGTGGTAACTTTTGTTCCCAAGGCTTTTTTCTCTTTTCCTCTGAAGAACACATTTAGTTTCCAATTTATATTAGGAAGCATGCAGCATATTTTCTTAGCCAACGATCCTTTCAGTGGAGATTTCAATGCTATCAAACCTTCTAACATGTTTAATCATCTATCATGTTTAAAGTGCCTGATTTGGTGGTACTGATAATACACCCATTGCAAACCCTGCTTTCTATTCATGCACTGAAAAGCTCTGTCTTGTATTATTGGCAGTAGGAATCAGATCCTATAATTTAGTTTAGCTACGGATTTGTTAATACTTTTTTTAACTTTCTCTTAATCTCAGGTTGTAATAAAAACTTTAGTTAAATGCTAATTCTAATCTATATGACAATACTCTTCTGCTTAAAACCAATAAATCACCAAATCATGACACACTGCTTTATAAACATTGCAGAAATCAATTACATTTTCACGTCTTTCTTTTGCATTGTAAATATAATAAGGTTCAAAGTAGGCACTATAAAATGCCTCTTTGTACTTCTCTTTGGAGAAGAGGAATTATCAGGATCACAGCAGGCAGAAAGTCAGCCCTTTTCTCCCTTGCTGAGTCTGGTTTGGCCTTAATGCTGGCTCTCTTCCCCCACCCCACAAAAAAAGAAATACCTCTTGTGAAATTGCTACCTTTATTGTGTTTGCATCTTTTGGTATCGAAGCAGAAGTAGGCGGGGACTTGGAAGACTCAGACCCACGTCTAAATGCATATACTTTGAAGCCAGCCTTTCCTCTTCCAAGGATCACAGCCCGAGGTTTGAACTCATTATCATTTACTTGGTGCTTTCAAGTGAATTTTGTTCTGCTCGGCAATGCAGAAAGATGCTGCTGCAGAAAGGCTCTAGTGCATAGGGCTGAATTATTATTTTTAAATCATGAAACAGCAATAAGCCAACCTCTCTTAATTGAGGAAAACATCTCTATCATGGAGCAAATAGTCATCTCTCTTTTGTAGTCTTGCCAACCAGACATGTCATTAAGCATTTTTTTTTATTTCAGCCTGCTCATCCCATGAGAATTTTCTTCTTGCACTATTATGAATGTCTAACATATGCTAGGTCCAACACAGCTGAGATTGTTTCTTTGATAGATAAGTGTTAGGGAGGATCTCTCTCTCTCTCTCTCTCTCTCTCTCATACTAGATGGTCAGTGATGAAACTGCTTTTTAAGCATTATTTTTGAATTGGCTAGCTTTGTGAATAGGTTTAACAAAATTAATTCATCCTGGGAAGCAAGTAGGACGGGTGAGAATACATGCATGGCAAGGAATTGTGCAGGAAGGATGACTCAGCATTTGGGGAATATGTCGAGTGGGCAGGGCTGGATTAACCAGTAAACAAAATAAGCATGTGCTTAGGGCATCGAGGGAAGGAAGGGGGGGCACCACAGATCTCTGGTAGGACTAGGTAGCTGGAGATGAGAACAAACTCTGCCTAAGAGTCCCTGGAGAGTCCCTGGTCTGGATGGGCACTAAAGGACTAAATGGACAAACAGGAACACAGAGAGCTGCCTTGTACCAAGTCAGACCATTGGTCCATCTATCTTAGTGCTGCCCATGCTGGTTGGCAGCAGCTTTCTAGTGATTCAGAGAAAGGATATTACCTGACCTAACTGGATGTACTGGGGGATCAAACCTGGGGGGTCTTCTGCATGCCTAGCAGCTGCTCTACGACTGAGCTATGTGTCTTCTCCATAGCCTGACTGGTATAAAGAATCTTCCTACTTCTTTGTACTATTTTGGGATGTTGCACTGTGTGTTGCGGTGAAGTCTATGCAGCTGTCAAACCAGCTTGATGTCATGGGATGTTTTTAAACATTCTGCCTTCGAGAGAAACCCCCTCTGCAACATTCATTCACAATTCTAGTTTCTGTGAAGGGTGCAAGGGGTGGCTTTATTGGAGAAAGCCTGTGCGCAGGTGGTCAAGAACAAAGATGGGAAGGGAACCTGTAGCCCTCAATATGTTGCCCACTGGGGTAAAGCTATCAAGCAATTGCTTCACTAAAAACTCAGCTCAGCACAGAGCCATTCAACTGACTGAATCAGGTTGGTTGTGTGAAGCGGTTTTTACTTGCAGACCTTTGTCTACCATACTTCTTTTAATTTTTTTTAATCTAATTTTGTTTGTAAATAGGCTTTTAAGCTAATGGTCTAATGAGGAGTTTGGTTAATTGCAAACTAAAACCTTATATTATGTAGTCACTGATGTGTGTGATGTTGCAGCCATAGGTATAAATTAATTTATTTTAATTATTTTGTGCCCCAGCACAGAGACAAATTCATCTCAAGTAGCGATCAAGCAGAAGGGTGTTACCACATACACATTCATTTTTATTTTTAATTTTGAATCTGAGACAACCTTTGAGTGTGTTTTCATAGCACTACGTTCAATACAGCGACCATTGCATAGAATAAATCTTAATATCAAGGTTTGAATTAAAATTCACATTGAATTGAATTACTTTTGTATATTTCATGCAAGCACTTTCAATTTGCAAGTACTAGCAAGCAATTTGCAAGTACTAGCAAGCAAGTACTAGCAAACCTTTGCAGAATATATGCAGAAATAATTCTATTACATATCTGAATCACATCAGAATCAAGGAAGCTGGGGCTTCTTAATAACTGTTTGAGTTATCTTGAATATTTTCGACAAACATAGGTTGGATCAAAGAATGGTTGATGAAACAGCAGCATTGTTTGGATCCCTATAAAAAGATATTCTTCTTTTATGTCTTAGATCAATTTAATCAGCTCTTTTCAGACTATTTGGATGTCTTAAGATCTTTTATTCAGTAGTTGTGTGTTACAGATAGTATGACTGCATACTCTGGAAAAAGTACTTTGGCTCCAGTTGAGCACCTGGGTACATAAACCTAAGTTTAGTTTTGATGGCATATATGAATGAGTAATTGCATACAAGCCTAGATATATGGATGCAATCCTGCTCTTTCCGAATGGAGGGTCAGGTGTAGCAATTCCAAAGGTCATCTGCTCCATCTGTTGGTGCATCCAGAAATCCTTAATTTAATCCTGGTGAGAGGCAGGGATGTGCTGTGCATTCATATAACAGGGCCATGGCTATTTGCTACCTCATAAGAAGCAACAAAGATCTGAAAATGGAAATTCTAATGAGCAACATGAGGAAAGAGGAAAGGGGCCAGACTAGGCTGGCCTATGCCTCCCTCACCACAAATGTAGAGGGACACTTCTCACCATCTGCCACTGACTGGGCAGCAAAGGGACATATTGGGGAAGAGAGAAGACTCTACTTCCTCCTCCCATGCCTGTTGCATCTTCATTTCTCTCATGCGCTGACATCCACTCCCTGCCGTCAGCAGAGAAGGAGCAGGACTTCAGCCTGTGAGAAGTGAGTTGATTTACAAATGTTGAATCTTGTAGTCAGAGTCAGGCATTTAGATTTGACCACATGACCTCGCTGAGTGCAAATGAAGCCACTTCTGAGTGAGGGCAGGCCTTTCTGCATTAGTCCCATGGATCATTCCAGCCAGTCAGCAAACATATTGTGAACGGGGTGATGTCATAATGCTACATCACCAAGTAAAAACAAAGCCAATACAGGAAGCATTGCCCTCATTCTGAATAGGCAAATATTTTAAGTTCCTTTGAACGAATCACCAAAATTTTGCTATAATGGGGGTGTTTTCTAGCATTGCCACAAAAAGTGCCCTCCATTTTGACTTAGATCTAGTTGTAGTTCTGGAATGCCAACCATGTTTTTTTTTTAATAAAACAACAACAACAACAACTGGATGGGCATGTGTGCATGAATGAGGGCCACTAGAGTCATTTGCGGGAAATCACATACAGGACGCTGGTGATAAGGCCATGTGGTGAAGACTAATTAGTTTTTTTGTCATCCCATTGGTAATCTAGATTTCTGTAAGGAAATGTATCTGCAATGATAGCTTACTATTGAACATCAAATGAAATTATCAGCTGCACCTCTTTTCTACAGAAAATGTGTAAAAAAAAACAACTGCTGAAGGGGGGTTGGGGTGGAAATGCTACCTGTACAATTCCCTTACCACTGGTGATTTTAAATGCAAGCATCGATATGGAACTCTGGTCACCATGCTTCTTTGATCATCAATGCTTTAGAAGATCCCATTGTTTTTTATGTAGAACTACAGCCTTATGTTCAGTAAGGGGAGAAACAGCAGAAATACAAGGGAGATCCACACAGTGCTTCTTAACGCGGATATTTATAGAGATGTGAATTTCCCCACATTTGAATGAGATAAAGAAAAGCTTGTAAATATTTCATTGGGTTAGTAATAAACACTATTCTTCTGTTCCACAGAGCTTTTGTTCTTGAAATGAGAATTCCTCCCCACACACAATTTGTTTTGCATCCATATGCAATAAGGGGAAGGCAGTTTGCATGTGAAACTGTTACTACACTCGTCTGTTGGTAGAGTACAAACACCGCCTCCCCACGTCCCTAACATGAATCACATATTTATTCACCAACAACTTCTAAACAGATGCCAAACCAGCATGTTTGCAGACTACAGTGATGCACATGTAAAGCGAGATTTGGGAGCAGACAGATAACAGGAGCTTCTTTCTTTCTTTTTTTATTCAACTTCCTCTATGGCTATTGGTTTTATTTATTTATTATCTGAAATTGTAGGCCGCACTTCATTAACTTACAGGCCTCGCTCACATGTCACTTTAAACCATAGTTAAACTTGGGGCTTATTCATACCTACGTTTTGCCCAGCTCTTTCCAGGCACAGATCCACACTTAAAAGCTGTGTGTCTGAGCTTTTAGTTTGCTTGCTTTTTGCCCCTTAAAAACTCTTTAGCGCTCAGAAAGTGTGGATAAGCCCTAAACTATGGTTTAAACTAAGCAGTGGTTTCAATGTGAGTGTACCGCGTGCTGGTGCAAGCCATCAAAATCACAAGTGCTTCTCTCTCCACCATCCCACTGCTGCCAGGAAACAAGCCAAGATCTGGCTTAGGGTTACGTCAAAATCCAAGATTGTGCTTTGTTCCTCTCCAAACCATGACCACTCTTGGCTTACCACTCATGGCTTGTTTGAGAGAAACAAACCATGGGCACAGAATCAGATATAATGCTAATCCAGACCATAGTTTATTTTCAAGCAGCACAACAGTGGCAGGAATAAAGAATGAAGCTCCCACAGTTTCAGACAAGTGCACCAGCATGCATTTAAGCTTAGCTTAACAGTCAGGTACTATTGAGGCCATACTAATTCTAGTGCGTTTTCCAGAATATCAGAAAATAGAATGATAGTGTTTCAAAGGAGAGCATCTCAAATACTCTTTGGTAAAACAACAACAACCCCAAAACTCTCAGTACTCTCAGTATTATGATAGAAATGTTCAAGAAGCTGGGGGAAAGTAGGCTTAGTATACCCTTTATGCAGCCATTAGGAATGAAAAACTAGTTCTCATTCAGCCCTCATAATGAATAAAGGCAGATGAGCACTGACTAAATAAGTATTTGAGATGTCTTTGATAGAAAGCAGGAGATGGGGGGGGGAATCTAGTTAGTCATGCTAAAGGCATAAAGACTCTGAGGAAAAAACCAAAAAAAAAGACAGAGGGAATAAAGAGCACTGGGGCAAGCTGGAAAAAGCCTGAGAGAAAACGTCAATGTATGGAGCAGGATTGAGAAGACAGGGTCAAGGGGTTGAGTAACCAATCTAGTTCATGTTTAGCTACCCTTGATTTGCAATTAAATATACAAAGCATACAAATATGGTTTTCTTCCCCAGTTCAGACATTTTGACACCCCCCCCAACAGTCTGTGACATGCACTGTGATGTGGTAGGGCAGAGTTAGGGAACCTGTGGTCATTGAATTTCAGCTCACATCAGCCCCAGCCACCATGGTCAGTGATAAGGGATGATGAGACTTGCAGTCCAACAGACTGATGGAAGGTCACAGGTTTCCTACCACGTGGTAGGCGGTGTGGCGGCACAAAGTTGAGTTGTGGTGGCACCAATGTTTGGACAAAGGGGAAGCCATGATTGCAAACTTAGCAGCTTACATCTTGAGCCCTTTCTTGACAGGCTAAAACTGCAGTGAAACCAGTCCCTTTTGATTTAGAGAATCTTATTCAAAGGATCACAACTTCATGCTTGGTGCTTTCAAATGCATTTTGTAATGCAGAAAAAGATGACTAAAGAAAGGCTCCAACTCTCTTATATAAAGCTAAGATAATACTAAAATGAATGAATGAATAATCCATCTATTAGTTGAGGAACACATCACTATCAATGAATAAAAAGTCATTTTTCTTTTATCATCATGCCAAACTTGTTATTAGGGATGAATGAAGGCAACAACTTCCATTCCAATCCATATTGGTTATAATCAACACTGTTTCCATTCTGCTGCAGTTTGGTTTCCTTCAAATACCACCTTATTTGACTGTCTGCTATGACAGCATTTCCCACAATTTCTGCCGTATTTCTATTTTACCATACTGCATAGATCACTGTACACACAAGCTCATCTGATCAACCCTGCAGAAAGCAAGAAACATCAAAACAATCTGAAAAACACCATTAATTAGATAGTGTTTTTAGATATCTTTTGGATGAAACATTGTGAGCAAATACTGATTTGTATTCATTTGACCAATTTTTGTTCCTAACCATACCAGTAGATGAACAAATAAACCACAACATTTTCTGCTTCTGTTTACAGCTGAATTTCCTGACACCCCTGTGTATCATTAACTTCTTTCTCTCAGCCTGCTCCTCCAATGAGTTTTTTCTATCTATCCTAATATTTTGAATGAATAGCATATGTTTGGTCTAACACATCTGAAATTGTTCCTGTGGCAGATAACCAAGACGAGTTAAGGCAGAAATATTTTTTTCTGAGCAGATAAATGGTTAAACCAGTTCATGGAACATGACATATGACTAGTGATAGTGCCAACATTTGAAAAAGACTCATCATTGTGAAGTTACAAGCTCATGTCTTGGTGTCAATCATGTCTAGCCTTGACCCCACTACCAGACACTGAGTCTTCACAGGACAAACCTGATAGCCTACAGACCAAGGACTTTGGAGAGCAAGCAGCATCCCCTGGAACCAGTGCTGATTATTCTTTTGTGGGATCTTCCTGGGTGATACCCACTGAAGATGCATTGTGAATGTTGGAGGAGGAGACAGAGCCACCTCTCAGCCCTCAAGAATGCCAACACCAAAAGATCGAGGATGAAGAGCGATGAGGTAGTATGCAACTCAACAGTAGGGATGTAAGAAGGCATTGTTTTCCATTTTGCTCTTCATTTGTCGCATGCAGGACCGTTTCCATTCTGCTGCGGTTCATCTTCCACCAAAAGCTACATTATTTGTCTCACTGTCGTGGAATTATATAATTTACATAATTCATTGCATAAGTTACATTGTCAAGATGTCATTCCACTCCATTTCAGTGCAAAGGAAACACAACGCAAAGGGTGCGTGTGCATGCAATCAATCATATATAATAAATAATATGCAAATTGAAAGCAACAAAAGCAGTGAATACTTATCATATTCACTGCATTGATTTCCATTCCAGACACTGGGGACCTGGGCACCCACAAAAAATGTTGTAGGTGCTTGGCAACCGCACTGTGGGGCCTCCGACGCAACTTACAGGGCTCCCGGGCACTGCTGTGTCACATGTGATCTAAGGTGACAACATGATGTCACGTTATGTTGCACGCACCGCTGGGCACCCATAATTTGGGGCCAAAGTTGGCGCCCCTGATTCCAGACATGGGACGTATAAGCAAACACCAACAGTTTCTGCTCTTTTTCAGTCAGAAGTCTCTGACAATGCTACTCACCACCCATGGAGGTCTCAGTGAGACTTGGGGTTTGCCATGAGAACAAGCAATAATACCTGAAACAAATTCAGCACCACCAGCTGTGACTAGGATGTGGTATAGGAGGCCATAATACAGGTCCCCGACTTCTTAAATTTGAACCTAGCTCCTCTATTTATATTCCTTTTGGCATTGACCTTGGATGGTTGCTTGTCCTTGCTTTGGGATTATGCTCTGAACTTGGACTGATTCCCTGTGCTTGACTTGGGTTGTTTTAAACACACCTGTGCCTTCATCCCAGCTCTCATTGGTGAATGTTTTGGGTAGGAGGCTCAAACCACCATGGACTGGAATTCTAGTCCCTGAAGGTAGCTGCTGAAGTATGACACCTGAGCCACTTCTGGGCTGACCCAAACTCCAATGAAATTAAGGCCCCCTCAGGAAAAGCTTACGTATGTCATAATCTCACCACTACAATTACATTCTCTTGTAGCTGTGGCAACAGGAAGGTCTCAGTTGCATATATAAGCCTTGTAGGCAGAAATGCTGCATTTTAAAATGTTTAAGCCTGGGGGATTCATAGAATTCTAGAGTTGGAAGGGACCCTGAGGATCATCTAGTCCAACTCCCTGCAATGCAGGAATTTGCAGCTGTCCTACACGGGGTTCGAACCTGCAACCTTGGCATTATCAGCACCACGCTCTAACCAACTGAGCTATCCAGGTGCAAAAATTGCAATGTTCTCCATGTGAAACAAGAGTAAAATCTGCATAAAATAGCAACTTATTTCTGGACTGGAATATGGCTGGCACCCCTAACTGTACATGCATTTTCCCCTTTGAAAATTCAGGTACCTTTTCTTGACTTGAAATCGTCAGAATTTAGCTTTTCTGGGTAAGTGAATAATAGGCATCCATTACTAACTACCATATTATGTACAGTGAAAATAATGGTAACAGAAAGAAAAAAAAGGTATTGCCAGTAATATATTATTCCTTCAGCAAGGAATACCAAATACAATAATTAGTCTACTCCCTTGAAAAATTACCTACTTGTGCTTGTGGTCTCTCCCCAATCCTTTTTTATTAGCTTGATGCAAGAATTATTTAGTGGTATTCTATAAATCATACTCTGCAATTTTATCCAGAAGACAGAATCACAGCACAGATGTTGATCATATTGTAGAGGCTCCTCTTAAGATCGATAGCTCTTCAAAATAGAATATTTCAGAGTACACTGATTCAGCTGTACTACTATTGATGCCTCTGAATAAAGCTGTATTTGCCACTTGCTTGGAAGGCTCTTAAATTGGGCTTGGTTCTTGAGCTGGATGACAAATTGCAAATATGGAAATGAAGGTACTGAATAGGACTTTGAGAAAAGGTGAAATTTGATTTAAATTGGGAAACAACTTCAACTGGTACTTTAATACAAAAGACTTTCTGTGGAATTATCTAGCAACCGACAATAAGCTCGGTGTTGTTTATCCCTGAACAGCTCTCTGGCTCAGAAAGAGAATAAGTTCATAAAGATTCTCTCCTCTCAACTTTAGCTTTTTTATAGACCCAGGATTCTTTTAGATGACTTTGCAGGAGGCTGCTAGAGGTACTTCTTCTAGTTTCAACAAGAAACTCCTTTCATACTCCAGATCAAGCAACGCAGAAGTGCAGTAAGTCTCCCAGTGGCATGGACCATTCTGGCTGGAGCTGATGGGAGTTTGGAGCATACGAATGGCCACAGGTTTCCCTACCCCTATTTTACAATTCTAGTCATCTGCCACTGAGATACAAGAAACACACAGCCAATTATGCCTTTGAAAATCTCTTAAAATTACATCCACTGAATAATATTTTTGTTGCACCATTGCAAATATACTTCTGCATTGCCAACATGCCTATTAACTTTTGCTGCTCAGGAAAGGCAATGTGATTAGTACTACAGGAAAGAGCAGTCATAGAATCATAGAATCATAGAGTTGGAAGAGACCACAAGGGCCATCCAGTCCAACCCCCTGCCAAGCAGAAAACACCATCAAAGCATTCCTGTCAAGCCTCCGCTTAAAGACCTCCAAAGAAGGAGACTCCACCACACTCCTTGGCAGCAAATTCCACTGTCAAACAGCTCTTACCGTCAGGAAGTTCTTCCTAATGTTTAAGTCACTCATGGTGGGATATTTTTATTTGCTCTCTATATACGGTTTGCTCTCTATATACAGTTTGTATTTTGCAAGTGCCACATGACCATTGTTGTTGTTCTCTCTCTCTCGCTCTCTCTCTCTCTCTCTCTCTCTCTCTCTCACACACACACACACACACACACACAAAAGACGAGCCCAAGACATTTCATTGCCTTGGATAAAAGATAAGATGGCATCCCTATTTGACATACATAAGCTGATCAATCTGTAGGCAGAATTTCCCACCACATCAAAATAGCTGTAAGGTACACAAAGCAGTTCTCTGTTTCCCTTTCTCTGTGGCTTCAAAATTTCCAGAGATGCTTTATCTCTACAAGTGATGTATAAGAAGCAGCATTCCTATATGTGAGCAGGGCTCAGATCCTGCAGCACTCTACGGTTCCCACAGGCACAAGCGAGATACCTCCTTGCACTGCTTCCTCAAACTTTCCTGGCACATAAGAGAAGAATCTCTGCAAGGCAATGCGACTCCTTTCCAATTCTTCCCAGAAATTCAGGAGGATTTCATGGCTGATGGTACTTGGAGGCTGTTCAGAAATGGAGGAAATTCAAAAGAGACACACTTCCGCTGTCTCCCATTTAGGGTTATTCACCAGCGTAGCCAAGAAAGCTTTGTACAAAAATCGGGTCTGAAGCCAGATTGAAATGTGACCATATAATCAATGAAAACTTGAACTGGCCAGCCATAAGAATCAAGGATAAAAAACAACAACACATGGCTCTTTTACAGTCCATGCCAAATGTCTGATCCGCATCATCAGGCGGCAATAACTGAAACTAATCCTAGCAATGAGCCAAGGCCTTGGTACAGACCCTGTCGCCAAACAGGAATTTTAAGTGTGAATGAATGTGAGAGATTTCATCGGCAACGTGTTTTAGCAAACATGTCCGCACAAGTTGCTGAGCCATCGAGATTCTCTGCAGAAGGCCTGGGCATAACTAAGTCGTGAAATACGTGGGGAAATTCTGCTGGATGACACTATGCAGACGCAATTGTATGAAGTCTTTGTACAGTAGATTAAGGCTGTGCACACACCATACCCTTCAAAACACATTCAAAGCACATTATTTCCTTCAAAGAATTCCAGGCACTGCAGTTTACCCCTCATAGAGTTATAATTCCCAGCAATTCTTAACAAACATTAGTGCGGAGAATTCTTTGACCAGCGAAATGTGCTTTGAACATTCTTTAAAGGGATGCTACGTTGGACACTTCTTAGAGGAAGTTTTTAGATTTCAGATATCTAACAATTAAAGTTTGGCAACTTTTTATTTTTTAAAAAAACCTTGAATGTCAATTACTGGGGAGCAAAAGTTTGCTTTGGTTGTGGGTTTCCTAGAACTATCTAGCTGGCTACCATGAGAAACAGTGGTTAGATGAGATGGGCACTTGGGGTGCATTCAGATGTTACTTTTCTTATCTATAATGCTAGTGCTCCTGAACCAGTAATGTTACTTTTACTTTGCATGACCTGCTGCATTATGGAACCGCGGCTTGACAGTAATGCACTGCCGTGCTATGCTAAATTTTATTCACACCAGTGTGTGTGGTGTGAGACGACAGAAGATGTCATTGGACACATGCCACCACCCTTTATGCATGCTTCAGCCCCCCCCCCCATGACTCACCCATGAAAACAGCAGGAAAGAACTATATGAGGCAATAACACCCCACATTTCATCACATGCTGTGAGCCATGAAAATGGCGGGAACATTTCGCATTATTTCCCAGCATATCACAGTTGCAAATGAATTCCCCCCCCCCCCCCCGGAAGCAGTTGATATGGAAATGAGTGTTAAACTTCCACTAGATTCCACTGAATTTTACATTGTGTGAAAGATCACATAAATTGTGGAAGTGAGCTGGTCAGGAAACACAGAGGAAGTGGAATAAAGTGAATGCAGCCTTGGTGTTACCCAGCAGCCTTCTTATGTTATTATTTTTCATTTTAACAAAAAACTTTAAAAAAGGTTCACTAATAATTGCAGTATCTAATCTGAACAAAGATGTGAGGAGCAATGCAGAAATGTCTAAACACTGAAGGAACATTGTGTAGCATTCCTTTTGGAATCAACAATTTTATTTACTTATTTTTAGCCAAATTGCTGTGCTCCTTGATGTCACTGTCACTATGACAACATATTGATAAGAAAGGACTAGTCACTCTAGGCTACCTAGAAAAAAAGATTTGTCATCTACATTTTTGCATAAAAGAATAAGAGCTACTGTGTGAGAGTTTATTGACTACAATGCTGGGTGCCTCGTGGTGAACAGCAGCAGTGACTGCTCGGAATAAAAATAACAAAACCTGCTTTTTGTGAGAGGTAAGAATCTATTCAACCTAACTGTTATTATTTTTACTCCAAAGCAATCACAAGGGAAGTAAGGATGAATATTGCCATCCTGTCGGATGCTTAGTTTTCATTCCCCAAAATGTAATTTCTACATTACTGTTCAAGCTAATATTCTGTAGAGCAAGGTTGGGGAACTGAATGAAGCCCTCCAGAACTATTTAGCTGGCCCTTGGTACTATCCCCAGCTACACAACCTCTCTTAAGGCCATGCTCTTCATTGCCCCTGCTCAGTGTCCTCCGTGAATGTTTGTGCTTGGCTGGAAGATTTCCTTGAATGCTTACTTGCCTGGATGGAAGGTGCGCGCGAGTGAATGTGGAAACTAACTGTACAAAAGCAAACTTTGCATGCATTGCTCCACCTATTTTTTCTCTTTCCCTGCCCATCACTCGCATGTGGCTCCTGGAATGTTTCCAGTAAGGGGATGTGGCTGTCGAAGTGAGAAAAGGTTCCTCAGCCCTGGTGTAGAAGATGTTTGAGGAGATCTAAAGCCTGCTTTTGTAACTACTGTGGAAGTGAACATTGATGATCTTAGCTCATGTATTTTTATTCCAATTTTTTTTAAAAAATGCACTTCAACCTCTAATTTCCTTTTTATTTTATTTATAGCAGGTTACAATATTAACTTTTAATGTGCGGAATCAGAGTCATTAAAGTTCTAATTTAAATTCAATTTTGCAAGCTCAGGTTCTCCCCCCCTTTTAAAAGTGACATCCCCCCATGTTAAAAATATTATAATTGCGCTGGCAAAAGTATATTCCACTTCAACTGCAGAATCATCCTGCTCCTATTTTGCTTTCCTGTGGTGGCCTGCCAACATTATGACACTTGCTTTTTAGGAATATGCAATGTGATTGTGGCATGGGAGTATGATTATATAAATGCTGTTTTCCCTGGCACTGTTTGAATTCTTACTGAATCTAACCTGAGTCCCAGCCAACGTTGTTGGAGGGACTGTTTATGTCTCTGCGTTGGCTGTCTCTTACTGCACAAGCCTAATTAGTTAAATATACCCGCAGTGTGCTGACTTGGTTTATCTTCTTGACTTACTTGTTACAAAAAGGAGAGAAATTATCAATGAAGGGGAGAGGGAAACCTGACCCTCTTGTTGCCATTAAAAAAAGCTTTAACGGCAAATATATTTAGCCGGTGGGAAGCACATTCTGGTCCCATCTGTTGGCAATAGGAGTAAGGGCCACTGGGAGATTGCACCTGCTTCCTCCCAAGGAGACATCATGGCAAGGAGAGAACCATTTGACTCTAGCTCTTGGTCAAAGAAGGAGCAGCTGCAGGGAGCTTATTTCCCTCCACCCTGCTTCCCATTGCCATATGGTTGGCCCATGTGTGAACAAGAATGCTGGACTGGATAGACTTTTGGTACAATCCCGCAGGGCTGCTCTTAAGCACTCTGGGACCTTGGACCATTGGTCCATCTGTCGTAGTATTGTCAACATTGACTGGCAGTAACTTTCCAAGATTTAAGATAAGGTTCTCTTCCAGCCCTAACTGGAGATGCTAGGGACTGAGCATAGAATCATAGAATCATTGGATCATAGAGTTGGAAGGGACCTTGGAACCTTCTGCATGCAAAGCAGATGATCTACCGCTGAGTTGCAAAGATAGAGTCGAAGTAACCGCTAGGCTAAGCTGGCGCTATTTTTTTTTTAACCCACTCGAAGAAGAAGAAGAAGAAGAAGAAGAAGAAGAAGAAGAAGAAGAAGAGTTTGGATTTGATATCCTGCTTTATCACTACCCTAAGGAGTCTCAACGCTGCCAACATTCTCCTTTCCCTTCCTCCCCCCACAACAAACACTCTGTGAAGTGAGTGAGGCTGAGAGACTTCAGAGAAGTGTAACTAGCCCAAGGTCACCCAGCAGCTGCATGTGGAGGAGCGGGGACGCGAACCTGATTCACCAGATTACGAGTCCACCGCTCTTAACCACTACACCACACTGGCTCTGCAAAGTGTCATTTGACCGGGGCTGCTGACTCAAAATGATGTGTACTTTGTCCTCGTTGATTAGCCTGTCGACTAAGACCCTCCAAAACAACACACACGTATGGGGTTTTGTTTTGACTATTGCAGTCTGTTTTGAGGATCACTTTGTGGATCATTCAACTGAAAGGCAGGCTATAATTCAAAATAATAAATTAACTGTGCAGTCCTATATGAATATATAGGAGACCATATAACACCAGTCCTGAAAGACCTACATTGGCTCCCAGTACGTTTCCAAGCACAATTCAAAGTGTTGGTGCTAACCTTTAAAGCCCTAAACGCCCTCGGCCCAGTATACCTGAAGGAGTGTCTCCACCCTCATCTTTCAGCCCGGACACTGAGGTCCAGTGCCGAGGGCCTTCTGGCGGTTTCCTCACTGTGAGAAGTGAGGTTACAGGGAACCAGGCAGAGGGCCTTCTCGGTAGTGGCGCCCACCCTGTGGAACGCCCTTCCATCAGGTGTCAAGGAAATAAACAACTATCTGACTTTGGTCCAGCACTCTGTTCTCACGGTGGCGATCCAGACACTTGTAGGGAAACGCACAAGCAGGATTGGGGCCCTTGAATACTCTCCCCTCCTGTGGTTTCCAGTAACTGGTTTCCAACATGTTTGCTTAGACCTAAGTACCATCGTTTTCAGTGATGCCTACTCCCAGTTGAGTGCGGGGAAAATAATTCAAATGTCAATGAAAGATGAAATACTTTATCTCATATGGAATCAAGTGATGTTTTTGCCCAATCTGAGCTTGCTTTCTTTATTTCACCTTTGTGGAGAGATTATTTTGAGTGAGAAATAAACATGCTTTCTATGGCTTGTCATTTCTTGTATGTTCCTCCTTATTAAACTGAAAGCAAGCAATGGAGTCATTTCAAAACTACAACTAAAAATAACAGTAGTAGTGTATACTATAAACTCCAGGTGGTTTGTAAAGATTAGATTACGATGATGATTCAGACAGTACCAACTGCTGTTTCAGCAGAGCTGGGGAAATTGGGCGGGGGGGGGGATCTAGCTTGCAATCCTAAACTGCTTTTCTGGAAGTAAGTCTTATTGAACTCAATGAGGTTTATTTCTGAATAGGCATGCATAGGATTGCACTTGCAATGTATATTCTCTCTAGAGTGAAAGGCTGCCTCGGCAATAGGAGTATCAATGCAAGCTAGCTGTCATACGGTGGTCAGTATTTCGAATGATGGCTGTTGCTACATATTAAACCTATAAGTAAGCAGCAGCTCACCATGAGGGCTGGGTTACTCCTCCTTGCTGTTCTTCTCACACACCTTCTCCAGAGTGACCCTTGGAGCCAATCCTCAGTGGCTGAATCACCTCCTTTCACTCTGATTGGCCCCAATCAGCACAAAAGGTGAGAAGGCTTCCCTGTGGTTGAAACTCTTCCCTTTCATGTTGATTGGGCAGCTTTAAGATGCTGGAGACAAGAACCTTGCTGGGAATCTGCTACAGAAACACTAAAGGGTCTTTCATGTCCCCATGACTCTGGATCATTGCACCTCTTATGTTTTGTCATTGTATCCATCCTCCAAAAGCAATAGGGAGGAGGAGGACCACCCGTGCTTACAACGTACTTTGGAGAGTCCCCACTTTTTGCTCCTGGCGAGGAAGGTGGAAAGTCCCTGGGAGCATGCAGAATTCTGTGTGCAATGTCTTGGATTCTGGCTTGCTCCTTTCCAGCATGTGGGGTACCATTGTATAAATAAATGTCTTGAGGTTGGTGGTATCACACCTGCTCATATTTATCATCTCATCATCATCTCAGGACTTGAAGAACAAATGAGACATTGCCAAATGCAAGAGGTCTATCATCATATGGTTATTGGGTCCCTTAGGTGGAAGATATAGAAATTCAACAACAATTGGAATCTTGCATAGTAAATTCCTAGAAGCAGAGAAACGCAGAAGGCAAATTCTCAACTGAAGGGATCTTGAGATGGCTTAGTCTCAGAGATAAGTTCCTCAGTATGTCTTGGAATATTACCTTGCCAATCACAAAGTAATTGCCAGAAATTGTTGATAGAAATAACTAATTACTGTACTTTTCCGTCTATAAGATGAGGGTTTTTAATTTTAAAAATTGCTTTAAAATTAGCCCTTGTCTTATACATGGGTAGTGCGGGGGGGGGGGGCGATTGGTCTTAGCTGTAAGCAGGAAATTCTCAGCATGTCTTTGGCGACGGGGCGCCTGATACATGGGGGCGTCCTATAGACGGAAAACTATAGTAACTCCCCCCCACAGAGTGATCATAAATTTGTATTCCCATTTAGCAACTGATATGGGCATGGGGGTCCTGATGCATGTACAGTACACCTCATCTCCTAGGACAGGTTGTTGGACTTCAACTTCCATCAGCTCCAGCCAGCATGGTCAATGGTAAATGATGATAGGAGCTAGATGATAGGTTGCCTAACAGCATCTGGAAGACCCCAGGTTCCCCATCTGTGCACTCATAAAAACACATCTCTAAGTGCATTCCTTCAATGTATGCAAAGCTCTATATGTCTGTCACATAAGTTGGCTCAAAAAGCATCTTCAGGTTGTTTGTGCCCGCCATTTTTGTTGGATGTCTATTGTAGGAGACCTGCTGAGTGCTGGAAGCTCCTTACCAACTGCATGATGGAGATAAGCATTGAGTTGAATTATTTAGCTGTTTCATGTACAGTGCTTGAAAACATTGAAATAACAATGTTTAATTAATGGGGGAAACAGAGCATTGTGGGGGAGTCCCAAATGTACTGATTGTTAAATCTAAAGAAAGAACACCATTTGATTACAGACTTTTAAGCAATTATGTGGACCTTGAACCAATGCTGGAGTTTCTAGGTTGTTGCTTGCTAACATGTTTTAGATAAACACAAATATCAGGTGTTGAAGTGATCTGGCGAGTTCTTAGCTTTGACACTGTTAGTGTCATCTGTTGGGGAAAATTAAATAAAGAATCACAAATTAGAAATGGAAATAGAATAGGCTTTTTAAAAGCTTGTTTATTTTGAAGATTAAGAATGAGTGAATAGAAGACCCAGCTTAAGCTTCTTCTAAGTCAGTTCATGAAATTATTATTATTATTAAGGGCTACAGGCTTGGGGCTTTTTTGATGGCAGGGTGGGAAGGTTTGAACTGAAAACAATAAATGAATTTTGTAACCAGAACAGCATTCTTGTGATATATCACATTATTTTCCTCTCTGGATATGTTCACCTAGATGGTCTCCTTCTGTTTGATAGATGTTGATCTTGTGTGTTTAAATGTAGAACTCCTTTTTAGAACATGGTAGGTGGGGCTGGCTGAACTAACCATTCTAACCGAATTGTATTGATATTTCTAAATCTTTAATAAAACTGGCTGTCCTGGGAGGGTTCCTTCATTGTTCATTGCAATCAGAGTTTTGATGAAATTTACAATTTTAATTTTACTGGCTTCTATTTCCACGTTCCCAGTGGGATGCTTACTGCAAAGATTCTCCAAACCAGAGCTATGCATGGACTTCAATGCCTACTTATTCTTCTTTAGCATTTTATTTTACTACTTCATCTGCTGAAACAGAGGATCCCTTGTAAGTGGCAAGACTTCTGTGCAATTGTGTCTCTTGTGTTTGTTATTATGCTAGATAGAACCCACATGAAGTAAGGGAAACATGACAAAGTCCCATTGGAATTATCAAGGTCTACGTTTACAATTAAGCACATTTCGAAGCAAGGAACAGTTTGTGCTTCATGTGGGTATTGCAAAGCGGAACAGTTAAAACTTGTAAAAGCATTTTTCATATTAAAAGTGCTGTTGGAATACTCTCATGGTTCATTTGTTTGGCTGACCTGCTGTCACCTGTGTTGGCTGGTGTCTATTGGAAGGGCAGGAGGCGGGGAGGCCAGTGATAGGTGGAGCCGGAGTGAATAACAGGCAGAACCAACTCATTCACATTTTGACCCTGTCTTTGTCTCTGTGGACATCTACAAAATCAACACTGAGATTAAGGAGGAGGGAGCCAGCAGCCAGGGCCACCCCCTGGGCAGCTTGTTAGAAGGAAGGGTGGTTGAAAGCACATTGAGGTTGGTGGGGCAGTGTCTCATTCCACCTAACAGAACAAGCTCCACTGTCTACAAAGAAGGAATATTTCAGAAAATTAAAGAAGTAAATATCATCTCAATAAACATGGTACACCATTCTAGGGAAAAGGGGATGGTTGGAACTATAGATAGATAGATAGATAGATATGCACAAATTAGATTTCTGTTGAGAGAATGAACCAACCTTCCTTTGCATATCAATACCCGATCCCTCCCTAGGTGAAATGATGACACAGGACACCAGAAATAAGGTTAATGGGCATAAAAGGCCACAACTTTATTGGTTACGAATTTGAGCGGTATTGGCTTAGGCATTGGAACTAGCTAACAAATATCCGACTCCAGCACGTTGTGCTGGCAGTCCGGGAAGGGTTAACCACCTATAGGTGAGGGACCCTGCTGCTGCACATCAGCTAGGGCCTCACCCAGTGATCACCGGATTGGGGCGTGCCTTTGGCCCTCACCCACCGTGGTTTCGGACAGGGACACGCCCCCCGGACTCATTTACTGACGTACCCTTCAAAGCCTTGGGGGGAGGTGATGGCCGAACCTCCCCCCCCCACCGTGATCCTAACTGGGATAATCCAATGCCTAACCGCCAAACCAAAGTTGTGACGAGTTGCTACAAGGTAGGCGAAAAACCACCAGGCGGAAGCCAATTTGCCAAGTGGGAAAATTCCTACCAGGCCCCTTAATGGCGACCAACCGTGGTCCATAGCAAGGTCATAGCGAACCTACCTAACGGGGCGCTAAGGGGCGCTGCCTAAAGGGTGGGAGGGCGGGAAATCACGCAGAGGGGAGCAGGAAAGAGGGTGAGCCCTGGGCGCGCACCGGCTTAAATGGAGCCGGCCACACCCAACAGCTGAGCCGGTTGGTCAGCAGGCTGGGCACTGCGCCCAGGGCTCAGCCAGTGGGCGCAGGGGATGCCATCATCCCCTGCACACGTGCTGGGCTCGTGATGATTGCAACTCCCCCTCCTCCCTAAAGGGTCGGAAAAGGATTTCTGCCAAGGCCTTTTTTGAGCAAAATATCTGCAATGGAAGAATTACCACCACCACCCTTTTAAGAGGAACTACAGAGAAAAAGAGGGGGGGATATGACACCCACTCACAGACTAGCTCAGTTAAGTGCTAAGCATTGTTATTTTCAGAGACTCTAAAAAGAAATCCATTTTCCCCTAGAATTGATTATTTGATCTGTCACTTCCTTGACAAAAGTGATAGGAGATTTAAAAACTATTGATTTCTCTATTTTTTTATCATCTAAGCATAATTAGAAAGAAAAATGTATGATGAGGAATTTTCCCATATTTGTGTCTAACTAAAAAAGGCCGAGCGCTTCTTTTACTGCTCCATAAATATCTCATTGGAGATGGACAAGGTGCTTGAAACACATCCAACAGCTCTGTATTGTCTACACTGGCAGCAGCTGTCTAGAGTTTCAGTTGTGTTAAGTATAATTGGTTTAATTCACACAGAAATTGTGAATGCCTGTGTATTGCTGAAAAGGCTTTAACATGGGGATTTCCCATGGACTATATTAAAGCCAAGAGGTGGTCTCTGAACTCCTTGATAATTAACTATTGTTTTCTGCTAGCTAACACATGAGTGTTTAACCTTAGATCACATGAGAGGTATTGAATTGAAATATCGCCATCTCGGAAGGGTGGTGGCTGGGGTCATTATTCTCAGACTTGATGAGAGTGAGGACATAAATGAAGCTCTCCAGGTAAACAGCTTAAGGCAGGAGAGACAGACCTTTACTTTTGAGTCTGTTTGGATTATTTCATACGGAGTGGAATATTATCTTATGGAACTGTTTTGATGTATCATTCTGTTTTATTTTGAAGAAAGTTCGGCAAGTGAAGTTTGGAATAATACCGAATGGATCTGGGCAATGCTTCATTTCCAAAAGGAGTCAGTTTTCATAGAATCATAGAGTTGGAAGAGACCACAAGGGCCATCCAGTCCAACCCCCTGCCAAGCAGGAAACACCATCAAAGCATTCCTGACAGATGGCTGTCAAGCCTCTGCTTAAAGACCTCCAAAGAAGGAGACTCCACCACACTCCTTGGTAGCAAATTCCACTGCCGAACAGCTTTCACTGTCAGGAAGTTCTTCCTAATGTTTAGGTGGAATCTTCTTTCTTCTAGTTTGAATCCATTGCCCCGTGTCCGCTTCTCTGGAGCAGCAGAAAACAACCTTTCACCCTCCTCTATATGACATCCTTTAATATATTTGAACATGGCTATCATATCACCCCTTAACCTTCTCTTCTCCAGGCTAAACATACCCAGCCCTCTAAGCCGTTCCTCATAAGGCATTGTTTCCAGGCCTTTGACCATTTTGGTTGCCTTCTTCTGGACACGTTCCAGCTTGTCAGTATCCTTCTTGAACTGTGGTGCCCAGAACTGGACACAGTATTCCAGGTGAGGTCTGACCAGAGCAGAATATAGTGGTACTATTACTTCCCTTGATCTAGACGCTATACTCCTATTGATGCAGCCCAGAATTGCATTGGCTTTTTTAGCTGCTGCATCTCACTGTTGACTCATGTCAAGTTTGTGGTCTACCAAGACTCCTAGATCCTTTTCACATGTACTGCTCTCAAGCCAGGTGTCACCCATCCTGTATATGTGCCTTTCAATTTTTTTTGCCCAAGTGTAGTACTTTACATTTCTCCCTGTTAAAATTCATCTTGTTTGCTTTAGCCCAGTTGTCTAATCTGTTAAGGCCATTTTAAAGTGTGATCCTGTCCTCTGGGGTACTAGCCACCCCTCCCAATTTGGTGTCATCTGCAAACTTGATCAGGATGCCCTCAAGCCCATCATCCAAGTCATTGATGAAGATGTTGAATAAGACTTCATGTATCCAGTCACTTCAAAATGCACAATATTAATATGTGGTTGTACCTGGAGATGCTAGGGATTGAACCTGGGGGGCTTCCTGCATGCAAAGCTGTAGCTCTACCAGTGAGCTATGGTCCTTACTCAGCCAGCATTTGTCAAAATGCTGTTGAAATGCACTGTAGTGTCATAACAGCTGAGGAGCCAATTGCCTGTGTTAAAGTACACCAACACCACCTTGTTTGTGGTACTAGTGACTCACTGAAAGGCTTTTGCTGATTCTCTCTGATCATTAAAATACAAGAGCACAAAATTACTATAATTCGAGGCTTAAATGTATGACACTGCACTGCCTTTTTTTGCTTGTCTGTATTTGGGGCTAAAAAGGTTAGATTTCTATAAATAGCACACAATCCAATAATCGGTAGAGTTGTCTGTCTTTCGCTCCTGGGAATCTTCAGCATTTTCTTTTCTGGATACCAAGCTCAGGAGCTTTAGTTAACAACAATTTGGAAGGAAGAAAATAAATCCTGGATTGATTGCCTGCCACTTTGCATTTCTTACTTAAATTTGCCAAGCATCTGCAGCATTGTTTCATACCAAAGAATACCCAGTTCTCTTGGAGAGGGTGTTGGGGTCTTGCATTAAATCATGTGTGTGTTTCATTGTATGCAAATTATCCTTACAGGCAAATCTGTGGCCTTTCCACATGCCCAAGAAAGGGCTCTATGGAGTTTTCCTAGTTTATAGGTTATAGCTTTGATCCTAAATGTGCTTATGTAGAAACGAATTCCACTGCAATCGTTTGACCTGTGACAGTAAGTGGCCAAAACACATGGCTGGCATATGTGACACCAGAATATGTTCTGGCTGACAAACCTTTTCTGTCTCTTTCATTAAGGTCTTTGTGGCTGGGTTGTACTAAAACCAGTCACCTCTTTGAATCTGAAAAGAGAATTTGGTAGCTCCCACCTTTCACATATTCGGTGCCTATGGGAGCTTTCCTACTGGAGCTTATAGCAATTTATGAAGGCTGTGACTTAGTGGTAGCTCTGCATGCAAAACACCCAAGTTTCAATCTACTGGTAGTGCCGGTAGACCCTTCTCTGAAATTTAGGAGAGCTGCTGCCAGCCAGTGTAGCTAATGCTGAGCAGGATAGCCAATGGTCTGACTTGAAATAAGGCAGCTCCCCATGTTCAGGAAGGTGGATTCTTGTGAGGTCCACAGCAGAAGAGGACCAGGCAAACCTCCCTTCCTGCAGTGGTCCACCCCTCAGTGCATTAATTATCATTTTCGTTTAAAAAAAGAAAAGAAACACTGTCATGATTCCAAGTGGGGGGGAAATTCCTTCCAGTAGCACCTTAGAGACCAACTAAGTTTGTTATTGGTATGAACTTTTGTGTGCATGCACACTTCTTCGACTACAGCAGACCAACACAGCTACCTACCTATGATTCCAAGTGATATATCTTGCCTTGTTTGGTCCTGATAGTGCTATACTTGCTGTTTGAAAATGGTGTGAATTGGTTCTTAGCCTCTGGGTGTTGGTCGAAGGCTCTTAGATGTCCTGTGACAGATGGGTGTTCATAGGAAGACATTCTCCTCTTTCTGCCAGGACATCTCTATCTCTACTACTGGTTTGCCTTTTGGACAGCTATAAATAAGACTTCTAAGACTCGTGTGGCTAGTGAATAAGTCCCAATGATCTTGAAAGCAGCCATACAATGAAAAGCAATTAGAGATGACTAATGTCTGTGCATCAGAGATGCTATGCTATAAAGGCTTTGGTTTTTCTTTTTAGGCGAGAACCAATGTGCAGTCTGCAATGAAGAACCCCCCCCCCCTTGGGTTAATTGCTGCACTGGGCAGGGAACATTATTTTTATTGAGTACTGGTGAGGAGTTAAACCTCCTTTTCTTGGCGTGTTGTGGTGCTGATGAACACACACACACATTGTGTTAAAGACACAAAAGCAAGCACAGACAAAGCTCCATGCTGACCATTTAATGTAATGTGTAGTTGGGCTCTAACCTAACCTTGAAAACCAAACCCTAAAAACTAACATTAAGCATATCAAACAGGATAAATGGGTGCATGTTAATATGCTAATAAACATACAAGTGAGGTCACTGCCAAATGCACTTTTCTTCAGTGATAATTAAAGTCTAAGTGCTGCTGTACCCCTTTCAGACTTTCAAATTCCATCTATAAATACATATAACAGGAGTCATGTCTGCTGTCCCCATGCTGGACCCCAATGTGTTGATCAGCTTTGTGTACATTTTGTACCTGTGAAGACTCAATTCAAGCAAGGCCCCTGCTCCCCGCCCTTTTTATACTTTGCATGCTGATTGCAGCATCTGAGCTTGATGAGGCATGTGGCCCTCACCTGTTCTGAACCTACTCCAGCTGAGGAATCACACACCTCCCATAGCTAGCCACCCCCACCCCTCACCTGGCCAGCTACAGAGCTGGGCTGTGGGCTCCTGCCTGTCTCAGCCTCCTAGAGCATCCCTTCGAGTGCTCCCCATGCCTCAGAGCCTGCCATGTTCATGGAGACAAGGGCCCTCTGGTACTGGTGGTGGGTCCTGCTTCTCTGGTTCCTGTACACTGACTCCCATCCCCGCGCCATCCTGCATCACCCTGTAAGTACTTCCTACACCAGCCCCTCCGCTCCCACCCCCCAGCTTGCCCCAGTGTGTCCCAGTCCTGGCTACACCCCTCTCTGGGATCTTCCTCCCCCACCCCCCATTGTCCTGCCAGTTCATGACAAATAGACAAATCTTTGATCAGTTTGAGTCAATGGAGCAACAACAGCAACAGCAAAATGGCCTTCCCCAACCTTCCCACCATCCCTGATCATTGGACATGCTAGCTGGGTGCACATTTCAAAGGACAGCTACATTTCACTTCACGTATTGTTTCAGGAAATGCAAATTAGTTAGGTTCACATTAAAATGCAAACCAAACTGAATTTCTGCCCCATTGCTGCTTCCAGCTGAGCCTATGCTTGTACAAACGGTGTGCCCCATTTGTACCCCACACGTAGGGCACACATTGCATGGAAAGAGACTACATGGATCCAGCTTGTACCCATGTATGATCTATTCAAAAATCCTAATGAAGGTTAGAGTCAGGGGCAGCAGCTGCAATCTTGCTCTGTCCCCTTAAGCCTGATTTGTATGTACCATGCCATGTAGGCCTTATGTTATGGGCTAATCATCCATATTAATGAACAATGTGTAATAATCTATATCTTTTATACGTATTTGGCTGCTCCTGTACTTTAAAAAAATGTTTTGAAGAGTATCTGTGGGGCATTGTTCTTAAATGTACTTTTATTTTACGGGAACTCTCTGAACAGTACTAGCCTTTCTGATTTAATTTGTGATATCAATAAGTTTTTAAGCACAGAGATTGACCTTAGTACATTTGGAGGAAGGTTAGTACATGTTGGAGGGCTAGAAAAGCTATTGCACTCTCTGTTTTCATTTTTAGGATATCGGCTTACAAATTGTTGTCCAACAAACCTGCCTTTACTGCACATAAGTAGGCTATAAATAGCCCCCCAACTTAGAACAGTTTCAAAAATGCTATTGATTTGTATAGAATGGTGATCTCGGTGGGTGCTCTAGTTTGATATATGTCATAGGGTGATCCTTAACCTTGATGAACCCTGCCAAATAATCTACCAGCAGATGGGTTGATGCAAGATTATTTGGCAGAGTTCATCAAGGTTAAGGATCACCCTATGACATATATCAAATTGGGGCAGCCCTCCCTTAGATCACCATTTTGGGGGGATCTATGACCCATCAGCTGCAGTCTGGGCATCCTGACAGAAGCACTTCCCCCTAGATCCCTTTAATGGGGTACCCTGATTCCTTGGAGTGGAGATCATATGTAATTGGCTTCCTGATACCTGTATCTGGGTCTGGAGGGTGGTGGTGCCTCTCCCAGATTCCCAGCCTTCCAGCAGCTTGCATACATGGAAGTAATAACAGGGGTTGGGCAACCGGAGCAATTTCCAAAAGAATGTGGTTGCGGCTACATGCAAGGACATGGTCTTGGCAGCTAACCCCCATTCCTTATGGGACATGGAGTGCTGCAGGACATCTTCCTCCCATTCATGAGAGAGGTGCGAGCCTACCCCAACCTGTGACCTAAAGACTTCACAAAAATTCCATGTCCTAGAGTATGTGCGGAATGTGGAAGGAATAACAGGACTGTAATACTCTCTGCATCACGGTGCACCTCCAAGTGCCCACAGGATCTCGGGAAAGGGCTCTGGCTGAGCCCTGGGTGCCAGAGATTGAAAGCGATCATGCTGAAATCAAGGCAGAGCTTATGCTCTGCTGTCATTGGCACAAAACAGCAGTTTTGGAACAAAACTGGCTGAAAAGAATATGCTAGCCTGCAAATACTGGAGCATCAACTGAAACTGAGGCCTGAGTGTGGCTGACTTTTATTGTTAGGGAGTGGACCAGGGGGAAGAAATTCCCCCTCTGGTCCAAGTATGGCTGGTGGAGAAGGCTGCGCCAAAGTTCGAAGGTCACCTACCTGCCATAGGCTGCGTCAGCCCGCAACTGGCAGTAAACATCCACTATTTCTTTAAAGTCACTATGTTCTAATATTTATATTAATCCCGGAGAAGGGAGGGATAATTATGAGCTACGTATTTGCAAATATGCTTCCTCTAGGAAAAAAAACACACCTCCTGAAATAATTATGGCGGGAGAAACATTATTATTTTTAGAAGCGACAAATCATTAGTGTACTTAATTATATACTTGATGATTGTGAATTTTAGTCCAGAAATTGGATTTAAGTTCATACATCTGTTAATGGGCATTAAATCAACACGCAGTTCATGTTGGGTTTTGACAGGGTCCTAAAGTCCTCCTGTCTCCTTCCCAAAGCCTAACTGGTGCTTTCCCAGCTTTGGGAGAGCTTTAGGACCCTGCCAGAGCCTCCTGCCCAGTGCCTCCCTTAGCTGACTTTGGGAAGGCAGCGCAAAGACTGAGGGGGCATCAAATTTTGGCCCCTGCTCACCCCACGTGTGACGAGGCAGTGTGCAGCACATGGATTCCACGTTGAAGTACTCTTGCGGCACACTCAATAGGAAAAAGTTGGACCTCCCTGGGTTAGATGGTTGAGTAATATCCCGGCAAGACCCAGTATCCCACTCCTGACTGACTCATACGCCATGCCAGCCACACTTCATCCAACTTGCGCATCCTGAGGGGCTTCCCTCCTCCATTTACCTTCCACTCAGAGCTTGAGAAAAGTGTCAATGGGCAACACTTCTGGTAGCACCAAACTCTCTACCTTGTAAGAGTTCCATCCTGAGGCTAGCTGAAACCAGATTGGGTAAAGGCGAGGGTAAAGATCCCTATGTACCATCCCAACAACCAAGAAACGGGATTTTTATGTATTTTATTGAATGGTCTCATCTTGATAAGAAAAGAGACATATGGGGGTTGTTGATCAGTGTCTTAGCACCATGGACAGCAATTAGACAACAGCAGGGATAGAGTCTTCCATGGTATTATTAATTAAATTAAATTTATATACTGGCCTGCCTTCATCCAAGGATCACAGGGTAGTTTACAATATTAAACCACACAAATACATAACATAGTAACAAACAAAAATGAATACCCCCACCAGTTTAGAAGGCCAAATATTGTTCAGTTAGCCAAAGGCTTGGGAGAAGAGGAGTGTTTTGCCTGGTGCCTAAAGATACATAATGAACATAATGATGAATGCTCCAGGTAAGCCTCCCTGGGGAGAGCATTCCACAAGCTGGGAGCCACCACAAAAAAGCCCACTCTTATGTTGCCACCTTCCATACCTCTTGTTGAGGAGGCATGTTCTGTAATACATTTTAATCAGCTTCTAGAATAGTGTTTAGTTTCTTATTTTTTTTTAACAAGGCTCCTCATGTCAGAGTGCTTACATTTTTATTTCTAAAAGCATGATACAGACTTTTTAAATTGGAATGTGTGAAATGCTAGTCACAGTTAATGAGAATTGCAGGGCATGTAAATAAAAGTGTTTTCCATTTAGACATCTTGATTGCAGATTCCATAAGCCTATTTTGCAGCCTTAAGATTAGAATATCTGCGGCAAATGTTTATTTATTTAAGCACCCCATTCATCAGTCCCCAATAACAATCAATTCCCCCCCAAATAAAAACAGATTAAATATTACAATTCCAATGAAGCAGGAATCAATAAAGCTGCAAACAAAAGAACTCTAAAAACAAAACAATCATCCTGAAACAGAGAACTAGAGAGTAAAGCATTACAATAATCAATTAATAAAGAAAGCCAAAGGGATAAATTCCATAGAACTAAAACACTGTGTGACAACCACAGTATAATGAACAATATCTTAAGAGAGAGAAAGAGAGATTACATTATTTTAAAGAAGTCAGGGAAAACAAAATGGGGTTTGCCTGATGCTGAAAATACATTTAGGTAGATGCCAGACTGGACTGTCAGGGGGGAAAGCTAATCACTCTACGACCAAGAGGGCAGTGTCTGTGTCTGTTTAAGTAACCAGAGGCTTGGTAGGTGCATGCAAAAGATTTCAAGGACAGTTTGGTGCCCATAGGCACCACGTTGTCAACCCCAAGATTCCCTGCAACTTCCTAGAGACAAGTGGCCTGCAAGATTCCTTACTCTCCAATGCTGCTTCCCAGAGTTAGCTCCACTGAAGCTAGTAAACCTTTCTTCTGAACAGACATTAGGATTGCACTAGTTATGGAGAACAAGGCTCTCAGCTGCTAGCCACAATGGCTATATGTTCTTCCTCCACCGCCAGGGACATTAGGCTTCTGAATGCCAGTCTGCTGGGAACTGCAAGTGGGCAGGGCGCTCTTGGGCTCACATCCTGCCTGCTAGGGTTGATCTACTATGAAACTAACTAAGATTAAGCTTCAGGGCCCCTAATCCTGGAGGGGCCCCCAGAAGTGAATTTAGTCCACTATGGGTCTAGTTGACCCAATTTGAGTCACATGACTCACATGGATTTTTGTTGTTGCCTAAAGTCTGAGAGTCAGCAGCGGAGAAGTTGTAAAGTGTGGTGATCTATCATGGAACAACCCCATTGAAGAAAAGGTTACCCAGACCTCGTTGCTGGTTGCAAAAGGGGGGGCATAACAGTTCAGGCCCCCCCCATGTAGGTCTGCCACTGTGCCCTGCTTCCCACACAAGGGTGCCAACTTGAAGAAAATATTGGGGGGGGGGAGGTACACCCTGTCCCACATATTCACGTGACACAACACCCCCCCTCCCATTTGAATGCCCATCAACTCAAATATTTTGCGGAGGGGGGGGCAAAGGGACCTCGGTCCCTAGGAGTTGGCTGCTCATATCATATATGTTCCCACAGGAGCTGGCGAACAGGATGCCGGCCTAGACGGATCCAGACGATTCCATCATCTTCAGGTGAGGAGGCTGCGGCGAGCGCGCGGCGTTTCCTCGCAGCACCTGGCGGAGTAGGAGCAGCAGCAGCGACCATTCGGCGCCTGCCTCCTCCGCCGTCACGCAGCCGGCAGCCCCTTCCTCGCTGCCCCTGGGAGACTCCGGGGCCCGCGTCAGCCCTGCTCCGCCGCCTCCGTGTCCTCGCGAGGGAGACGGGCACGCGGGCGCGGGCACACACACACACACACGCTCTCTCTCTCGCTGCCCGGAGGAAAAGCGCCTCTTAAGGAGCCGAGGCAGCGGTGAGAGGGGAGGAGATCTACCGCGGCTGGCGGCCAACAGGTAAGGAAGGCAGTGGCGGCTGCGTTTTGGCGCGCTGGGCTGAGAGAGGAGAGCGTCGCGGTGGAGGCGTCCGCTTGGCTGTTCCCCAGCCCGGCTGCCCCCCGAGCGAGGGGGAGGCTGCGGCGGGGCGTCCTGCTCCCTCGACGAGGGCAGCCTGTGGCGCTGCCCCTCATTGGAGGCTTCCTGCGGCGGCGAGGCTAGCAAGTGCCTGCTAAGTAGGACTTGGGGTGCAGTCAGATACGTGTATGTATGTGTTTGTGTGTGAGAGAGGGTCGGGGTGCGCGCGCTATGGGTGCGCGAGACTCTGCTGCTGCTGCTGCAAAGCCAGAGCTTGGGTGCTTGCTGTGTTTCTGCCTAGTTGGTATTATCTCCTGTCTTCGCCGCCCCCGCTCGCACCCCAAAATAATAATCCGTGCTGTCCTGTAAGCGAGATGCATGCAATATCCTCGGTCTGCATTGCACCTGCAGCAAGTTAGCAAAATCCCTGCCTGGGTGGCTGGATCGATTGCAGCGTCGGGTGGCTTGGGGACAGCCTTTATTTATCTCTCTGTGTGTATGCGTGGCTGTTTGTTCGGCTTTTGTTTTTCCCCTTCTTCAGTGTATGCATGTAAACATGCCAAGGGAACCTTAGGAAGAAAGTTGTAGCGAGCAGCCTTGATGCTCCCCCATTCATATCTTTCTAAGTTCTACCTTTTTTCCAGCTCAGTGAGTCTACTCTAAATTTATTTGTGTCGTTGGGGTGATGTCATACGTGTCATGTTGGTTTATACTGGGTTTCTATATGCTGCCTTGGTGATACAAGCAATTTTTTAAATATAAAAATGTGTTTTGTCTGCAGACAGAAAGTTCTGCAGTGGCTGGTCACTAGAAACTTTACTTCATTTAAGGTGGCAGATTCTTCTCCTCCAAATGACTTGGGGAAATGTGATCCTTGTCAAAGTTATATGGCTGCTGTATACAGTCCTATGCCAAAGTGAACCTCACTGGGTGGAGTAGAACTTACTCCCAGGTAGTTCTGCATAGCACTGGAGCCTAGCATTATAATCTGCACAATTCAACTTTGATTGTACATTTTCCAGAGGACCTAGGCTATTGGGTGACTAACAAATACATTAAAAATGGGTCCCTGTGAGAATTGGTCTGCAGCCCTGTACAGACTAATCTAGGACTAGGAGCATGTATAAATGAACTCAGTGGGGCTTTCAGTGTGAATCAGAAGTACAGTATATCAGTGTATGGACAATTTGTGTTTTGTGCTAGTAAAAAATAAAAAAAATGAAGGATCCTTATTTAAGATATTTGAATTGTTGGTTTGTAAAAGGTGATGCACTTGCTAGGCTTTCTTTGCACTGATAAAATTCTGCAAGGTTGAGTTCTGTTTTGGTTTTTAAGTGTTCTTGAAACAATGGGTTTGAAATCAGACTAATGCTGTAATCCTGACCCCATTATCTGAGGGTAAGCCCCGTTGAATTCATTTGGTGAGCATGCTTTAGGCTCCGTTGGAAGTAGTCCTATTTGGGCCCTGTTGACAATGAGACCTAAGCTCAACAGAGGTAGGGTTTATAGGGTATACTGTAGCTTTCAGTATCATTCTATCTATATTTCCTTCGGTTAGTCCTGTGGATTTCACTCAAGCTTATTTCCAAAGTGGTGTCCCTACAACTGCAGACCAGGTCTGGTTTTGACTTAATATTTCAGTCATCTTTTAAGTAGAAGTTACCTATGAAAAGGTGCAATTGGAATGTATTCTGAAGCCATGAAGCAGACGACAGTGCTGTTTCTGAAGGGCAACACAGAAACAGATTTTCTGCTCATGGGTTCTGGGACTGTGATGGGTTTAAGCAACTGGTGTTTCTTCTCCTGCCTCCTGTGCACCCTTCCCACATAGCTCCACGGTGGTGGAATGTGGATGCCTTGATTCCTTCCTTTCTGACGTCTCTGATTATTGCTTTCTTTTAGAAGGGATAGTTCAGAGGCCCTCTTCTCCATCCCACTGAAAAGGTGATAAATGCTGTCAAAATTATAGCAACTGATTAAAAATACCTTCCACGCCAGCTAGATTAAGAACATAGGAACTAGCTTATATGAACCACTGGTCCATGTCCATCTAACTCATTATAGTAGAAAATGACTTGCAGTGGCTTCTCCAAGATTTTGGATAAGTTCTCTCAGCTGTACCTGGAGAAGCCAGGGGTTGGACCTGGGACCTTTTGCATGCAAAGCAGATGTTCTACCACCGAGCTATGGTCCTTACCCTAAAAGAAGGAGGTGGGCATTTATCAGGATCTTAAATTTTTGTTTAATTGCATTTTGTAAACATGTGCTTTTACATACAGTAAACCCACCTCACAGTGGCCTCAGTTGTGTGTTTTAAATTCAGTACCTGCCCACTGTGAGCTTAGAATAATAGAATTGTAGAGGTGGAAGGGACCCTAAGGTTCATCTAGTCCAAACCCCTGCAAAATGGCCATGCACTTTGCATTTTGTGAAATGCCAACTCGGGAAATTCTGGTGTGCCTAGCCCTCCAAAAATAGCATATGTAAACTGACAGCACCCCTGAGCAATATTTCTATTCTTTAAAAATATTTCTTAGCTTCATAGTGTTGGTGACCCCAAGCACGGATAAAGAAAATGAGGTGCTTTTAACTTTCCATAGCCAGTATGGAACATATAGTGATAACTCTGTGTGATGCTTAGTTCCTCTTTAAATTGTCTGAAGATTTTATAATTGTGTGTTGTGTTAAACACATGTGCTCCAAGTTAGTAACATACAAAATTTTAATACTGCTGTATTTAGCAGCTATTTATTTCTGTGTTATGTTACTTTAATTAGTGCAAATTGGCACACTATGGTGAAAGGCATCAATATTTCCGTAGTCAGTTCACATGAACCAATGCATGTGAATACTTTTATGCTCTTAGTTCATGCATATAGTGTGTTCATTCCCTGATAGAAGCGTGTGCTGAAATACTTGCCTAATCAGAAGCAACTAAACTGTACATTTCTCCATTTACCAGTAATGGCTAAGATTGTACAACACTTACATCACAAGCCTATGAATGTCTACTCTGAAGTAAGCTCTGCCAAGTTCAATGGGACTTACCCCAGGAAAGTTTGCATCAGATTGTACTGTAGCCTTTAAAATCCAGCCTTCAGCAATACTTTCTCCATATGTTGTCTGAAACAATGGCAGCATCCCAGTATGGCACCTGAACTCTCCTAAGGACATAAAAACAACCATGCTGGCTCAGACCAAACAGTCATATAGAACAGCATCCTGTTTCTCAAACACCCTGTTGCAACTCTGGCCCTAAAGCAGGATACCAGAAGCACTCTCCTGCTGTTCCCCAGCAAATAGTATTCAAAGGCATACTATACTGCCTCTGATCTTGACTGGTATCCAATGATACGATTATCATCCACAATGTTTTCTAAAATTTTTTTGAGGCCATCTAGGTTAAACATGAATCAAAAAGCTTGAAGGGACCACTAGATCATCTAGTGAGTCCAACCTCCCTGCAATGCATTAATCTTTCACCCAATGTGGGGCTCAAACCCACAACCCTGAGATTAAAGAGTCTCATGCTCTGTGGTTGATGGCCATCATCATATCTTGTGGTACTAAATTCCATAGTTGAACTATGACTGTGTACATGGTATTTCATTTTGTCTGTCCAGCAATTACAGATTCACTGGTTGACCATGGGTTCTTGTGTTATGAGAGAGGGATAATTTTCTCTCTCTATCTACTGGCTCCACACCCTGCATAATTCTATTGTTGTTGTTTCCTCCACCCCGTTTGCTTGCCTTTTTTCTCAGCTCCAAATGTAACCATGCCCTTTGGAGAGTTCTTTGGTCCTCTAATCACTTTTGGTTGCCCTTTTCTGCCCTTTCCCCAGCTCTACATTCTTTTGAAATGCAATGTCTAGAACACAATACACCGAGCATGGTCCCAGCGTAGATTTGTTGGCCCTTTCCTAATTATCCCCAGCACGAAATTCACCTTTTTTTCCACAGCAGTTGCACACAGGGTTGACATTTTTATTGTGCCCGTGAGATGTCTTTCCTGGTCGCTTACAGCAAGCTCAGATCCTATCTGTATATATATAGAGTTAGGTTTTTTATTCTTTATTTTTTTGGCCCCAGTTTTTCCATTGGCTACTTGGAACAGCATTTGCTGTTTTAATGCCGTTCACCCAATTTGGAAATAACCTTTTGAAGCTGCTCAAATTTTCACCACCCTAAATAATTTGGGCTGTGTACGCATTAACATTTATTCTGCCTCCAGTGTGCTCCCACCACTAGTCTTTGAAGCTGTGTATACAGAGCTGGCCTGCCTACGAGGCAGAGTGAAGCAGCTGCATCAGGCGCCAGAAGAACAAGAGGCAGCACCCCGTCTGTCCCACCACTTTTGCCAGTGGCAGAACACTCTTTGGGAGCGCTGCTTTGCTGCTCATATTCCCCACCCCACCCCATTTTGCGTCAAAGCACTGCAGAATACTCCCCCAGGGTGTGTGTTCTGGCATGTAACCTAAATGGGGTCAGGGCTTGAGGGGCAGGGAGCAGCACATTCAGGTAGTGCAGGAGGATGGGCTGCTTCTGTATGTACACATACATGAAATATCCTGTCGTTTCCTGAGAAATGCTACTGTTTGATGCATTTCCCCTCAAAACAGTTTCCATCCAATTTTAAAATGTATGCCACCTTCACTTCATAGTTAACCTGAAGTGTGTACGTTTGAGGGATCCATTGCACGTGTGCAGAGGACAGTGAATGGACAGGCAGCTTCATAAATATCTCTCTCTCTCTCTCTCTCTCTCTCTCTCTCTCTCTCTCTCTCTGCGTTGCTGGTACAGGGAAACCAAAAGGGTAATAATATGCATTGGGTGAAGACATCCTTGCCTCCTCTCTGGTTTGTACAGCAATGTGCAACAGCGGTTTGAACTGCAGCAGGGAAAAGCAACCTTGCTGTGTTTCAAGCTGCTAATGTGTACCTAGCCTTAGTGTCATTAGTAAGCTTGACCCATCTCCGTGCTCACCCGATCTCATCTCATTTACGAAAATGTTTGGGAAAGCCTGGGGGTATTCAGAGACAGTTTGTGAAATGGCATGAGGGTGTGTTGCTTAAATCAAAACCCCACTGGGCACACCCAAGTTTTTGGACATGCTTGAGGTATATTTTTTACAAAGGTTGCATGCTACCCCCAATCTCTGCCGAGTGGTGCATGAGATTTCAGGGGGTTCCAGGCGCTCACATGGGGGCTGTGTTCCCTTTGAGAAGCAAGACGCAGTGGAGGCTGTAGTGTCTTTAAGAAATATGGTTTAATTACACATATTTGCGCCCGAGTTTAGATGAAGGAGGTGCAGATATTACAGCATTGTCATCTCAAGAGCAGCTTGTTCTTCATGGCAGCCCAGCACTGGAGGCAGAACCATCCTAAGCATCATCCCTTTGTTCCTGCTTCCCAGCCAGCTCTAATATTCTGCCCTTCAGCCCTGGTATTATGTTCTCCCTTTTCGTTCCTTCTCCTTCCCAGAACACCTAGCCAAGCCCAACACCACCTCTTCTGCCTGCTCACCCCTTTTCCTAAGCCTTGAGTCCAAGAGGCAAATTTTCCTGAATGGCCTCAGGCCCCTGCCCATCACATTGCCATCCCTTGTTTTGTACCGACCCAAACACCTTTCTTGATGAGTAGATGCCTGGCCATTGTTTCACAGTGACTTAGGTTCAATCAGCCCAGCCAGGCTAGTTTGCATAAGCTAAACCCGGGAATTTCCATGGCACAGTTCAGGAGAACTGCAACAGCCTGTATCTTCTCTTCAATGTTCCAAATATGATCTAAATCCTACCACTGATTAATTCCTAACATTCACTAACAGACTCTTGTACCCTGGCTATTGCACTATCCCCTTCTCAAAAAGGCATCTGACCAAAGATGCGATACAAGAAATAAAGGACAAAAGAAATCAGATTTCTGCAAAGACACATACAGAACAGTTAGTAAGGCATTTGAAAAGAAACCTAGTTTCAGCGCAACATTAGCTCATTTCCAGGCAATTCCCAGCTCCCCTGCAATTTTTCAGGTTTCCCCTTGGGGTACACGCTGGTCAATTCAGCATCCTGATACAGCTTACCTATTCACCCACCTTGCCCCGAATGGTGGATTTCATAAGCCAGGATGCAAGCCTTGTTGCCAGTTGTCTCACCCAAAAGCCCTTCTCCTTTATTATCATCATTTCTTATCAGAACAATTCCTAAACTCCTGTATCCCAAAGCACTTTTAAAAAACACACACTGGAAAAGCCCCTAAATCTCCATCGCTGTTCAGTTCTCCGTACCCCATGTCAAAATGTTTACCTCCAGGGAGGAAGAAAGGGCAGTGATGGGGTACTCCCATAGATGTATGAAATCCCAGGAAATCTGGTGGTAAAAGAAGGTCCGCGTAGCATTTGCAATCAAGGAAGGGGCTGCAAAGGGAGACATATCTGCCAGCACCTCTCATTTCTCCTTCCCCAAGATAAGGTTTCTATAGGTGGTTGTTGTTGTTTACATTGGGAAAGGGAGAGGGAATGAATGGAAAAGATCAGGGAGGCCTGCTCATTGTGGGCTGTGCTCGCCACAGTTCAGCTCTCAAGAACTGATTCAAGAGTGCTTGAATGTAAAGATTGTAAAGACCTCAATGTGTAGAGGTCTTTACACGCCAAGTTTATACCTGATGCCCAAACTTCACATATGTTGTCAGAATTGTTGAGAGGGTCAAAAATGAAGGAGCTGCTGAAAACATCTTTTAAAAAACGTATTTCTGTATGCTATCTACTGTTAGAATAAGGTGTTGCTAGGTTTTCATTTCATAATGTCTGAAGATGAAATAGCAACTGTAAAATAAATAAATTGCTAAGTTGGTAATTGCTCAGATTATTGACTTTTTTGAGTAGTTTCTAATAGATCAATACAAACAAAAGAATTAATGAAGGCATTCCACAAGCAGACAGTTTTGTTAGGAGAGAAACAGAGTTGCTTTTTTAATCCATAAAAATGTATCTGTCCTGCAAATCTATATAAAATGGTTTTGCAGGAATTATTTATTTATAAAGAGTATTTTGCAGTTCAGTTGGGGGGGGCTTAGGTTTAAGATAAAGCATGTGAGCATTTTTAGTAATGGGTCCATATATATGTAATTACTTTATTTACACACACACACACACACACAGGTGATGAATAATATTTAATTGAGAATAAAAGGGAATTTATTAATAGTTTTTTTTTCTCATTAGTGCTGCTATTCAGTGTCAGTTGTTGGCACATTGTAACTCTCTTTATTATGCTGGACATGAATGTCCCCATTCCATTTTTAATTAGAGAAAATCCTGTTCTGTTTGGACAAGTTTAGAGGCCCTGCTTTCATATAGTGTTTGTTTTTTAAAAAGATCGTTTTCAAAATGTAAGGATATTATACAGTGTTTTGTAGAAAGTTCTGTTTTTTTGCTTTTAAACTCTGTGCATATTTACCCAGAAGTAAGTCCTACAGATCCTTGGAAAAAGTAAGAATAAACACGGTGACCTGCATTTTATCTTTTTCTGCAGGTTTTTTTTTTAAAGCTGAAATTAGAAACTGCAAATTACATTGCGGGAGGAAGAATCTGTGACTTGCTGTAAATGTACAAGAGTGAATGTGACAAATTTCATTCAGGGTTTCCAGCAGCCCAGACTGTTGTTTTAATATTTCACTTCTACAGCTGTACTGACAGAATGTTGACTACATAAGCAAACTTTGAAATAATTAAAGCTGTTATGTTGACAGCTAAGCAGCCAACGTGATATGTATCCCGTGTCCCTAAAGCTGGTCCTAATATATTTGCGAATATATTATAAAAAATTGGCTTCCAGCATTTTGATACTGTGCATTTGTCATAGCTCTCGTTCTGTTGCAGAGTCAATGGAACATGGTTTCAAAGAGAGCTGAATCAACACTGTGGCCTGGGTCATGCATCTGGCATCCTTGTGGACTGTATGAGGCTGTTGACAGGCTCATGAGCTGGGGCCCATGTGGAGAGCCATGTGGTTTATGTAAAAAATGAATAATAATGATGCAAACATGCAGATCCAGGGCACCATGTTTCATACAAACATACTCTTCTAACTAGCTCTGTATTTTGTGGTGTTGTACCAATATCACCACAACCCAAGCAGGCACAGAAAGTCTTCTGAACACTTTAAAAAAAGTATTTGAGGCCTTTCTGGATTATTTTTTTAAGCACATTGGTTGTGCAGTTCTTGTATGAGGCCGCAACATATTTCCTCAAGACAGTTCTCTTGTACTATAAATACCTTACCTTCTGAGCACACAAACGGCAGTATTCTGTTACCGGTAAAAGGTGATTGGTTATTTCCCCCTCAGCTGTTCATTCTCTTGTGATCATGGGTATTGTGTGGAACGAGGTAAGTTAAGGATGTTTGTCAATGAGTGCCCATAACATAACTAGTGATGAATGACACAACTCCCTCCACCCCCATATCCTTGTCATTTTAGTTGTACATCAGCAAGGGATGGGAGTGCTGATTCCATATGAAATACCTACATGATTATTTAACTGCAGGCCACATAGAAGTCACACACAGAAAATAATAATAATAATAATTTATTACTTATACCCTGCCCATCTGGCTGGGTCTCCCTAGCCACTCTAGGTGGGTTCCAACAGGAGATTAAAAACACATTAAAACAACAGTTATTAAAAAACTTCCCTAAACAGGGCTGCCTTCAGATGTCTTCTAAACGTCAGATAGTTGTTTATTCCTTTGACATCTGATGGGAGGGCGTTCCACAGGGCAGGGGCTACTACCGAGAAGGCCTTCTGCCCGGTTCCCTATAACTTTGCTTCTTGCAGTGAGGGAACCACCAGAAGGCCCTCGGCACTGGACCTCAGTGGGGGTGGAGACGCTCCTTCAGGTATACTGGGCCGAGGCCGTTCAAGGCTTTAAAGGTCAGCACCAACACTCTGAATTGTGCTTGGAAACGTACTGGGAGCCAATGTAGGTCTTTCAAGACCGGTGTTATGTGCTCTCGGCGGCCGCTCCCTGTCACCAGTCTAGCTGCCGCATTCAAGTGGGAGATAACTAGAGCATGCACAACTCTGGCGAGACAGTCTGTGGGCAGGTAGAGTCTCAGCCTGCATACCAGATGGAGCTGGTGGACAGCTGCCCTGGACGCAAAACTAACCTGCGCCTCCATGGACAGCTGTGAGTCCAAAATGTCTCCCAGGCTGCGCACCTAGTCCTTCAGGGGCACAGTTGCCCCATTCAGGACCAGGGATTCCCCCCACAAGCCCACCCCCTTTCCCCCCAAAACAGTACTTCTGTCTTGTCAGGATTCAACCTCAATCTGTTAGCCGCCATCCATCCTCCAACCACCTCCAGGCACTCACACAGGACCTTCACCACCTTCACTGGTTCCGATTTGAAAGAGAGGTAGAGCTCTCTCTGATTAGAAAGAGAGGTAAAATGTTTCTTGCCAATGGAAAGTTTCTTTTAAAGAGTTATTTCAACAGAGGAAGAAAACTGGTTGGAGTCTGTTACTTTGTGAGTTTTTTATGATACAGTGGTATATAAATATATGTATAAATAAATAATAACTCATTGTTACATAGTAAGTGTTAGAGGAATTACATCTTTCCTAAGTGCTGTACATAATGGCTTGGACGAATGCATGGACTTTGCACTTCTTTGAATGCCGTGACAGTTCTTGGCAGTTTAAATAAGCATTTAAATATATAATTTGAGAGAGAGAGAAATCTATTTAAGTAAGTACTTATTTATTTTGTGTAACGTATGTATATGTATTTTTAAAAGCAGAAAGCAAATACTTATGGATAAAACCATGCGAAATGAAAACACATATACTGTATTGTCCATTCCTAAACCGTCTACACAGGAAAGCTAATTCCTTATTGAGTTTCCTGGCAGGAGAGGGTGTAAGACCACTTTTCTCTCAAATTCTCTGGGTTAGCTTTCCTCCTAAGGTTCCTTGAGCAGTCAACCCCACCCCCATGTAAAATTACCATTCCCCAATCATCTCTCCTGTTTTATCTGAGAGTAAAATACTCTACTACAGTTCTTATTTTTGCAAAGAAATGGTTGCCATGGGGAAATATTCAAGGTGCTCTCCTGATCCTTTATTGTATATCACATGAATAGCTTAATGCAGTAGAAAGTGACTAATCCTAGTCGTTTTTCTTCTACGCCTAGTGCATAAGAGCTGGAATACAGTCTATGACAGGGGTCAGCAAACTTTTGCAGCAGGGGGCCGGTCCACTGTCCCTCAGACCTTGTGGGGGGCCGGACTATATTTTGAAAGAAAATATGAACGAATTTCTATGCCCCACAAATAACCCAGAGATGCATTTTAAATAAAAGGACACATTCTACTCATGTAAAAACACGCTGATTCCTGGACTGTCCGCAGGCCGCATTTAGAAGGCGATTGGGCCGCATCCAGCCCCTGGGCCTTAGATTGGGGACCCCTGGTCTATGATCTTAACAGTTGCATGTTGGAACTTCTCCTGGATAGCGTACTGCAGTTTGCATTGAGGGTGAACGATTGCCTGTTTGAGTTCATGTGCAAAATATAAGCTGCCCATTCACACAAAACAGCATCTTTAAGAGAAGGGTTCTAGTTTGGGGTATGAAGGAATAATTTAAATTGGGAGGGAAAAAAAATTCTAAGCTGACACAGGGTCAATTTTGTAAGTGAGCTTGTTTCTGTTATATACAGGACTTTTCAAGTGGCATTTGTCTTCTACAGTGGTACCTCAGGTTACATACGCTTCAGGTTACATATGCTTCAGGTTACAAACTCCGCTAACCCAGAAATAACGCTTCAGGTTAAGAACTTTGCTTCAGGATAAGAACAGAAATTGTGCTCTGGCGGCGCAGCGGCAGCAGGAGGTCCCATTAGCTAAAGTGGTGCTTCAGGTTAAGAACAGTTTCAGGTTAAGAACGGACCTCCAGAACAAATTAAGTACTTAACCCGAGGTACCACTGTATTGTGTTGAAGCAGACTCTGCAACACAGTTTAGAGACAATAGGGCTAGCACTTAAAATGCTTTAATTGCAAAGAATAAAAAAAACCTGAGAGTTAACACATCTTTGGCAAACAGATCTTTGGCAAACACATTCCCATGCCACCAATACAGACAGAGTTAGTTGTGCTTAAGTCTGAAATGAGTGATGTTTGCCTTTACCCTCTCTTAATTGAGCCATGCCTCTTTAGATATGTTCTAGAGCAAGTGAGCGTCGCCCCACCTTAAATCACAGTCCTGTAGTGTCTGGACTGAAGTAAGTCCCATCGAATTCAGTGGGTATAGGATTGAAGCCCTTATCAGTTGGTTGCAGCTTTGTGAAATTTGAACTGTCCATCATTAAATGTTCCATATTGCGTCAAAGGCTGGAAGCACAAAATCTCATATTGGTCTTGCAGAAGCTACTAAAGCATCACATGAAATTATCATGATGGATCAGTATGAATTTCTTTCTTGGTTAATATTGCTCAAGATACCATTACTGTTTGGTGAGCTTTTCTTGTCTCTGTGATGAGAAAAATAAACTTGACGGATGATCCAGTATTTGAAATGCACAAGATTGAATTCTTACTTCAGCGTGGATGCACATAAGGTCACAGGCATGCTTTTTGTCATTGACAACACAGGAAGAAAATCTGAAAGCTCTCCAAACAGAATTTTGTGGCTCTTAAAATTGCAGTGATAATTCTTTTAGACTAAAAAATTCCTGATGGTCACATACAAAATGGACATATAAATGAAAAATGGTGAATATAACCAGGATATAATAGCAGTATGCATCTATGGGAATTGTTATCTTTTTCTATATTTGAAGATTAGACACTTAACAAGTGATTAAAGTTTTAAATTAGAACCAGCTATTAACAGTGACTGCATTTTTACATGTTCTACATTTGTTTTGACAAGGGGTTGTTGTATAACTGTGATAGGATAGTCCACGTAAAAGGAATGAAACTCGAGGATTAAGAGAGAGTTCTTATTTCTGCAACCCCCCCAAGATAGTTGAGTTCCCCAAATATATGCTGCGTGTACTGTTGCTGCCAATATCTTCTGGTTGATGAATTTTAGACGGGTACCTAGCTTGCCTTATTAGTCAAACTGCACTCCTACACCAATCCTGCAGTCCTGCAAAGCTTCTGTTAAAACTGTTCTATGCAGCTGAACAGAAAGCATTCACCTCCTTGACTTGTTTGATGGAAGAGAGGCAGGGCCCGTCTAAGACATTCTGCTAAAAAGTTGCAAGACATTCTGAGGGAAAGGACAAATGATGTCTCCTGCCCTGCCCCATTTGCCACATACAGAAGCTGACTGGAATGGCTGTGAACTTTACTTCACAGCTGGCGATGGGACAGCAACCGTTACTGCACCTGAGTCATGCAGGCCACAACACACATCCACAACACACATGTAAAGCACATGTTTTCCTCCCATCAAAGAATCTCGGCAATTGTAGTTTTCCCCTTGTAGAGCTACAATCCCCAGCGACCCTTAACAAAATGCAGTCCCCAAGGTTCATTGAGAGAAGCAGTGTGGTTCAAATATACTTAAAATGCGGGGCTTTTTCCCCAGCAAGAACTTGCCGGAACTCTGTTTTGGTGCCTCTCATGTGGGTGCCATTGCCTTTATAAGAGAACAAGGGAGGCGCTCATGGTGAGTTCCAACACCTCTTTTTCTAGAAAAATAGCACTGTTTAAATGTATGGAGTGAGTATTAGAGTCAAGTTATGTCACATACACATCTCCAAGAGAGGAAAACAACTGGGGGATTCAGAAAGAACAGCTGGGTAGACCACCACTGCTGTCCTCTTCCCTCTCAGAGCCCACCAGTTGAGGCAGATGCCCCACTCTGCCAAACTGGCCTTGAGAAAACACTGACCGTGTAGAATTAGGAAAGGTTGTATCTGGGTAACTTTGAGGTATTAGTCATTGCATCTAGCAGGTCTTGACCTAGTGACTGTGGCTGTAAGCTTCATATATATGTGCCAATGGGACAGTACACAGTTTCTCTTGCATATGCTGTTCTGCAACTGCCGTCATGGTGGTTTGCAGCAAAAGTGAAAGCAAATTAATTGTAATTCAAATGACCATACCTGTACAAGAAGTAAAAACAGTGTTGTTGTTGTTTTAAAAAACACCATAGCCCAGGTGAAACAAATATAATGCAGGAACAGGTTAAAAGACTAAAGGTGGTGGTGGGGGAGATATTTGCCTGGACTTGAAATGACATCAAGCTAGGCTCCAGATAAGTCTCTCCGAGGAGGGGATTTTGTAGCCAGCACTCAAAGGGATGCCTCCCTAGGTGCCATTTCTCACACTTCACCTGGCAGGGGCACTCTTGGAAGTTCCTGTTGCTTGCTTTGAAAAGGAGGTCTCTGGTTTTGTCCCCGATTTTGTATCTGCACCAGTCCTAAATATGGTTAATGCTAACCATCTTAACCATGGTTTGCACACCTTGATGACTGTTAACAATGTTTAGTTTTGATGCAGATTTAATGTGAGAATCCAGGGGTAGCTAACACACAGTATCCTCCAAATGCTCACAGAATCACAGACTGTAGAGTTGGATGGGACGACATGAGTCATCTAGTCCAACGCCCTGCAATGCAGGAATCTTTCACCTAATGTGGGGCTTAAACCCACAACCCTGAGATGAAGAGTCTCATGGTCACCTGAGGTCTGCAGTTCCTGTAAGCCCCAGGCTGTAAGATCAGGGATTATGGCTGCTGCAATTCACAATATCTGCAAGGTATCACATTTGTTATCTTTGTGCAATACTAGGAGATTGTGCACTATTTATAATGGTGGCAGCGTGTTGTACGGTACGGAATGAGTCACATCCATGTTATTCAGAATGCCATTTTATGGACACATTATGGATATACTCTTCGGATTTCTGGAAACTGATTGTCATATAAGTGACTCATGGCACTTATAAGAGATGGATTTGATTACAAAGAGCACTGATTCTTTCTATATTCCCAAGTGAACTTTGGACTTTTGTTTTCAAAGAGCAATCCCCCATGTTGCATGGAAAACTTTGATTGACACTAATGAAGTTTTCAAAAGCAATTTTAGTTACAGCCCAGGAGCCTGCTGTTCCAAAAGAAGAGAAAATCAGAAATTATGCTTGGCACATTAAAACACATCTCTTGGATCCTGGCCATTGTGTATTATCAGAACTGTAGCAGAATTTTATTTAGCTAGTTTAATACTTACAGCATAATAACCTGCAAGATTCCTTTAGAAATGGAAAGTATTGTAAAACTATAGTATTGCAAAAAAAACACCCGTTTCCTACTGAAATGATTGCAAAAATATTTTTATGCCATTATTTAACTTCTGAATAACTTTTTTCCTGTATTTATAGTTCAGCTGCAAAAGTAATGAAGTTTGAAGTAATATAAGCTGTTAAATGTTTTCATGATGAGTGCAGTGTTTATTGCTTATTAGATTAATGTCAGCTAGGTTGGTAATGGGCTGTAATCCATGAATAAAATCTACAACTTCCAGAAAAATATATATCTACTTTGTTTCTTAGGGACCGAAGCTGAACTGCTTCACAAGATCTGTATAAATTTTGAAGGAGCTAATGCAGTCATTTATTTTTTTGACAATTAAAAAAGGGCATGTCTTTAATCAAGCAAAACTATAAATTGAAGCCTGTCAGTTTTTGTTTGGAACTTGACTGGAGTTTTGTTTCTCAGCCACAAGTAATTATAATTTTCAGGGTTGAAGTTTGGACATATACTTTTTTTCTTATAGAATACTTTAAACATATCAGCATAATTTTGGCTTGAAATAAATTAAGTAGTCTAAAATCCCATGTCAGCAATGAAAGAGCATGTGCTACAATTCCCTTTCTGAATTCAAATGGTGTCGAATATGCTCACATTTGGTTGGAGTCTTTCCAATGACCAGGATCTAAAGAGCTCCTTTAGGAGCACCCAAGACCTGCTATGCCCAGTGGGCTTTTTCTTCTTCTTTCTAACCTTGGCATTCAACAACAACAACAACAAACTTTATTTGCATAGCCTACAGGCCATTGCATCGAAAAGACACATATTACAGATACTGATAAAAACCATATATAACCAATAAAATGAGCTGAATCGGGATTCGGCACAATTAAAACAAGAATAAATGAGATCTTAATTATGAGGGGGCACTGTTATCATTCAGCTGGCAGCCCTCAATTTCATGGCCCTCTCAACAAATCTGGCTACCTTCTCCGTTGTCTGGGTATTCTGGTCTGCCAGGAGGAAAAACAGTATGTCCTCGGGCGAGCGGCCCGGAATGGCAAGTATAAGCGGCATGATGATCTTTTCCCTCAAGTCTTTATATAAGGGGCAAGACAGGAGTACATATGATACAGTCTCCACATTACTGACTCCACAGGGGCAGAGTCAATTCTGGAATGGTGTTTTTGAGAATCGGCCTTCAAGAACAGCGGAAGGTAGCATATCTAATCTGGCCAACGTAAAAGCTCATCTATATTTTGGAATAGTTAAATTGGACAGGTATGCCACCTGGGAGTCCAGGTAGGAGGGGGAAAGATGAATGTACCATGCACTGAATTTCTTAATGATGACCAGGACCTTGGCATTCATAGACTCCTGTGCTGTATCAAAACCTGCTTTTGAAGTTCCAGGTAAGGTTTGCTACTGGTCAGACTTCTAGTCAAGAAAGAGAAATCCAAATCTCCCTTGGGCACATGCAACTAGTCATACAGTTCTCTGGATCTAGTCCAATGTTTTTA